>NC_141553.1:27197500-27497500 GCF_021556685.1 Rattus norvegicus | reverse complement strand
CAGGTGCTGAATTATTTTAGGGAATAAACCTAAGCCTTCTAGTCTTGTAAGCTGGCAGTGTACTTACTCCGGTACAGGGGACTAGCTTCCTAGCAAGGTATGGGAAGCACAGGCATGCTGCCTTAGGACACTGACACTGAGAAGCCCCATCTCAATCAAGGCTCAGAGAAGCAACAATGTCTGGGACATGACCACACTAGGCAAGCCCTCTACCACTGCAACACACCCCAGCTGTCCTGCTGTTTTTAGCATGCTCATACTGTTATAAGGTTACTGTCTTCTGATCAAGACTAAAATGAGTATTAATTTCTATAGTCTCAATGGGTCACTTTAAAGTAAAATGCAGAATAGTATCAGAATGAAGGAAACTGGATTTTACTGTGGCAATCTAGCACTAATAATGTAAAATGAATCTTGCTTTCTCTTAAATGGAGATAATCATTTCTTAATTATAAAGAGCTAAGAGATGTATTACCTTGGGTATGTCTCATGGGTTTTTTAGTTTACATATCAGTGCTGTGATTGAATCCAGGGCCTCTCACATAGTAAGGATGCACTCCACTATTAACCCCACCCCCAGGCCTGCCTGCTATTTTAAAAAGTAATTAAGCAAAAACAAAACAGCACACCTTTTTGGTGGGGTCTTTTTTCTTTTGAGACAAGTCTCATTAGCTCAGGCTAGTCTTGAACTTGCTATGTAGTCAAAGGTGACTCTGAGTTCTTGATCGTTTCCATTTCCCAAGTGCTGGGATTATAGTTATGTGTTAGAGATGCCAGATCAATGTGGACAGTCTTTGTGGCAGAAGCATTCAGAGTTAAATGGGAAGATGAGTATAGTAACACACAGTCATAATAAAGTGTAAAAGTGCTTTATGTTAAAATGAATGAAGTGTTCTGTGGACTCAGAAACTATATGGAGTGAAACAGCTGGTAACATTAGCAAACAACTGGCAAACAACTTAGGTAAATCAGTTCTTCTTGATGAACAAGTCTACAAAGTACCTTAATTTTCAGAGGGATTTCTGCCTAAATTGAAAACTCTTAGGTTCCTGTTTTAAGCCCTATCATCTAATAGGAGACAGGGTCACCGTGTGAGCAGGGCTCATATCTGGGTAGTATTCCTAGTAGTAGCTGCTATGCATTCTTTTTTGTTCTGGTTTTCTTTTGAGACAAAGTTTTACTTTTAAAAATGTTTATTTATAGGGGCGGGGTAAAAAAATGTTTATTTTTCTATTACGGGTGTTCACATGTTCCTGGTGCTCATAACCAGCTCTACTATGCTTAAGAGAAGTACAGATGCATCAGAAATGCTTGTGTTCATATCTCCAGCCATGAGTTCTACAGAGTGGGTAGTGAACAAGGATCTGGTTCCAGACTTCTCTTTAGCTAGAGGGATGACTTTCCTAGTCAACTAATCTAGTACATCAGGAAGTTCCACAAAAAAAAGCAAGTCATGTTTTGAAGAAAGTAAACAAACTTGTCACCCCAACCCCCTTAAATCTGAGACAGGGTCTTATTAAGCAAGCATACCAGGCTGGCCCTGAACTTGCAAATCTCCAGCCTCAGCTACCCAAATGATGGAACCACAGGTCTGTGCCATTACATTTCATTATCTGTAAGTCTTTATAACTGGTTCCAAGGGAAAAGAAAGAGTAAGGACTGTGAAAATAAGGGGAGGAGGACACTCTGACAAAAGACAAAAGCAATAGTAAAGGTATGGACTGGAGAAGATACCTTCTCCAGTCTGTCTTCCAAAGTGCTGGGGGTTCAATGTATAGCTCCTTGAAAGCTAAACAAGAAAACACTATCACCAACCCTATATCACTATATCATCATCTGTCCTGCATGGCTCATTACACTAAGATTGATACATACAGATCAAGTTTCTGGTAGAAGGCCTGCCTGTAATCTCAGCACTAGGAAGGTAGAAGATTAGGAGTTTAAAGTCCGGGTTGGGGATTTAGCTCAGTGGTAGAGTGCTTGCCTAGAAAGCGCAAGGCCCTGGGTTTGGTCCCCAGCTCCGAAAAAAAGAAAAGAAAAAAAAAATAGGAGTTTAAAGTCACCCTCAGCCAAGCTGGATTATATAATCTCAAAAAACAAAGAAAGACCCCAGGCAAAAAAATCAAATGGACTTCTAGTTCTGGATAATCTTCCACTATTAAGCATAGCTGAACATGCATCTTATTCTTTGATGGGGATAGCTTTTTCTCTAACATGTTATTTAACCTAAAACAGCTGTCTTCCATAGGACCCAAAAGGCAACAGCCCATTAATAGCCCAACGCCAGGATCTGCAACATCTTTTGGACTAATACTAGGGAGATATTTATAGCCCGGCAGTGAAGAGAAGTAGGGAGTGAAGAAGAGACAAGTGTGAGTCATGTTTTATTCTGCTCTGCTTAAGGCTGTGTCTAAGCTTTTCCCTCTGACTAAACATAAATGGTTTTGCAACTGACAGGACCTCATGTACAGGCAGGTGCATAGAAGGTGACCACTGCTGGCTAAGAAAGATAGTGTCATTTAATGTTGAAATGGCAGACAAAGGGACAGTATCAAAGAAAAGTCATGAAGAGAGACTGGAAGACTACAGAGGGCAGATCAGGCAGAAGACAAAACAGAACTGACTTTTCCTTCTGAGTTTCTGAGTTCTTTCTTAACTGTGTTTCCATTAACATTTCCTTAATCTTAAGAAGAGACTTGAATGGATACTAGGGTTTCTAATACCTGTCACATCAGAAATTGCTACCTGCTGTGTTATTAAGGATGTTTCTCACCTCTCAGGGACACAAACAAAGAAAGGTAGGGATTAAAGGGGGTTTACACAGTATGAATAACACTGCTCTCCCTTTTTTGTGTTTTGGTGTGTATACAGGTATGTTCATGTGTACATGTATGTGTGCGATTACACATGTACACGTGTGTTATTGTGTGGAGGCCAGAGATTGTTGCCTAGTGTCTTCTTCAGCTGTTGTCCACCTAATTTTTGGAGATAGGAGCTCAATCAACCTTGACCACACTGATTTCAGACAGAGCCCAGGCTGCAAGTCCCAGGTAGGTCTTCCTGTCTCTACCTCCTGAACTATGGCATTGTGTGGATATGCCACCACTCCAGGTATTATACCTAAGTGCTGGAGATCTAAACTCAGGTTTACACACTGTTCCCTGGTCAGCTAGACACAGACTGAGCAGCAGCTGACTCCCAGACTCAGCATGGATTGCGCAGATTATGGTGTCACAGCATGTCCCACTAAGGAAACTCCACAGGAGTCATGTTTGGGTGTCAATAAAGCTTTGGCCCACGGATCCCCCTCTCTCTCCTGTTTTACTTTTCTAACCTATGTGTACTGACATCCATAAATGAATAATAAAAGCTTTATATTTAACTTTTATCTTTCCTAATTCATTATAAAGATCTTAAAATCGAACCAGTTTTATCTGGCTGAGTTAAGAGGTTTTAGAGCCTTTTGTCAAATTCTAAGAAGAGTTTGTTGAACTGAGTGGCACTTGGTTCAACAGCAGCCCTCCCTCCTATGCTGTCACAGCCTCTAGGGTCCTAACTTCTTCTCTTACCAATGACAGTCATTCAGAGTCAGTAGAGCATCTGGCTTACCACCACCATCTAAATACCCTGGGAGTTCTTTCCATCTTCTCTTCTCCCACAATTGGATTTTTGACAAAAAGATTTTCAGAGCAAGAAAAAAAAAGGAGTATCTTTCTACTTCTAAGGGTTGTTTTTTCTTGAGGCATAGTAGAAACTCTGGAATAATACATGTACTACTGAAAAAAAAATTCATTCTGTGACTATATGCTCAATGCTGTTTCCTTGCTTTATATTAATACAGACAATTCACAATTTTTTAAAGCATGTATGGGTGGAACAAATGATGTTTTCCAGGCTGGCTTGGGAACTTCAATCTGCGCAGAATAGAGAAATGTCTCGGTGGTAATAATCACTTTAGTAATGACTGCTACAAACTACCTTTCCTTTCTCAGGCACAGAGACAGGAAGATATAAGTCTGATAGGAGAAAAGAAAAAAAAAAAGACCTCAAAGGGGAGAGGTGGTTCAGCAGTTAAGAACGCTGGCTGCTCTTCTGGAGAACACAGCAGCTCACAACCCTCTTAAATCCAGTTCCAGTGGACCTCAATCTCTTCCGGTCTCTAAGGGTACCAGGCACGCATGTGATCACAAACATATATGTAGGGGAAACACTCATATACATAAATAATAATTAAAAAAGAAATCAAAGAACAGACACTTTTAGCTGTATCAGAATTCTATATACATATATCATATAAAAATGCACACATTTGTGAATATGTTAAGTGGTGTGTTAGCAAAAACGAATTGCCAAAGTGATTACTCTCATTTTGACTCACGATGTGGGGAATGAGCTTCCCTAGGCCATCCCCACAATACATGCTCCTTGTGATAAAAAAAAGTTTCAGTATGATGGAAATACAACAAGTGTTTAGAAAATAACTCAAGGGGCTGGGGATTTAGCTCAGTGGTAGAGCGCTTACCTAGGAAGCGCAAGGCCCTGGGTTCGGTCCCCAGCTCCGGAAAAAAAAAAAAAAGAACCAAAAAAAAAAAAAAGAAAAGAAAAGAAAATAACTCAAGACACATAGAAGGGCTAAACAGAGTGGTTCCTGCAGTGTTCGAGACCTAACAAGATCCTCTGTAGGAAATACATGCAGGAAATCTCCAGAATTCAGCTTGGAAATCAGGAAGTAGTGACACTCTCCTTTGGGAAGATGTGCAATGATATCCTGATAAAGTAAGATCTAGGGATGAGGCTGGGTAGATTCCCTGTAGGAGCAAGCATTGGGGGAGGCCAGAGACGCTTCTGCTGCGGGCCTTGTGAAAGGATTCTGTAGCTGGGGCAGATGTACTCAGGTGTGATAGGCAGTTACAAGAAACTGTAGATTCTGAAGTGTGACAAACTGCTGGGCACGAGTGTAGATAGTTATGCAGGGCATCCTATTTAGGTTGGGACCTACACGATCCATGTGCTCCACCACTGACCTCCCAGTACTAAATACCTGGCACTTAATTCAATCTCTGGTAAGGAATTTGAAAGTGAAGGACAGTTAAGTTGACCCACCTCATAAAAGAGTCCTTCTGGGAACTGCTGGAAGCACTGAGCACACACGAAACACTGTTCATGGTACAGCTCACCATTACTGTTCACGATCTTCTCAGCAGGGTCAAAGCCCCCCTTGCAGCGTTCACACGTGGCACTGGCCAAAGCATTGGCCATGTTGCTAAAACACACAAAGGGCAAGACAGAGATTGTTAACTTGTTAACTGAAAGAGCTGACAGCATCAAGAATTGAGGAACAGATTCTATCTGGACACAAAATCTCCTATTTTATCCATATAACCAGGTTTCACAAGTTCTCCAATTCAAAATGGCCCAGTTTCATTAACCTAGGCACTTTAGTTTTTAAAAGGACCTCCTGCTTTGTCTGTTTGACTTTAACATTTTCAGCACTCTTACTAAGAACACAGATCCAAGCCAAGAGTTCCCTTAGCTGGTGCAGTGATACACACCTGTTAGTCCAGCCTTTTAGGAGGTAGAGGCAGGAAGGCTGCTTGAACCTAGAAGTTCAAGAACAGCCTGAACCATATAGCCATAGCGAGACTGTCTCAAATAAATAAATCAATGAATAAATGTTTCCCTTAAGAAACTCAGAGTTTCAGCTGGATAAGTAATGTTAATTAACATATCGATGAGATAGCCAGGCAGTGGTGGCATATACCTTTAGTCCTAGCTCTAGGGAGCCAGAGGCAAACAGATCTCTGCGTTTCTAGTCTGGTCTACAGAGTGAATTTCAAGATAGCCAGGGCAACATGGAGAAACCCTGTCTTGAAAAACATAAACAAGATATCTATGAAATAACATTTTTTAAAATTGTTCTTTGGTATGAATAAAATATATTTAGATCACATGTAGCCCTGCGCCCCACTTCTAGATCCTCTAGGACTCTCCATTCCACATCACCCTATAACTTCATGTCCATTCCTCCTTCCCTCCTCATAACACAGAGTCCAATTAGTGCTGCCCATAAGTGCAGGAATGCGGGGAGTGGGCCACACTGCAAAAGAAAACCGCCTCCCTCCCCTCGGCACTGCCAAATGCCAACAGCTACTCCGCTCTAGGCTGGGCCTCATGAGCCTCTACTCTCTGTGAGATAACAACTGAAAGTCAATTTCTTTACCTTAAAGAACAGAATCTAAACTTCATATAACTCAATATCATATTATTACCTAAATTTAGATTATACCTTTGATTAGATCAAAGCAACTGCTTAAAACCACTGAAAATTAGACAAGATGCCTCAATTCTATTAGACTGTATATAAAGTAAACATTTAGTACTAACAATATAAAACATATCATTAAATCACAGAATTTTATGTAATAAAAGATCACTTTGAGATAGAGAAACAAGTTCAGAGGTGGACAGTTAACTCAACACCACTGAACTAGCTACTCATTAATGAACCACACAGGAGGAGAATACAGCCCTCTGCTTACAAGGAATCATCTCCATCACAGATCACAGCCTTAGTGCAAACTCTTTTTTTTTTTTTTCTTTTCTTTTTTTCGGAGCTGGGGACCGAACCCAGGGCCTCTACCGCTGAGCTAAATCCCCAACCCCCTTAGTGCAAACTCTTGAGAGTTCATGGTAGGGACACAATTGTTTTACAGGTCAGGGAAATAAAACCAGGCAGAGCTTAGTGTTGAGTGACTCTGACAAGTTCCCCCATGAGCAATCCCACTATGTCTCAAAACACAGGAAGTGACCAATGAATAATCACCAGTGCTTTAGAAGTAAGCAGCATGGCTGAAATAAAGAATTAGGTGAGGATTTCACATAAATAGCCATTTTGTTTCTGAAAGCTCTAGAAATGCCGAAGGTTCCTTATGCTCAACTGTCACTGGGCAAGCCTTTTTTGTTTGTTTTGGCTTGCTTTCTGTTTTCAGAGGCTGATTCTATGGTAGAGTTCTACCTCTACAATAAGTAAGTCTGCTCCGTGGCATAGCTTCTGACCTTTCAAATATTTTATCAGTCTACCACCACTGCCAAGAGACAGATGGTGTGGAGAGCCTCTCACTTCACAAAAACTTTAACCAGCTGCCTTGCTCCTAGCTCCTTCCAACGTTAGTGTTTCCATAGCAATAGTTATTCTTTGCCCCACCCCAACGGAGGACAGCTCTACACTTGTCTTCTTCCTCAAATGTTTCAAGGCAATTCTATGTTGTAACCTTGCCATAGTACCTCTATGCTGAATTCTCACATTCACCATTCCAGATCAACCAAAACTCAGCTTTAATTAGTAAGCTCAAATCTAAGATAGGAATGTCACTGAAGAAAAGGGGAAGATGGGGCCAGAAAGATAGCAAAGTGGCTAACAAGGCTCGCTGCCAAGCCTAAAGATTTGAGTCTGACTCCTAGAACTCACAATGGTAGAAGTACAAAACTGACTCCAGCAAGTCACCTTTGACCTCTACAGTGTGTGCCTCCCACCCCTAATACTTTTAAAATGGGAAAAGAGGTAGCCTCACTTCTGGGTGAAACTGGCCCAAGCACTGTGTTGTATCCTTTCAGAATTATTATGGGAAGAGAGGATCCAGATGAACAGCAACAGAACAGTTAATAAAGTTCTAGAGGAATCTGTGCACCCTCTTTTCTTACAGAAAGAGCGACTGAATGGAGAATGACGCTAAGCCCACATCCATTTAGGAATTCTCAGAAGCTGTTTTGAGGATGAAATAATAAAAAAGTATAAACCACTCTGGAAAGCAGAAAGTGCTACTAAAAGACATAGTGTCATTTTAATTCTAAATTCTCTCCAATGTCCCAAACCTCACTAATCTTCATGGACCTCCCCAAAAGCTGGAGAACATTCTGGAATGTCTTGCTTTACTACCACTTAACTCAGTGATTCTCAAGGTATGGGTAACTGGTTCTCTGGACTGGAAAGAGGGGTTGTATCAAGAAAAATGTGCAGAAATTTAAGGCAATGGTATTCTCCTCTATATCATTAACATGTAATGTGTTATTTTAATTGAATAAATAAATAAATAAATAAATAAATAAATAAAAATTTTCATACAAGAAGTACTGGATTTCAATCTTTTTTTTTTTGATGGTGCTGATAAAAATGTTATTAGCACTGACTTGTTTATATTCACTACAACTACATTCCAGACTTTATTTATGTTTGAATACTGAAGTAGACTTGGCAAAATGGGTAGACAGATTAATGTTTTACACATATATTCATGTATATGTAGTAACAAAGGAGGAACAGAAAACGGCAATCACTTGCCTCCCAATTGACCTCATGTTTCCCTTCCCTCTCACCTTGCCTAGTTGGTTTTGCTTTTTCTTTCTTTGAGACAGGGTCTCATGTAGCCCAGGCTGGTCTTGAATCCCTGATCCTCCACACCTCCTAAGTGTTGGGATTACATTCTCAGCTCCTCTCTACCCTGACTTTCCTGTACTGGTCACATTTTTTATACTTGACAGTATTTAACACAATGTATGTAGAAGCTACTTTTTAAGAGATAAGTCATTATTGGTTATACCTAATTGCTTAATTTTCCAAAAACTGTTTCTCACTAAAGTGTTGATGAAAAAGAAAATGTGAGAGTGGAGAGAATGCATCTTTACAAAAGCTGCACAGGAAACTACAATCAAGCTTTCCAGCTTTTACATCTCTCTATCACCATGTGAAACAAATTCCTGTTCTAAAAATACAGCATGCAAATTCTGTTACCAAATATATTGAGTTTATTAACCACCTCAAATTCTGACTATGAAATAAATCCCCAACAAAGTGTTTGTCGATGACAATTTTAGTTTCATATCTGAGAACTTTCAGAGTATATTTTTCCTGTTACAGATCCTAACAACACAAGTGCTCTTATGGATAACACAATGAAAATGTACCATTATTAGAAAGATGAGAGCTGTCTATTCTTCCCAGGAAGGTAGCATTTTCCTTGACACCTATTATGTCCTCTGGTGGAAGTTTATAAGACAAGGCAATCCTGAGAACCACCCCGAGCCCTCTGTATACCCTGGAAAAGCCCTGCTAAATTAAAACACACTAGCTGGATTAAAGGGCTAGGGAATGCAGAACTGAAGACTGGAAGACTCAAAAGCCTGCATTCTGGAAGAGGAGAGACTCACAATTTCGCATAGAAATCACAGAATTCCTTGTAGACTTTTATATCACTGTGCCTGCGCTGCAGGTTCGACACAGCCCTCTCGTCTTCATTCCCATTAGCTTCGAGGACACTGTTAAGGGCTGTCTGGGGGATTTCTTCATTCTCTGGGATAGTGCTCGGGCGTGCCCGTCCTGGGAAGGCCATTGTACAAGCTCCAGAGTTCAGAGCCCTGCGATGCCCAGCAGGATACAGAGAAGAGAAACAATATCCAGGCCTCCTGTTTCCCAGCCAGGGTCACTCCCACTGTTCCCGCATGCGTCACCCAGCTGCCAGGGTCACTCCTGACTTTTCATGTTAAGAGCTCGGCGGCACAGCAGTCCGGATTATGACTTCTAGAAGCTTTCAAAGTCATTTCACAGGGCAGTGACAATTTGTGTCTGAGTGAATCTCCATTTGGATGTGCACAGAAATATTTGAAAAGCTTGACAAGCTCCAATGAGGACTTGTGAGCCCCTGAAATGAAGCTCTATGTAGTCTTTTATTATCTTTGCTCTTGATACAAGAAACGAAACAGTAAAAGCTTCAATGAACCAGAAAGAACTGGAGTTTAATTGTAACTCTTTGATTTAATCCTGCTAATCCTGTAACAGGAGAGTCACCAATTCTTCATGGCATTCCTGCTATATTTAGGGCAAACTACTGTTTTGTAATTTTGTTCATCATGATGATAATAGCAACACTGTGGCATGAGGCAACACAAGGGTTTGGGGTTCTGCTGTTCCATTCTCTAGTCCAGTAAGCCATCCTACCCAGAACAAGCACCTCAAGGCACTACTTGTGAGCATAGTGCTCACAAGGCATAGTGTGGGGCACTGCAGGCCATACTGATAATAGGAGAGCCATGAGGCCTTGAAAGACAAGCACCATATAGCCTGAGAAACAGTGAATGGGGACATAGGAGAGTTGGCACTTGTCTTCTATCTCATCACCATATCCTCTATGAAACAGGTGTTACTCACAAATGAGAAAACCAAGGCCACAAAGAGACTGAATAATAAGTGACAGGGCTAAGCTATAACTTCTATGAGAGAAAATGGCTGAATAGAATCACTGGGAAATAAAACAGGAACTCAAAATCAGTATGTGGCAGGTACAAAATGGGATCAGATGCAGGAAATGAGATCGCATCTCCCTACTTTGAGTCCAAAGCAATGAAAATGATGAGGAATTCCAAGACTGCAGCCCTACACCTGCTGAGACTCCAAACTGAGGATAGGAGAGGGAAAGCACTAGAAGTCAGCTTCCCTGTGCAAACGTTACCCTTTGCATTTATCTATATGCTCTTGGTTTTGGTTTCTTTTCTTAAGGGCAAAGTAAAACAGAGGAAAGACAGAATCAGGTGATCAATTTCTTGATGATGGAACATTTGCCACTCCTTCAGTTTCCTCCATGAAGAAGGGGAACTAGAGTAGCAAAGTTGGGAGCCTGACAGTGGTATATATTCTAGTGGCATCAAGTATGTGGCTACTGTGGCCACCAATCAAGCAGGACAATGATCTCTGCCCATAGAAATCTTACTGCACTCCTAACTAATCTGTTTTTCACCTGTAGAAAGTGTCATTTGTGGAACCCTATCATACATGGTGGCCAAAGGTTGGCTTTGTTTAAGTCAGTATCATGCCACTGAGATCTGTCCAGGTTGCTATACACATATATGCAGTTTGATCTTGTGTTGCTGTATAATATACAGCAGTATTAATGTATATGTGGTCAAATCATTTACTCACTGAAGATTTAAATAGGTCATAGTTTTAGGCTATTACAAATAAAAATTGTGTAGAGGCTTCTATGTAAATGTAGATTTATCCTTCTCCTTAAGAAATGCTGAAAAGTGAAACTGCTGAGCTATATTCCAATCATACTTTAACTCTGAAAGAGCTGCTAGGAGTGGTGATGCATGCCAGTAATACCAGCCCTTGAGAGGCTGAGGTAGACGGATTTAGAATTTAAAGCCACCATGGGCTCCACAGCAATAAAGCCCAGCCTGAGTTATACAGTAAGATTCTGTCTACTATCCACTTATCAGTGAGTACATAACATGTTATCCCCAAAGCTCAGAATACCCATGAAACAACCCACAAACCATATGGAGTTTAAGAGAAAGAAGACCAAAGTGTGAATGCTTCAATCCTACATAGAAGGGAGAACAAAATAACCACAGGAGATAGAAAAAGGGCGGAAGACTTGGGAGGGAGAAAGGAAGGAGAGGGAAAAAAAGGGGGTATCAGGTATGGGAGGAGATGGGGGACATGTACAGGGTCAGGAGAATGAATAGAAATATGTAGCAGTAGGGGATGGAGAACTGGGGGTAGCCACTAGAAAGTCCCAGATGCCAGGGAAGTGAGAGGCTTCCAGAACCTAACAGGAATGACTTTAGCTGAAATACCCAAGAAAGGGGAGATAACCTGTAGAGACCACCTCTAGTAGATAGGCATGACCTCTGGTTGAGGGAATGGGGCCACCCAACCATCTCAAATTATTAACCCAGAATTGCTCCTGTCTAAAGTTAATGCAGAGTGGAGCAGAGACTAAGGGAAAGGCTATCCAGAGACTGCCCCACCTGGGGATCCATCCCATCTGTAGACATCAAACCCTCACATTGTTGCCGATGCCAAGTGCTTGCTGACAGGAGATTGGTATGGCTGTTTCCCGAGAGGCTCTACCAGCACCTGACGAATACAGATGCAGATACTCACGGCCAACCATCAGACTGAGCCCAGGGACCCCAATGGAGGAGTTAGGGGAAGGACTGAAGGAGCTGCAGGGGATTGCAACCCCATAGGAAGAACAATATCAACTAACCTGACCACCCAGAGCTGCCTGAGACTAAACCCCCAAATAAAGAGTATATATGAAGGAATCCATGGCTCCAGATACATATGAAGCAGAGCATGGCCTTATCTGATATCAGTGGGATGCTAGAGTGGTGAGGCAGGAGTGGATGGTGAGCTGAGAGGGGAGAGAGGGGAGATAGGATTGGGGGGTGTCTGTGTAGGGGTAACCAGGAAGGGGGTATCATTTGAAATGTAAACAAATAAAATGACTAATAAAAGGAAAAAAAGATTCTGTCTAATAAAAACAAAGGCCAACTTTTATTTGGAAGGGCTTGGCGTGTAGCTCAGTGGTAGATCACTTGCCTACTGCCAGCAAAGGAAAAACAAACAACAAAGATCCTCCACTCAGTGACCTTATATCACAAGTTCAAAACCTTCCTCAGAATGTATTTTTCTCACACATCGAAAATAAACTTGTGACATATAAAAAAATAAGATGACCACAAATGGCTGCACCAAGAACCTAAAAGGCCCCCTTCTAACAGTTCAGCCAATAAACAGCCTCTCATTCCTCTCCTGTAAATTCTACCAGCCTATAGAGAGGCAGAGCTAACACATAGCTCTGGGTCTCCAAATTAGCAGCCCATGTAACAAACATGTCTTTGGAAAAACTTGATGCAATAGAACTGGCTCCTAGGCCTGTCAGATCGTTACTGCGCTGGACCATGTGCCATACTTACAGAAAGTGGTGAGAAGACCTCTTGTTCCATTTCCTCTATTAACAGTTGAAACTAGACTAAGGGTGATACTTGATACTAAGGCCCCCATCCGTAAGGTTTCTGTCATTTTGTTTTTGGAGACAGAGTTTCATAGCCACCTTAAATTCACTATGTAGTGGAGGCTGGCCTTGACTCCAATCTGACTGCTTTACATCCTAAAAGCTGTAATTATAGGCACGTACGACTATGCCCAAGTTAAACAGAATATGCTGTTATATATATATATTTTTTTGGTGGGGGGACAAGGTCTTATATTGTAACCCAGGCTGCTTGCCTCAAACTGGTGGTTCTTCTGCCTCAGTCCAGGAAAGCTGGGATTATAGAGATGTGCAAAAACGCTATATACACATTTACTTTTATTGGCCCAGTAACTTCACATCAGTGTGGTACTGTGTGACACACACACACACACACACACACACACACACACACACACACACACACACACACACTTTGGAAAGATCAGACCAGGGTAACTGGCTTAACACCTTAACACCTTAGTCATCTTAGTCATACATCATTTCTTCAGAGAAAGTGTGAAAAATTCAAAGTTTTCCCTACTAGCTATTTAGAATGAATCAATTTATTGTTGTTAACCAAAGTTACCTGAAATACAGCTTGTGTAACATAAGTTATTCCTCTGTTTCCTCTGTCTCAGTTTCCAGTGACCACCCTCTTCATTACCCAAGCTTTCTCCTTGCTTAGCCACTGGTAACTACTTTGAGATAAACAGTTAGCTAACAAATATAAGTGAAAACATGTAGGACTTTTAAAACTTAGTTTATTTCATCTAAACAATGATTTCTAGTGTTGAAACGACCCAATTTCTTTCTGTTTTGGTGGTTGGTGGCTACACAAAATCTCTGTCTCTCTGTCTGTTTCTCTCTCTGCTCTGTGTGTGTGCGCACACATAGGCTTGTGGATAATATGATATTCCTTGATACTGGAATCCACAAAATAAGGTCCGTTCTGCTGTATGCTACCTGGCTTAAATGCTTATGTAGCTTACAAGTCCAGTTTATTTGGGGTAATGGCTCCTTGGTTCTTATATTAAATGCAGCAAATATAGCCTTTAATTCCACGATTGCCTGGTAATAAATGACATAATCAGCCCTTTTATGTTTACATGAGGGAAGAAGAACACAGGATCATGGAGTGTTGACAAAAGTTACGGATACATGGACATAATACCACAAAATCCTCTACAATCCTTGGTGTAATCAATTTGTTTGATATGTTTGTAATTTGTACCTGATTACTTAAGAAAAATAAGAGAGAGAGAGAGAAATTCTTTAGACTGCATTTCTTTAGACTGCAAAAAGGTAAAAACCAAAAAAAAAAAAAAGATGAAATTTGGATAATAGAAACTGGCTAAGTACAAATTTTAACCCACAATCTTAAACCTCAGACTACTCGCAGCTGAAGACAGGCACCGAAGTATCAAGACGAAGTGGTAAAATCCTGTGGTGTTTTTGTGGAGTGTGGAACTGATGTTTGCAGCATGTAACAATCAGGACATTTTTCTAGGGAAGGAGGAGGGAGGCCTACATTTCTTATAACTCAGTGGGAGAAAGCAAATGGTAGCCAGAGAGAAACCTAATTCATTAGGAACAAGTCTGATACCTGTAAGTGTTTCTGTTGAATGGGGTCAGAAGCTCCCTAAGAAAATGGGTCAAAATGGAAATGACAGGAGATTAAAAAATATGGAAAGATAGAAGTTCTTAAAATTCAAACTGAAATAAAGATAGTAAAGGTGGTTTAGTATTTTAGCGACTACTTGGTAACTTCTCATCTTTTTTTAAAGAGTCTATTTAATGTGTGGTTTGTGCACATGAGCACAGTGCTAACAGAGGCCAGACCCCCTGGAGCCATTGGACATGGACACTAAGAACAGGACTCAGAGCCTCTGGAAGAGCAGAAAAGGCTCTTAACTGTGAGCCATCTCTTGAGCTCCCATTTTATATCATTTGAGTAGTAATTTCTCTGATAAAGACAAATTTGTATGTATTGTTTGTGTATATACATGGCATATTATCACTACCTTGGCTGAAAATCAGTTGGTGATAAATACATGCATTATTTGTGTTCTGCAGTTTGTTCTATTAGTCTTAGTCTGTTTTACGTCAGAGCCATGTTACTTAGGTCACTAATGCTTCCAGCATTGCTCCTTCTGTTCAGGACTGCTTCAGCCATTTGACAGTCTGTGTCGATCAATCCAAATTTTAGGAGTACATTTTCTACGTCTGCAGATAATGTCACTGGTGTATATATTTTTTGGAGACAAGGTTTTTCTGTGTAGTGGGCCTGGATGTCCTAGAACTCACTTTATAGACCAGAGATCTTGAACTCAGAGATCCATCTGCTTCTGTCTTCCACATTCAGGGATTAAAAGGTGTCCTCCAGCTGGCATTTGTAAGTTTTTATTTATATTATGTGTATGGGTGTTTTGTCTGCATATATGTCTATATACCACTGGAGGACAGAAGCAATCAGATCCTCTGGGGTGGAGTTACAGTTGTGAGTCACCATATGAGTACTAGGTTGAGCCTGGTTTGTCTAGAAGAGTAGCCAGGGCTCCCTGAGCCCCAATTGTATCCTGACAGGAACTGAACTTGTTGGTCATAAGGGTTTCTATAGACATTACAACTCATGATCATATACATGACTTTCTAATTTGGGGACCTTTTAGTCTCTTTCATTAGTGTTTGGTGAGTTTTTTTTTTTA
The DNA here is from genome assembly GCF_021556685.1 of Rattus norvegicus. Classification (NCBI taxonomy): domain Eukaryota; kingdom Metazoa; phylum Chordata; class Mammalia; order Rodentia; family Muridae; genus Rattus; species Rattus norvegicus. Next base: position 27,481,980 of record NC_141553.1, on the reverse strand, counting down.
AGACTTATTTTATGTATGTGAGTACACTGTCACTGTCACTGTCTTCAGACACACCAGAAGAAGGCATCGAATCCTCATTATAGATGGTTGTAAGCCACCATGTGGTTGCTGGGAATTGAACTCAGGACTCTGGAAGAGCAGTCAGTGCTCTCAATCACTGAGTCACCTCTCCAGCCCCCTTATGCTTGGTGATTTTCATTATTCTTCCCATGGTAGGTGGTGGCTAAATGTTTTCCTAGATCGTTCTCTCACGATCCTTCCCTATTTTATCTCCTCTACTGTAAATCAGATTGCTTTCTTGATTCCTTTTCCCTGAAGTTTTGTCATTGATAGATATAAAAGCTATTGATGGGCTGGTGAGATGGCTTATTGGGAGCTTGATGCCAAGCCTGATAATCTGAATTTTCTTTCCAGACCTTAGACAGTAGAAAGAGAAAAGCTGTCCTCTGATGTCCACATGTGCAAGTGGCCTCTGCTTCATTTCCTGGCTCCAGGTTCCTGCCTTAACTTCCTCCCCTGACATCCAAGCTGTAATAAACCCTTTCCTTCCCAAATTGCTTTTGGTCATAGTGCTAACTGCAACAATACAAACCTAGATAAAACAGTGGTTATGTCTAATGTTTTGTTGAGACCAAACTACACACCTAGAGCACTCCAGTATAACATGAATACAGCTGCAAATCTTCTGAGTTCACCAGTCTGCTAACTTCATGACTGTAGCCCAAGTGGCCAAAGATCCAAACAGCATATTTAGAGATGTCATACAAAGCATCACAGCTGTTCTTAGGAGTTTAAATACCTAAAATTTGAACATATTCATAAGCAGAGGTACCAAAAGCAGTTTTTGGGGATGGAGGCAGGGCTGGGATTGAATCTAGGTAATTAAGACAGGATCTTGCTATAAAGCCTAGTATGGCATGCGTAGTTCAGGCTGGACCCAACCTCATGTCATACCTCTGGCCACCAAACACAGATGAGCAGTGAAAGGCTGTATGTAGAATGCTGTTCTCTAAGCACGTGACTAGTGCTCTCCTGCATTGTGAGCAGCCAGGACTACTTCAAAAAGATCTGCAAAAGACTGAGTTTTCTGCCATGGAAGGGAAAGAGGCTCATGAGGCTTCCTACTCTCCTACAAGATTTCTAAGCAGGTCAGGCATGGTGATGCACACCTTTACTCTTAGCTCAGAGGCACGAGGATCTCTGAGAGTTCAAAGTCAACCTGGTTACATGTATGGAGTTCCAGGACAGCTAGGGCTATGAGACATGTCTCAAACCAAACACACACACACACACACACACACACACGTGCACGCTTGTGCACAGAACTGGGTGAAGAGAGAGAAACTGAGGTTGGGAGGGACGGGGGTGGGGGTTGGGGGAGAAGATAAGCTGGCCATCGAGACCAAGAGATCAACAAGCTCTGGGGTTAACTGAGAGACCTATTTATCTCAAAAAATAATTGAGGATGATGCCAAATATTAACCTGTGCCTCTACATGCATGTTGAGACATGAACACTTATATACCCATGTGCACACACACATGTAAACATACATAAAAGAAAATAAAACCAAGAACGACAACTTCTGAGGTTGGCCATTGGCTTCCACATACCTGTGCACACATGTCTACCATCCCACCATAAACATGCAAACACACTAGCACAAATGCAAAAGCAACTGAATTTGTAGTGAAAGTTTAGCTTTTACATGTCATTATTATTCACCCACTCATCTATCCATCCTACTGTGTATTAGGTAGTATAGTATAGAAAGAGATGATTTAAAATGAAAGACTTGAGTAAATTATATGCAAGGACAAGGCCATTTTCTAAGGGGCCCAAGCAACCACAGACTTTGCTACTCCCTGGGCAGGATGGTACCGGCAGAGGTGGAGGTGTAGGGAAGTGCTCTGGAACCATCCCCACCCCACAGTGAGTGATGACTGCAGAATGGGACAGCTAGAAACTGCCTATTTATTCTAAATCCATCACTAAACTAAGAACTTAGCAACAACTACCACTAGGATGAAGCCTCTTCAATTGCTACAAAAGATTTTGGTGCCATATGGGGGCATTCAAATCACTAACATGGCCTAGTTAAATTACTACTTAGCAGAATGAACTACTTCCCTATAATTCTCTACTTGGCTTAAATGGAAAATTTCATCTGATTTTCCTGGGACTACTGAAAACAACACAAGTGAGAGAACAGATACGGGGACATTTCCAGTTTGTAGGACACAGGACAAATGTAATATGTTTTCTTTCAGGACAATAAGGAAGCAGGCAAAGATCAAGCAGAAATGGATGAATTTTCAGTTAATATGCCTTTTGCCTTGTCTTTATTGTTTACTACGGTTATTAAGAGGAGATCAGAGCACTCTGACTTTACTGTATGCTTTATTTGCTTGTTTTGTTGGGGCAGGGTTTCTCTCTGTTGGAATGTACTCTGCAGACCAGGCTGGCCTCCAACTCAGATTCCACAGCCTCTGCCTTGCGGGTGTTAGGCCTAAAGGTGTGAGCGGACACTGCCCAGCAAGTTTACTATATGTTAACTAAATAACCCAGAAAAATCATTTAACAACACGAAAATACGAAATGTCTGGATTAAAGTACCAGCTGCCAACCCTGCACCACCGATGCCCCGTGCCCGGATGCCTGGTGTAATGTTAGTTACATATAATTGTGCCCGGATGCCTAGTGTAATGCTAGTTACATATAATTGTGCCTAAGAATTGACCACTGAAATAAAACATAAAATGAAGGCAGTAGCTGTGATGTCATAGCTATATAATATCATGTAGCAGACCTTATGATGTTTAAAGAGATATTCATAAAGAAGTGAGTGTGATGATATTCAACCACAGGCTGGAAACTTGTCAGGAAGTAGGTGCACACTTTGTCCTATAATCAATAGTTCAAATACAGTAAATCTGCCACTATCAGGTGCAGCAAAACCTCCTCCTCTGGTGTCTGAAGAATAGAGAGGCCACTCAGAAACCATGGGCAGGATGTAGCACAGGGCTGCAAGGGCCTGTGACAGAGCCATGTGTGCCAGCTCCACAATATCAGAAATCTCTGCCCCAAACTGGCCTACATAATGTAAACCAATACTGCAGCTCCCCAACCTTAACCAGTTTAACAAGTAATGATAGCTCACTTTGGGGTCCATTTCTCACGAAGCACTTCTAAGTGATTCACATAACAAAATCTTATTCACAAAAGATGTGAGTGTGTAAAAGATACCCTAGCTAGGGAGAGTGGAGGAGAGAGACAGAAATGAATCAAGCTTACCCTTTCTCCATGACCCTCTCTGACATTAACATTCTGAAAACTGTGTCAAGAAAAAGTAACAGCACCCACCCTTCCCTAAAAACAACAGTACCAAACAGCTGCCTTTTCTCTACGATGACAAATCCTTACCATACAGGTAACCAACCTACTGTGAAAAGGAGTTAAGAGTAGATCTGGGAAGCTACCAAATATATAGAAAAAAAATCATAACCATTAATGGCAGAACAAGTGGGGGGCTGGGGCAGGGTGAACAGCCTGCACATTTCCTTTCGTAAGTTGGGTTTACACTTCTCTGTCACCCAACAATGCTTTACATATGCTAGAGAGAACAAATAACTGTCAAAGAACCTCCTCAGCTAGGGACTCCACATCCCGTTCAATGAGCTTGACTTTAGAGAGACCAAATACTGTGTTCTGTACGCAAGTGACTCAAAGCTGGATCTCTTAGTCTCTGTCTAAAGGTGGATGGCTCTGAACAACCTCTCAGTATTCCATCAAGCATTCGGCTAAGAGGCAGAGGGCCAACATTGTCAGGTACTACCCCTCCTGATACCTGTACACCTCAAGGTCTTTAGCAAGATGGTGCATAAAAGACAGTTCCCTTAACTACAATCACTGCAGTGAACTCCTGAAGCCCCACACAAATTTGGAGTTGGTTGATCAATTTAAAGTCTTAATATTTCCCTCAGAGGATAGGAAGCTTTGCTGTGATTTAAAAAATATTTTTCCTAGAAACTAGTCTTCTAGTGATTCTTTTATTGCCCATAACGCCTTTTAATTCCTATCACAATGAATTAATGTATTATCACCTTTGTATCTTTTAGAAAGATACAAAGCCACATTTGAGAAAGCTCCAAATATAGAAGGGTATTTTTAGCTGTGTTGACCTAAGAGATGCCCACGTTACCAGGGAAACACTTTGGCTCGCTTGGGAGCTCTTTATATGGATATGGTGCCCAGCAGCAGCCTGTCAGGCTCTAAGGTACATTCTTAGTTTAGTTCTGACTCAGCAGAAGCTTTCTCACTGAGTACAACTGCCAGCTATACTGTGACAGGAAGATAGTGGGAGTTTTTATTCTTGACTAAACTTAATTTGAGCCCTACTCACTGATAAGAAAAAAGAGAAGCATGACAACTTCAGTATAAATGAACAGACGTAAAACACGTCATTCAAAAGTCTTTCCTGTTCACGTATCTCTTATTTTCAGTTACTTTCTTGATACAGAATGTATATCTACCAGAATTAGAGAAACTGAAATATCTTTTTTTGCCAAAGTCAAAATGGTTCCTTCCTTTTATGAGCTTTAAATTTTGTGATGTACAGAGAAAGGCAAATAATTATTTTAGCTGCCACAGCTCAGATTTTTATCACAAATGTGGTAAAAGATGTTGTGGAAAGGATATAACAAGACCCTAGGAGTCTGATGTTGACCAGATGGTGCAACTATACTGACAGCCAGTTCACAGCCTGGGCTGCAGCCTCTTTAAGATTCTTCAAATACTCTTTTGTTCTGGCCCCTGAAATCAGGTCACATGGTTGTGAGGGTCTTTGTTCAGTTCTTTCCCCCTTTCCAGAGGTATTCTATAATCCTGGCAACTCACTTCCTCCTAGGAATTGAAATATTGCTGAACACTGGCTACCTACATCTCAGCTTTTTAAAGCAGCACTCAAGTTGTGTCAATAGAGGGCACTGGAGAGAAGCCTCAGGGCTCCGTTCCCTGGACTTGTAGAGAGCAGTCCCAGAAAACCAGACTCCTTCAGAATGTTTGGCTTCTCCACTGTCTAGTTCCTTCAGGGAATTTCAACCAACAGCATTTGCAATAGTGTGCTGGACTCCCATGGTACCCAGTAATCAGCAGGATGCATTCTTCTTTAAGTTTTACAAGATAGAAGTAGGAGATGAGTATATGTTGGGAAGCTTCCCCTTGGAGACTCTTACCTAGGCCCTTGTGAGACTTGCTTTCTTAAGAAGCTCATCCTATTCTTTTGCTACACCAACAACATCTACTAAGATCTGGCCAGGAGCAATGTTATGAGAAACAGTTTTCTAAGGTAGCTAGCCTAATAAGAACCCTCTCTTCTAGATGAGTAGAAGACCAGAGTTCAGTCTCCGGCACCCACATCAAGATCCAGGGGATCCAATCCCCTCTTTTTGCTTCTACGGGCACTGCATTCACAGGCTATACAGTCATACAGGAACATACACATGCATAAAAATAAGTTATTCTTTCTAGATATTAAACTTTAAAAAAGCAAGCACTTTTTTTTTCCTGATTGAACTAAGACCAACAACGGAGGAAACCTGTGATCAGGATCCTATAGTTGAAAAGTTCTCAGACTTTTGGGCTCCTTACGCAACATGAGGAACTTGTCTCACTTAGAAACTTAAAACAGCTGTATCTGCTGCTGAAAACTAGGAAGAAGTGGGAGGAGTGGGTAGGGTAGCTAAGTACAGTACAGTCCAATGAAGCCGTCAAAGAGAGTTCTCAGAGGACACATAAGAAGAGGGCAGCTGAGGAGCTTGAGGTCTTCGTTGAGTTCTCTTTGGTTCAGCAGATGAGGAAGCACCACTGCCAGAAAGTAATCAGGACTCGGTGTATGGGAAAGCCAGCCCAAGTGCAATATGCAAAAGGCAATGCAACAATACAGCAATACAACAATACAGCAATACAACAATAGATATGTCTGCTATGATATAAGCTTTCCTGAGGGACATATCACAGGTCGTCTCTTTTCCCCTTCCCCACTATCCTCTCCCACAGTCATAAAAATTAAATCCAACAATGGGCAGGCTGAGTTAACCTTAGTCATAACAGCAGAATTGAGACTTGTCATCAGTCCTTTTTGTTCTCACACACAATTTAGCAGGACATAGTGACTCAAGTGTCCTAAGAGCTCTGTTCAGCATGCTTCCTCCTACCCATTCTGGTCTAAGTCCTTGAGGACATTGCTTCTTCCTTCTATTCATAGAACCTGGTCCTCTGCTGCCACAGCAGTGGTGACAGCTAGCACCCAGTTCCCCCAGTTCCCACCTCAACCATAAACCTGTTAGAATGGTATGCAAGAGAGAATCTAGCAAACGGTTGGTGAAAGAATACTATGGAGCTCAGGCAGATTACTATTGTTTCAGTTTCTTTGTAACTGAGTTGCGAACACATACAGGTACCATGTGGGTTACATTTGTGAATACATTTAACATTTTATTAAAGGCTACCAAAAGATGATCATGGAAGCTCACCTCTGTAATCACACCACTCAGGAGGCCGAAAGAGCCAGAAGTATCATTGTAGGTTCAAAGCCAGACTCATCTACATGTTCTAGGTAGGACATGGCTAAATAGCAAGTGCAAGAATTGGTCTTTAAAAACCACCACCACCACCACCACCACCACCACCACCACCACCACCCTGACATTAAATTCAAGCCGTTTATATAGAACTGCTATCAGAGACTTTAGTTCAAAACAGCAAATGCACGTAAATGATCTGTTGCCTACCTGGTTCTTTTACTTGAACCTTGAATCAAGCATTAGTAAAAACAATCTCTTTCACAGCAATTCAAACATAAGAAAGCAAGAATTTAATAAAAAACTAACTTGACACAATGTCAAATAGGAAAAACAGACACAGATGTGTTAATTAGGGGTTCTATTGCTGTGACAAAACACTAAGACCAAGGGGTTGGGGATTTAGCTCAGTGGTAGAGCGCTTGCCTAGCAAGTGCAAGGCCCTGGGTTCGGTCCCCAGCTCCGAAAAAAAGAAAAAAAAACCACTAAGACCAAAAGCAACTTGGGGAGAAGGGAGTTTATTCCTGTTTAGAACTCTTAAGTCATATCACTGAGGGAAATTTGGGCAGGAATCTAAAGGCAGGAACCCAGAAGTAGGTACTGAGGCAGAGGCCATGGAGGAATGCTGCATTACTGGCTTACTCCTCAGGCTTGCTCCATTTGCTTTCTTATACACTCAGAACTACCTGCTCCAAGGTAGCACCATCCACCATGAGCTGGGACCTCCCATAGCAATCATGAATCAAGAAAATGCCTCCCCACACCTGTCTGTAGGCAACCTGATGGAGGTATTTTCTCAACTGAGGTTCCCTAGAATAGTTAATCTTGTATCAGGGTGACAATAAAACCAACCAGGACAGAAGACACATTTTCAAAGAGATGAGGACCTTGCAACAAAACAAATGATGAACTGCTGAGATGGTTCAAATAAACTAGTGAAATGACATGGGCAGAATGGAAGTGAAAAGGCTGCCCTGTCAATACTGACAAGTATCCATGCTGGCCATACCACAAGCCAGTGATTTATTGCTGCAGCTCAGTAGCGAAGGAGGCCCTGGATTTGGTCCCTAGCACTACAAAAGAAAAGTAAAACAAAGCAAGTACATAAGCTGGGTGTGGTGGTGTATTACTATAATCCTAGCACTAAGGAGGGCAGCTGAGACAAGCACAGGAATCTGAGGCAAACCTAAAGAATGAGTTCATAGCCAGTCAGAGCTACATAGTAAGATCCTGTCAGCGAAAAACCAAAACAAACAAGTACGTGATTTTTACCCCTTTAAAGTCAATAGTCCTTCTATGGATGGCCAATACTAATCTAATATATTAGAGCACATGATTTTTTTCAGAGATAATGTCTATAAATGTTCTCTGGAATATTAGAAATTATTCTGTTAAATAAAACAATCCAGAAAGATATGTACCACATGTTTTTCTCTCATATGTGGGAGAGAGGCCAGATTTACACACACACACACACACACACACACACACGCACAAATGCACAATGAAACCATTTCTTCATATTTTAATTTAAACCTAAAAAAAAAAAACCTTTAAACTCTAAATTTAATTTAAAATTTCTTAAAAAACAGTTATTGAGTTAAGATGCTAGAAAAATAAGGGAAAGAAAACATTTAAAAAAGTAATTCAAAGGGGTAAAGCTCCAATTTTACACTGCTATCATAATTACACATTTAATTCCCATGTGATAGACAAGGCTGCTTCCTGGAGTGGAGTGGGGTCTCCTGGTATACTTGATTACTCTGAGCACAAATAATGTTCAGAAAACCAGTCCTGTTACTACTCCGGTTGCAGTGTCCATGCTCTCTCATCCAGGAATCATTATGCCACTAGCTCTGTAGGCACAAATTACCTCCAGGCACAGGATACAAGCTGACTTATACACTGCTCGTATAAACAGACTTTAACAAGCCACACTACCTTCCTCTTTACTTGATATTTTCATTTGAATTTAGGCAGCATGAACCATTAGTCATTAGTCATACTTTGTTTCTAGAGTTGTATCTATATTTTATACTGTCAAAGCAAAGAGGTAGAAAAAAATCAGGAGGCTTTACTCCAGCTCATTCACCATTACTAAGTGGATAAAGAAAGGTTTGTTAGAACACACAGGGCTACACTCACTCTCCAACATTCCTGCCCAGATGCATTCCCACACTGGTAGAGCTGAGAAGCTAGGACAGAAGAAATGGCCTGCAAGGCCTAAAATGATTATCTGAACCAAAAAGGAAGGCCCACACTTTGGACTGCTAGGCATCTGCTAATCAGCAGCGAATAACTCTGCTTACACACACTCGCTATTTATGCCTTTAGAGGCACATACATTTTAATTTTTTATCTGCATCTTTTTTCTATTATAATTTGTTAAGAGCACATCTCCAATTCCATAAAAGTAGCTTTAATAAATACAGACTCAACCAAAGGTGCCTAGACAATTGTATTTTACAGAGTAAATTAGAACACTTGCAACCTACAGTAGCTTCTTTTTTTTTTTTAACCTAAATATTTTTTTCTGGCAAATTTCTATTATGAACAAGTAGAAAATACTTTGTTTCAGATTAGTCACCCACAGGCAAAACATAAGACTTTAGTTTTCACTTTTTGGTTCAATAGTAAATTTTTTTTAAGATTTATTTTATGCACTAGTGGTCTATCTGCGTGTACACTTGCATGCCAGAAGAGGGCATCAGATCCCATTATAAGTGGTTGTGAGCCACCATGTGGTTGCTGGATATTGAACTCAGGACCTCTGGAAGAGTAGCCAGTGCTCTTACCCACAGAGCCATCTCTCCAACCTCTCAAAAAAAAAAAAAAAAAAAAAAAAAAAAGAAAAGAAAAGAAAAAAAAAGTTAAAAAGTCAACTTTTAAGATACAATCAAGTATACTCAGAACTTCTAGGTAACTAATCTTGTTAACAAAAAATCCTTTATCATGTGTCCTTTCACGTGTTTACTTTAACAGAACATCCTCTCTCCAGAGTTTGCTTCAGTAAAATGTTCCTTCATCAGTCTGCCTTAGTCTTAGTGTTTTCCTGTGTCCACTCCTTCACGTGTTTGCCTCAACAAAATACCATCCAACACAACTGACCTCCAAAGAACCCTTAAGTTTCTACTTCATCCAACTTAATTAGGTGTCAAAAAATGCATTTAAAATCTTGGTGGGGTTAACAACAGAATGGAAAAGCTGACAAAATGATTTTTTGATCATTATAAATGTTAGTGGGGATGTGGTAACATCAGAAACTGTATACACTACTAATGTGAATCTGTTTAGAAAATGACTAAGCCTGTTCTGGAAAAAAAAATAGACAGCCAAACAATTTAGCTATCCAAAGTGAAACAAGCACACATTCATATAAGAATATGTACATGAATTTCTTTAGCAGCTTTTTTTGAAATAGCCAAAGACTGGAAATAAATACAATGTCAAACTCAACAAAATAGTCTGTTCATAGTATAAGATTCAATAATTAAATGCACAAAGATGAATGCATCTCAAAATAAATATGCTGAGTTTAAGAAATCAAAACAAAACAAAAATATGGGGTGAGAGAGATGGTTGGATGGTTAAGAACACTTGATGCCCTCACAGAAGAGCTGGGTCAGTTACTAACCCACATGCCAACAACGCTCTGTTCTGTAACACTCCGGTGCAGGTGAGCCAATATCTGTTTCTGGCCTCCCAGGGCATCAGATATACATGTGGAGCACAGATGAACATGCAGGCAAAGCACTCACATACACAAAAACATTTAAAAAAAAACAAAGGCTATAAAATTCTAAAGACTGCAAACTAATGTAGTGACACAATGGATTAAGATTGTCTAGGAACACAGGAAAGGAAAAGAAGATGGGGAAGAGCTGTAAAGAGATGTGGGATGATGAATACACTCTGTGGACTGTAACTGATGTGGCACTGTACATATATTTATCAATATTGATCAAATTGGACAAGAAACGTATGCACCTTACTGAGATTCAATATAATGACTTTTTAAAAAATGTAGTGTAGAGCTGGAGAGATGGCTCAGCGGTTAAGAGCACAGACTGCTCTTCCAGAGGTCCTGAGCTCAATTCCCAGCAACCACATGGTGGCTCACAACCATCTGTAATGGGATCAGATGCCCTCTTCTGGTGTGTCTGAAGACATCTATAGTATATTCATATACATAAAACAAATGACCCTTAATCCTACCTTCTACTGTATGAGATCACTGTTGTGAGCTGAACTGTATCCACATAAAACACTCTGTGTGCTATATTCTGTTAGCTTTACATTTCACGGGTGGTAGTAGTTCACCTCTATAACTCCAGCATTGAGAGGCCAAGACTGCCATAAGTCAGTTTAGACTACGTAGTGAGACCTAAGATAGTTCGGGTGATATAAGAAGACCTTGCCCAAAAAGTTTTACCAAAAAAAAAAAAAAATCCTTCACATATTCACTGTGCTTCTAAATTACAGGAATATGAATATAAGATATTTTTCTTATTCACTTCCGAGTTCTGACATAGTCCTGATTTTATCTATGCATAAAGCCAACTGGTAGGTGGTAGGAATGGGTAGGGTGGAGCATAGCTACAGGAAAGAGGCAGAGAGCTGAGATCATAATAACACTAGGCCAGGGATCACCTGAGGATTTCGGTAAAGGGCCAAATAGGAAATTTTTGTCTTTGTGGGCCATGCCAATCTGTATCATGATACAAGTGCCGGTTTAGCACAAAGGCACCGCAGATGACCCACAGAAAGAACAGATGTGTCCCAATAAAACTTTACGTTTTGATACTGCTATATGAATTCTATGTAATTTTCATATGAAGATTTTGTTTGTTTGCGACTGGGTTTCGCTGTGTAGTCCTGGCTATCCTGGAACTTGCTCTGTAGACCACGCTAGCCTTGAACTCACAGAGATCCACCTGCCTCTGCCTTCCTTTTAATCATTTGAAAATATAAAATCCCTCTAAGTTTGTGGGGCTTCTCCAATTAGGCAGTAGGTGAGATCTGGCCTGCGGTCACTGTTCACTAAGACATTAGAACATGGTATAGAGCAGGCACCAAAGTGTTGCATTTGGATAGGTCTCTAGATCAGTTATTTATTCATCTCTTGAGGGAAAGCAAATGTGACTTTGAATATTTTAAAGCAAATTGTTTGGATGTGCTTGTCATCTGAGTTTCCTAAAAGAAAACATAGACAGTTTGGAAAAATGGTTTAGAGAAAAGAATTGTTAAGAATGTGTGTGTATATATATATATATATATATATATATAGATAGATAGATAGATAGATAGATAGACAGACAGACAGACAGATAGACAGACAGGTTGGAGAGATGGCTCAGCAGCTAGGAGCACTGACTGCTCTTCCAGTGGTCCTGAGTTCAAATCCCAGCAACCATGGTGGCTCACAACCATCTGTAATGGGATCCGATGCCTTCTTCTGGTGTATCTGAAGACAGCTACAGTGTACTTGTATATAATAAAAAAAATAAATAAGCAAATAAAAGATACATACATAGTGATATGGGAAATGCTATTTGGAAATGGAAAGTTTTTCTGGGAAAAAGAGGTCAATACTCTGAAACTCAGAATGATTCCTAAATTTCCTGAATCTCCATGGCCCCCAAATGCAGTTAGGAACATTATATAGGTACAATGTAACTTTCAGGTCATGAGGCAGAGGCTGACAGTTCTGTAAGTTCTAGGCTAGCCTGGTCTATTGAGGAAGTTCTTGGGCAGCCAAGGCTATATAGTATGAGACTCTCTCAAAAAACACAACACAACAAAAAGGAACTTTCAGGTCTTATCTAATACATTAAAACAAATATCAATAAAGCCAAAAGTTATGATATCTTTTACATTTATCTTTTATAAACAATTTCAAGTTTAAAGCTTGCTTTATTTTCATGTTGTTATAGAATCTTTGTTGTTATAAAACCTTTTTAATTTTAGACCAGTCTTTTACTTAAAATTACAAGAAATATGTTTTCTGGCAATGGCTTTTGCCCTTTCTAGTCCTCTACGGATCTTTCGTTAAAGAGTTCACACACATGCCAAGACAGGGAGCATGTAGCATAATAGTTAAAAGTGCAACTGGGCTTTGAGCAATAGTGAGATAACATGGAAGGTAATTGATGTTTCATGTACTCAAACACCGCTCTTAGGGAAAACATCTGTTGTTCCCATGCCAACAGGTGTTGCCTGAGAAAGAAGCTATGTCTTATTTATTCCTGAACCTTTACTTGGCACACAGTAGGCACTAAATTAAAATGAGATAAACTATTAGTATCTGCACTATTCCTAAGATACATACATATCCAGCAGGCCTTGCAGAGTTGGCCTTGAGGATTTCTCCACTGGTAAATGACACACTTGTTTTTACTCACATTTAGAAGATCTGAGCTACCTAAACTTGGGGTACTTGACTTCAAATTCCTTACTCTCCTGATTCTTCTTAACTAATACAGAAATATAACTAGGGGTAAATCCTCTCTGTCTAAACGGATTTAAAAGTCTATGGGAACGCTAAAACTTACCTAGTCTTTGTTTTAACTGCACTGTAAATATGGAGAGTGATTCTCCGCAAATTAGGAGAGAAGAGGAGCAGAAACACAAATGGCGTTATCATCACCGAGGAGCTACATCACCAAAACGGGCAGAAAAAATATTTTTCTTTAATCCAGTGGAACAAACAGCATTTAACAATTACTTTTTCACTTAAATTCTAGGGGTAATACATAATTCTAGTAAGTAATACATAAGTAATTTTATTCATGGGTATTTAGGTCTGAAAATAAGTACAAAACAGTTTAAAATATTTTACAGATCTTGAATTTTTAAAACAGGAAATTCTAAGAATCCCCAATCTGAAATGAAAACTTTGGTTTGTTTGTTTGTTTGCTAACTTCACTCCTGGATTCTGAGTGCACAAATCTGGACTGGTGACATGGCTCACTGGCTGGGAGTCCTTGCCTAGCATGTGTGAAGGCCTGGGTTGGACTGCTCCTCTCAAGGTTGGGATGACAAGTAAAATGCATAACACTCCAAACTCTGAAGCCTTTAAATTCTGTTTAACCCAGTGAATTCCAAGTTAATAGAGCCAATGTTGCTAAGTCACTTTACATTGTAAGAATGAACGCATGAACACTAGCTAGCATCAACAACAGTTCTGGTATCATGATCACCAAAAATTGGAGAAAATCAATAATTTTCAAATGAGCATTTCTCTCTGAAAGTACAGGTCTTGTGATATAGCTGACCATAACGAAACACAAGTTTTAAAAACTTGTCAACTGAGAATATATGCAAGGATAGATCTCACTCAGCCATCTGACCAGAATATTCTGATAGTAAAGAATAAATTAAAGCTTGATACAGCAAATTATTTTTTCCAAATGCTTCCTTTTACTTTTTACTGCAGCTTTCTGTCAGAGAGAGAGAGAGAGAGAGAGAGAGAGAGAGAGAGAGAGAGAGAGAGAGAATCCAAATCCTCTTTCACAGGGGTTTTAATGCTGTAGGGACTTTCGGAATATCAAATCTAAAAGAACTTCTTGGCAGTTACAGAAAAAAAAAAAAACAAACAAAAAAACAAAAAAAACCAAACCTAAAATCGAGCTGGTTTTAGATAAATTTGAAACCCAAAACAACTAATCTTTTGCTAACTTGTTTTCCAGCTTTTTGATGGCCTTCATTGCTAAATTACATTCAGCAGTCGCATTCTTTGTTACATCACTTCAATAACAAAGAATCCCAGGAAAATCACCCAGCCCCCACACCAAATACTGCAAACTACCTGACACATACTCAAAGTCAAATTTCTCACGGAAATCTCCTCTGATATACCAAACAGCCACCTCCAGCCCACAGGGAAAATCAACTCCTTCCAGTTGAAAAGCTAGTCTGGGGCTGTATCTAGAGATGCACCAGGAGTTCAGCCAGGTGTGGAGATGAGTTAAGGGAGTGGGAAAGGACTCCAGTGCCACAAAAAGGCTCCTATCACAAAGAACAGGGATCCACTAAGTTATGAATCCCGCTACAACTGGGAGGAACCTTGACCCGCAGCCAACCCTGCACTCACCTCAGCTCTTCCTCTGGGAGCCCATTGACTCTCAGACTATCAGGACGCTCTCGCCTTCTCCGGTAGAGGCCCGACTGTGAAAGCTCCTTAAGCTGTAGTGCGGTCATAGTTTTCTCTGCACAGCAATTAAGGATACTTGTGCTAGGCGAGTGTTGCCAGCTCAGAAAGGCAGTGTCCTCTGCGGAAGGACCTCAGCACACCTGACTCTGGGTTAGAAAGCTCCAGGCAAAGCAGCCAGGCCAGTCGGTTGAAACACAGCTTCCTGTTTCTTGTTGGTACACACCCTCCCCAGCAAGACATGACTTGCCTTATCTCTGGGCCCTGTACCTAGGGGAGGGGGAGTCAGTGACCCACATGGCCCACGTGGTCACCAGTAAGCAAATTTCTTATGAACAATTCCTTTATAAAATTTCTCCAAGAGTCTTCTGAATTGAAGTTGGGGAAAGCTTTAGCAAAGTAATGCTTAAAGGAGGGTCCTGCCCTGCTTTATTTGCCAGGAAATCCATTAACATTTCACAGACAGCTGTCAGTATAAAGAAGTGCCTGGTCATCAGGAGCTTTTTGGGACATTTTCCCTGGGGGGGTGGTGGTGGTGGTGAGGCAGAATTCCAAAGGAAACAGTCCAATTCCTTCCTCTCTCAGCATTCTAAATCCTCCTGAGAAGAGAAGATGGTGTCTAGGCCACCCCCTCCCCAGTAAAAATTATTAAAAAATTCGTGAGTGGGAGAAAGAGTGTTTCTCCTGCTAAATTCTGTTAAATGATTTTCTGATACTATGCCTACTCTTTCTGAATAAGCGTAACTTACACAGTCACCTCTGCTCGGTAACATTTATCTCAGGTTGTCAGTCTATAAATGCTAATATTTATCTGTGTATTTGATCTTGGAAAGCAAGGTGAAGGGGCTGCCGATCACAGAGGACATGGGAAATGCTGTGTCACACGCTGCAATATGTGAACAGTACGGGCAGGGTGCCACCCACCAGGCCAATTAAGTCCCTCTCAGGACATTACACCACAGCACAAATACAGGGCTGCTGGCTAGTTCTCAGCCAAAAGCTTGATTCATGGTTCTAGTAAATTTCTCTTTGAACAGTCTGTACCATTCTTCTCGTTTTAGACTGCTCTCAACAGGAATACAGAAAAGGAACTGAAGAGTACATGGTTAGCATGTACAAGACTCGGTTCACTACCAAGCACTACTCAAAAAGAGACAAGATGTGTTTGCATAGCATAAAGAAACCAGTAGCGTTACTTTTAAAGAGGTGGCTGTTTGGCTCTGTTTTAAATTGATGTAACACTGCCAACAAGGAAACAGCTTGGTGAAAGCTACCGACACAGGAAACACAACTGTGTGGGATGAATCTTGTATGTAGAGTCTGTGGTTAGAAGGATGTGAAGACAGTAACAAAAAGACCAGTTCTAAGCTCCAACAGTAACAAAAAGACCAGTTCCAAGCTCGTAACAAACAAGCTATGACAACTGTTACCCTCTGACTTTTCAAATGGCTGGGCTGACAAGTAGGAATTTCAGTAAGTCAACGTGTATGCTACAATGAAACTGCTACAAAGAATAAAATTAAATTCTGAGCCTTTGCTGAAGGCTCTTTAAACCATTGTCTTCATGAAGACAGATGGACAGAGGGAGGAAGAGAGGGAGAGGAGGTGGGGGTACTTTACTTTTCTCCTCGACCTGTGCAGATGCATACTGCTGCACACTGTAAAGGGAGCTAGGTAAGAACACACAGGCACCAACAGGCATTCCACAACTTTGAAAGAAAATTTCACAAACTGCTGGAAAATACACTATTGACTAGCATTCAGCCTCCAAGCTGGCCTACAGCACTACCAGGAGGAAACACAGCCCCAGCCCCAGTGCACAGCAGAGTGTATAATACAGTAGAACACAGAAGATCTTTTCTTCTTTTTTAATTGTTGTTTCGATTCTGGAGACAGGGTCTTACTATGTTGGGCTTACTGGCTTGGAACTTGCTATGTAAACCAGGTTGGCTTCAAACTCTCTGCCTCCCAAGTGCAGGAATTAAAGGTGTGCAGCACCATGCCCAGCCCCCTTTTTATTTCTTGAGACAGGGTCTCATGTATCTCAGGTTGGCCCTGAGCTCATTAGGTAGCCAAAGATGTCTTCGAATGCTTTAGCCCCCATTTCCACCCTCAGGTTCAAGGATTACGGGTGTGCGTGCACCAACTGGTTTCCTGGTTTAGACAAGGCTGGGCATTCTTGTATGTTAATCAAGCATTTTACCAGCCCCAGCTCTGAGACTTGAGCTACATATCCTCAGAATCTAGGTCTTTTTTTCTCTTCAAATACACTTTCCCAATGAAAACTAGTTATCAACTGTGCCTAATTCTTCTGTTCAAATATAGGTAAGAAGTTTTCAGTTTCAAATAACCGTCTTTATATAATTTTTACAGTAGAGAGAGGCCTAGACAGGTGCTTTTCCCCACATGACTCAAAGAAACCTTTCCACTTTTGCAGTCGTAAGATTTGACTGCCATTTCAGCCTTGCATTCGGTGCAGGATTCTTTACCTTTCCTTGAACACTTACAGTAGTGATCACTTCATAAAACCCCTAGCTTTCTCCTACTCCTACTGGTTACAGAGAACAGTGGTCCTCCCCACCCCTACCACTCCCACCCCAAGTTGCTCCAGCCAGAGTTTCCCAGCGGCCTCTACTCTTGCACAGCAGTTTGGTGCATGGCCCTCACTACAACTTTCCACACCATGCTGTCCTGTCTAGCCTCTTAGATTCTTGTTAGATCAGGCATGAAAGAGCAACTGCTCTAATGTGCTATCAGCCACTGCCATCCATGCTGACAGTTTCTTCTTGAGTTTTAAGCTCCTGACTGGAATGATTGTAAAGTTCTACTGAGCACTGTGCAAGGCTGTTCTTCTGTCAGCCTAACCATGACCCAATAGCTTTCATCTTCTGGGATGATGACCTTCTGTGACTCTGATAAAAGTTTCTCACAGAAAATGCATGTAAGTACTACATTTTATAACAGTGCTACAAACTGATTCCTTCTGAACCCTACAGATAATTCTTTAGATCTTCCCCTATGTATCGGTTTCTCCCTTTTCTGATCACCTCCAACTCCCAGTGTGAGTCTTTTAAGCTTCACTAGGAGTTCTCTGGTATCTATCTGCTAGCACAGCAGTGGGCTAAATGCTGTTTGGGAAAAGTCTCTCTTGTCTGCTCTAAATTTCTCTCAGCCACCAATCTTCTAATCTATTCAAACTGATCTTTTTAAAATGCGGGTCGATTATTTATTGACCCTTAAAAACCTTTCCCTGGCTCCACTGCCTTTATAACAGTATAAACAAAGAAAATGAGGTGTGTTATCTGGTGCCAGTGGAGCCTGCCCCTGGCTCCTTGATCCCTAGCATTCTTGACTCCAGGCAGTTCTTAGGACAGATAGTCCTCTCACTTCCTGGTTTCTGCCAATGCAGCCTGTAAGCCTAGTAAAATGATTCTAGCAGGGTCAGTGCCTGCCTTACCCCACTATGTCTTGGGCAAAGACAGGAAGCCTTTAGAGATCTCATAGGCTAATTAATCCCCCTTGCTCTATGGATTAATTAGCTCTATGCACTCCATTCTGTGGTCAAAACAACACAGTATTACTATTGGGCAGTTAGTTGTTTCCTTAAGACAGGGTCATACTGCCATCTCTTGCTGTCTTCAAACTCATGACTGCCTGCTTGTTTCCTTAGAGTTTCGAAATGTTTAGCTCTTAGCATTCCACAATATCTAAGTGAAATTTAAAATTTCATTGATTTTTTATTTTCATGGCCTGAATGTTTTGCCTGTATGCATATAGACCGCATGCATGACTGGTATTCACGAGGCCAGAAGATGGTGTTATATTCCCTGGAAGTAGAATTAGAGATGGTTCAAATCATCATGTGGGTGTTAGGAATTAAACCTGGGTGCTCTGTTAAAGCAGTGCGGTGGTTTGAATAGGAACGACCCTCAGAGAATCATGTGTATGACTGCTTGACCCATAGTGAGTGACTCTATTAGGAAATGTGGCTTTGTTGGAGGAAGTATGTCACTGGGGGCGGACTTTGAGGTCTTCTAAGCTCAAGTCTGGCCAATGTGACATAGTTTCTCCTTGCTGCATGCAGATCCAAGTATAGAACCCTTGGCTCTGTCTCCAGCATTATGTCTGCCTGCACTCTGCCATGTTTCCCACCATGACTACAATGCACTAAACCTCTGAACCTGTAAGCCAGCCCTAATCAAATGTTTTCCTTTATAAGAGATGCCGTAGTCATGGTGTCTCCTCACAGCAATAAAAACCTAAGACAAACAGAAAGTGTTCTTAACTGCTGAGCCATTGCTCTAGCCTCCTAGGAGATTTTGAAAGACATACAAACTATAGTTTTAGAATGTACTTAATGAAATTTCAGAGTTTATAAAAACTGTAGATTTGAACAGAACCTTCCACAAGTGTAAATATGGTCTGGCTAAAATTTGGCCTAAATGTTTATCTAACTTGTCAATTTAGTTTTCGGCATTCTGCTACCTTCGGGCACAAGAGGGTAAAGAGACCTAGCAGAACCTCCATCATCTAAGTGGTCATTAGTGTTATGGGCTATCTATTTCTTCTCCTTATTGTAACAAGAGCTACAAAGCAGCATCCATGCAGAACTATAATTATCAAGGGTCATTACTAGTTTCTTTAATGCTAGGTCCAGAAGGTCTATAAAGTGGATGAACAGCTGTACAATTTCAGCCCATTAGCTTCTCTATGTGATATGCAATAAAATAATTTATTTCATTACTAACTTTGGTCTTGATAGAGACAAATAAGTCCTCTTTTAGCTTAAGTTTTTAATCTCATAAGATAATGAAAAAAAAAAAACTCATTACAAGCTGGAGAGATGGCACTTACTGTACTTACATAGGACCAACTTTAGTTCTTAGCACTCATGCCAGACAACTCACAACTGCTTGCAATTCCAGCTCCAGGGGAGCCAACACCTCTGGCCTCATGGGTACCTGGACTCATGTGCACATATACTCTCTTAAATATAACTAAAAAGGAATAAAAATCTTAAAACATACTTTAATACAGCAAAATTACTATTTTGCATTATTTTCAACATACATTTATCTTGTAAATATTTATTTGTCAAGCATACTCTTCTTAAACACAGTTTCTCAGGAGTGTTCTGTTATGAGATCCAGTGCTGTGGATCCAACAATTCAGTACCATTGCCAGTGGGTTCAAAGTAACAAGGGCAAGAACATAAGAACACTGGTGTGGGAAGCAGAAATAGGTGGATTTCTGTGAGTTTGAGGCCAGTCTGGCATATTTTGGGAATTCCAAGTCAGCCAGAGTTATACACTCAAACCCTGTCTTAGAAAGAGGGGGGGGGGGGCATCAACTATTAGACAAACTGTCTAGAACAGGGGGGAAAAAAACCACCAAAAATGTGATCCACCTGTCAATAATGTTGCTAATGCCTCTGAACTCTGTAAAAGTTTTCTTTTTCTTTTTAAAGATTTATTTATTTATTATATGTAAGTAGCTGTTCAGACACACCAGAAGAGGGCATCGGATCTCATTACAGATGGTTGTGAGCTACCATGTGGTTGCTGGGATCTGAACTCAAGACCTCTGGGAGAGCACTCAGTAACATGTCTCTTAAAATAAATAACATGAGGTTATCTACATTACTAAGTGATCTTAAGAGTGAGGTTTCTTGGTAAATTTTCAAATAGCTCAGAATAAAATCCTAGGTAATCAAGCCAGTTACACGCTATTATTTGTATTCTTCTTCTTCTTTCTTCTTCTTTCTTCTTCTTCTTCCTTCTTCTTCCTTCTTCTTCTTTTTCTTCTTCTTCTTCTTCTTCTTCTTCTTCTTCTTCTTATTATTATTATTATTATTATTATTATTAACAGCTCTAGTTGTCTAGCAACTAAAGATCTGTCTGTAATAGCTTTCCAAGTACTAGTATTAAAAGCACATGCCACCACATAGAGTTCGAACAACAAACTTCAAAATTTTATTTATTATGTGTAAATGTGTGGTATGTGTTGCAGGTATGGAATTCAGAAAAGTTCTAAGTATTAAAATGTCACCAGACCAATGTGCCTTTAGCCACTGAGCCATGACTTCCCACCTCAGATTTTTTTTTTAAAAGGGACCAAGAGCGCAAGATGGGTTGGGTGGAAAGGCCCTTGAGAGATCAGGTAACATTAAGATGACAATTTCACTTCTGGAAACTTACTTGCTGTGGCTGCCATATAAGTACATAGGGAGTAATGTTGTTATGGTGAAAATAGATTAGGGTCAACAGGAATGCTGGGGTTAAAATGGTGAGGCCAAGAACCCATACCGAAAGTAAAAGGGCTTGTCAGCTGGATAAGAGATGGCCAAGCTGACCAGTTAAGAGGAAGGACAGGATATGGGGGAAAACACCAGTGTTGGGCTGGCAAATCGGATCCCACCAAACTCACCCCCTTTACCAAAGAAAAAGTGTGAGATATCACTGTTTTTTCATATATAGTTAAGAAACTTTCATATATAGTTAAGACTTAATTACGGGTAAGAATAGTCAGCTAGGACAAGGGGTCTAAATTTGAGGTAACTGAGACAGACCGCAGCTATATCACAGTAGCTGTGGTAAAGGAGCTAGCTCCCCACATCATGGAAACACAAGGAGAGAGAAAGCACAGTCTAATTAATGGCTGACAGACCCTGCAAAGGTCAGAGACCAGCAACACTTGCATGCTGGCATAACCACCAATGCCTACCCAGGTTTGTGGCCAGCAGACATGCTAAGATCAAAACAGGGGTTTCAACCCATATACATGAGCATCACCTAATTGTACAAACCTCATGTGAACACGATCATCTTTCTGATTGGACCAAGGGACTATGCACGGAAGTGTGGGCCTCTTCTTACTGGTTCATCTTGTCTGTGAATCTCACTAACTCATAAGAATTTTGTGACCGTGTACATCTAGTACGCTTGAGATAACTTGAGTCTCCTTCAATCTCAAGGGCAGCCCTTTTCACCCATTTAACTACTTCAAGGTCTTCGTGCTAAATCATCTGTGTAGAGGCAAGAAGAGAAGAAAGACATCTAGCAACCTTTGGGCTTTTCCTGCTCAGTATCCTCTTTATTTTCTCTTAGGTAAATTATTCCAAAGATGCGGGCTATATAGGACACCCAGGACCAGAAATAGGCACAGTGATCACACATAGCTGCCTTGGAAGAAATGGAACACTTGTACCTGGAGGGTGGGCAGAGTCACCTGCAGGAATACATCCTTCTTCCCTAGGGTAGGTTACAATGAAATGACTAAGGTAATACCATCCTATCCCAATGTCATTATGTGCCTTGTCACTTCTCAGCCTTCCACCACATTGACCTTGGAAAGCCTTCTGGCACTCTCTATGACCTAGACCATGGTTCAAACATATTATGTACTGTATAGAAGATGCCACTGAGCTTTGCAAGGAAAATAAATGTTACCAAGCAACTCTAAGCCCTCCACTAATGTAAACACTCACGTAATTATGGTTTTGTCTTTAAAACCACAATACCCCTGAGCTTGGGCACCAAGAGACTTTACAGAGCTGTGAGCCCACTCTTGGTCTGGCCATTAATAAACACCTCAACACTTTTAATTGGCTTAATTATCAAAGCTGTCAGTAACTATCTCCCATGTTTCGTTTCACAACATACTTTAGGTGAGATGCACACACAGTTATGGAAAGACATAGAAAGTTAAACATCAGGGCTGGAGGTATAGCTCATCAGCACAAGACTTGCCTATCAGGAGTTACCCCGGGTTTAATCCCAATACCCCAAACAAAGCAACAGCAAAACCCATACTACCAAGCAACAATATAAATCCCTAAGAGCTGTCCACAAATCCAGATTTTCACATAAGGAATGGAATTAAAACAAGTTAGCATCAGAGCTTGGTGATGCCTACTCAGGAGGTAGAGGCAGGTGGATCTCTGAGAGTCTGAGGCCAGTCTGGTCCACACTGTGAGTTCAGGACAGCAGGGTTATATAGAGACTCTGTCTCAAAAATCAAAACAAAAGTTACTATTGTGCTTTAACTTTTCCTGGGAGAGAGAAACAAGTACCTACTTACCTCAGATGGGGCACCAATGACAGACTAAAGTGACAATACCACCAAAGTGCAACTTGGTGAACCAACCAGCTTACTAGGTTCATTTATAGAGCAAATGTAAGGGGCTCCTTACAGAAGCATGGATAACTTACTGATAGCTGCATTACCAGAAAGCCAACCCCAGCATGAGTGACAGCTAAGGAAACTGCATCCCTAAAGTTCCCTAAACAACTTGCAGTCAGGTGGGCCGGCCTCCCCAGGAGATGTAAGTTATTACACAACTATGTGGATTCCTTGAGAATCTTATAAAGTTCAGGAACTTCCTTAGACTTACCAAAGTTTCATTTCCTTTCAGACCCTTAATGAACCTCCCTCAGGATAGCATGCTTTACACTGTGAGGGAAGTGGATGCATATACAGTGTACTCTGTGTGTGTGTGTGTGTGTGTGACACACACACACACACACACACACACACACACACACACACACACGTATATGGCTACCTTTTTTTTTTGTTCTTTTTTTTTTTTTTTCAGAGCCGGGGAACGAACCCAGGGCCTTGGGCTTGCTAGGCAAGCGCTCTACCACTGAGCTAAATCCCCAACCCCTGGCTACCATTTTTTTAAGTAACACAGTTGTAAATAGTTTCTATTCATTCTTCCTATCTACTGTATACTTTGTGGCATGTCTGTGTCTTCTAAGCATATTGCTAAGCAAAACACTCATTAAGAAAAAGAAAATCTAAGCAGGTATTGGTGACAGATGTCTGTAATCCCTGAATTTGAGAGGCTAAAGCATGAAAGTCAAGAGTTTTAGGCACATTGGATTATGCAGGATTCTCCTGTCATAAGAAATGGAAAAACAAAACAAACAAACACCCGACTAATAAAGTACCTATTACATATGAAAGACAACGAGGCAGAAGTACTTTCATATTTCATATCAGGCAGCTACAAGCCAAGTTGACCCAAGGGCCAGGAAGGACAAATATGTTTTTTCCCTGGCTCTGGAATGCATAAGGTGTAGGTTATTTAAAAAAAAAAATCATAATGCCTGCCTCCCACTCATGCAGATTCCAATACTTTTAGTCAGTAGTGGCAACAGTCAATGATCATGTCAAAATTATCTTGACCAAGTTAGTAAATTCTTAGGTTCTGTATAAATTGTAATCTGAAAGGCAATAATAATGCTAAAGTTTTTTTTTCTTTTATTGGATATTTTCTTTATTTACATTTCAAATGTTATCTCTTTCCTGGCAACCCCCATTCCACCCCCCTCCTCCTGCTTCTATGAGGTTGCTCCCCCACCCACTCCCTCCCTACCTCCTCCCCCTGCCCCTGGCCTGGCATTCCCTTAGCCTGGGGCATCAAGCCTTCACAGGACCAAGGGCCTCTCCTGGCATTGATGCCATCCTCTGCTACATATGCGGCTGGAGACATGGGTTGCTCCATGAATGCTCTTTGGTTGGTAGTTTAGTTCCTGGGACCTCTCAGGGGGTCTGGTTGGTTGATACTGTTGTTCTTCCTAAGGGGTAATGTTGAAGTTTTATTTCCTTATCTCAAACATCAGCTTTACTCCGTTTGTTTATGTTGAGACAGGGTCTCCCTGTGTAGGTCTGGCTGACCTGGATCTTACTATATGGATTAGTCTGGCTTTGAATGTACAAAGATCCACCTGCCTTGTCTCCCAAGTGGTAGAATCCCAGTCTTCATGCATATGGTACAAATGCTTTACCACTGAATCATTCTCCCCATCCCAAAGCTGCTGTGTTAAGTGGGAACTGATAAAGTCAAAGTAGGCAGGAGATCCTTTCCTGTGAACAGGGGAGCAGAAGGGGGCCCAGGTAGTGCAGTAAGACAATAAACAGCAGGATAGGGAGCACAGCAGCTAGGCCCAGGATAGGAGTGAAAAACACGAAAGAAGGGTGTAGGGTGCACCAGGAAGCAAGGCAGAGAAGCCACGGTAACAGACTAGGAGGGGCAGAGAGGGAGGTAGTAGGCTCTGGCATTGTTAACATTTTTCTTCACATTCTTTCATCCACATAGCAACCAAACAGACCTGGTGAAGTACAGCCTGAGCTGTACTTATGTAGCCATAACCTTGCCCATATTTAAAGTCTACTTTGAATCTAATAAAAACACTTCTACGAGTCCACAAAATCAACCAGATATATCTCAGTTGGTAGGGTGCTTGCCTAGTATGGACGAAATTGTGGGTTCTAACCCCGGTACCACATAAAAACTGGGCATGGTAGTGCCCAGTGCTGGATACGTGGAGCAAGGGATCAGAAGTTCAAAATCATCCATGATGCACGGTGAGTGCAAGGCTAGGCCGGCTAAG
The DNA here is from genome assembly GCF_021556685.1 of Rattus norvegicus. NCBI lineage: Eukaryota > Metazoa > Chordata > Mammalia > Rodentia > Muridae > Rattus > Rattus norvegicus. The sequence continues at coordinate 27,456,850 of NC_141553.1, read as the reverse complement.
TCAGACCCTCTCTCAAAAGATGTGGTGGAGGCACAGAGATGACTCAGGAGGTTAAGCATTACCTTGCAAGTATAAGAAATTGAGTTTGACCCTAGAGTGCTCTTTCCTTTGATATATTCATTTGCTTTTGAGATAGGGTCTTAACAATCAAATATATTATTAAATTAATAGATTCTGTTTATATGCCAGTTTAAACAAGCCAACAATAGAAGCATATTCTTAAAACAAGTGGAGGATGTGATTACAAACTAGGCATTAAATAATGCTGAGGAATAATGCTCTTTTTGTCTGGTAGGACAGCAGTATGCAGTTTTATAATAAAGTGTCCATCTCAGAGACCAACTCTGATACATACCGAGATAGTACCAACTAATATCTGATTCTGCTTTTAAATATTTAATTGAAAGAGGAAGAAGAATTTGAAGCAAGTTCGGCAATAGAGCAATGAAGTCCAGGCAGTGAGAGTGCAGAAGTCATTTCTTGTTTGTATTAAAACATTTTCCTAACAGCTTTTTCTAATGAGGCCTCTGAGGATGTTAACTCTTGACACATTGGCACATATCTCCTCTAAGATCAGACAGAGGACATTGGAGACATGTTAAATTCCAAAAGGAGGTCTGTAGGAAAGAGGAGAGCTCATTCTAAGTGGAGGAGTGAGGACAGCCTCAAGGAACAATGAGCAGGTGCAGAGACTCATAGACTGGAACCTCAGAACCTATTTGAATCTCAGCTGCATGGTTTATATGTCACCTGGAAAGAAGTTATAACGAGTGTGAATTCAGGGTGGAAAGGATTATAAGCCTGGAGATACAGAGTTTGGTAGTTCTTCATACAACAGTATAAGCCACAGAAGCAGAAAAAAGACATTCTCTCTCTCTCTCTCTCTCTCTCTCTCTCTCTCTCTCTCTCTCTCTCTCTCTGTGTGTGTGTGTGTGTGTGTGTGTGTGTTGGGGTGGGAGTAGGGTTCATGCTTTTTCAGGGACACATGTTGTCAAAATAAATCCACAGAATCAGAATAGCACATACACTTACATGGCTGATTCCTTTACCTGCTTCTATTTGAATCATGTCCTGAACAAGAACATTTCAAACCCGGAACAGCTTTTCTCAATCCTCCACTACTGTCACACCCTGATCTTCCACTCCTGGTTGATGACCCATTTTACTTTAGAGAAAGCATTCATCTTCAGAAGGAAACCACCACAACTACCTTTGAGGCCTATTTTCCATTATTCTCTTATTTTAACATGCCCTCTATTCCACTGGGGCTCAGTAAACAACACAAAATCCACTCCATGGTAAGTTTATATAACTGTCATATTAATGATAGCAACAATCATGATGTTAATGTTTTGCATATTAGTTGATTTAATCCTGAGTGGTATCCTATTTTATATAAGAAGAAATAAGGCCAAAACTTGCTATGTGATAGTAGCAGGATCTGAATGGGCAGAGGAGACCTTATTTATAAAAAACAGTACCATGTTGCCTCTCTCAAAATAAGGAACTCAATTTTAAAGGTTATAATTTCTTCAACATAGTATCAGATAGCAACAACAACAAAACAAACCAATTCACTACAGCTTGATTATTAGTAACACAAAAGTAAACAGTGTATAAAGTCATAATAAAGAAACAACCTGTGTTACTATTAAAAAATATAAATATGTAACAGAACCAGAAAGACATGCACAGAGATGACAGTCAATAAAGTTGTCTCCTAGAGGAAAAACACAGGGAAACCAGCTAACTAATAGAAAGTATGCAAAGAGTTTTCAAGTACATTTGTGGCTTTCAAGTACATTTGTGATGTTTTACTTCTTAAGATGGCTGCTACATATTATAAATCCTTTTTATTAACTTCTATTGCAAAGAAACGAAAGCAGACTGGTGGCTCCTGCCTGTAGCTCTGGCACTAGGGTGCTGTGACAAGAGGACTGCAAGAATTTGAGGTCAGCCTGGACTACACGGTGATTTTGAGGCCAGCCTGGACTAGAGTGAGAACCTGTGAGTCTCTGTACTAGAGTGGGCCAAAATAAACAAACAAATGCAAACACACCATACAGCTATCTTAGACTAGATAAGGCTCCAGTTTCCAAGTGCTCTTTCTGCCCCCATGTGGCCTTCCTAGAGATAGTACAAGCATACTATTTTCAGAAACCCAGATTGTTAATGTTCAGGTCATTACTGCATGAGTAGAAACACAAAGAGTCAGCCACCATTTGACACATAATCAATTCTAAAAACATATTTTTGGCTAAGGGTGTATCTTAGCTTGTTAAACATACCAAGGCTTAGCACTGAAAACACTACTCTCATCCTGTTAGCCTATTTATTTCCAACTATGCAACTTCCAAACAGAAGATTTAAATAAGGAGCTCATGTAAAGGAATAGCGATGTGAAACTTACTAGGCATAAAGTATAAAATGGAAAAAAAAAATCAATGTAAGAAGCTGTGGTAGTGCGTGTTTTTAATTCCAGTACTTGGGAGGCCAAGGTAGGCGGGTCTCTGAGTGAGATCTACAGAGAAACCCTATCTGGAAAAACAAACAAAACAGGTAAGAACAGCGGGAAGCCTTGCCTTCAGTCATAACTAAGTAGGTAAATAAAGACTTACATATACACTTCAAAACTAGCAAGTAAATAATATGGATGGATATAGAAACTCTGTCCATAGTATTACTAATTCACCTGCAAACCATCTTTTCCCTGAAACAACTTTTTTTTTTTTTTTTTTTTTTTTTTTGGAGACAAGGTATCACTATGTGGTTTGGGCCTGAAAGTCACTACAAAGACAAGGCTGGCCTTGAACTCAGAGATCCACCTGCTTCTTCCAACAACTAACTGGCTTCTTCCTCACTATGCCCCAGATCAGCACTGCTGTGTCATCTTGACTCTGCTATTTTTCTATCCAAATGTTCTCATCCTGTGGAGCCTTCCCTTCCCAATGAAGCAGTGGGAGCTCGGGGCTGAGATTTCACTGACTATCACAGGAAACAACCTTACATTTGCCTTCCATCCGCTGTTCACTGCTGGCTATTTCCCTCAATGACCCCTAGAGTGTGGCAAATAGCATGAGACAACAAACACTTGCCAAGTAACTCAAGTTCAGGAACGTCAGAGAAACGTGAGAAGGTATTTATATATTGTGAAGAACTTTTTTTAGTGATTTCTACAGATATACATCAACACATATACATGTAACTGAAATTAATGAAACAAGGCCCTGGGTTCACAAGGACACAATCTGCCAGACAAGGTAGCTAAATTCCTACAAAGTCTACTTCTTAAAATGTTGAATATGATTTTCATCTCTCTTTGCTTTGCTTTTTTTCTCTCGCTCTTGCCTCAGAATGCAGGAACTCCAGGCATTCAGGTCTGTCAGACCTTCAAGTGCTGAAGCTCAGCAGGAGGCCTCAATACCTATTAAAGTCACTCCACTGTGTGTAGGTGGCAATAGCCCTCTATGCCTGTATGAGTTTGGCCTTCTCAGAGCACAGTCCTTTCTTTCCTTCTTTTTCATTCCAAATCATGGATGTCTCACTGTAGTTTTCAGGGTTTCTTGTGGCAGGGATTACCAAACTTTTGAAAAAGGCTAGACGCTAAATATTTTAAGTGCATCCCAGTTACCAGACTTTTTTTCTTTAGCAGATGTTAACTTTAGCAGATGTAAACACTGGATACCACACTTTGAGAATGAATGTCTCAAAGACCCACACAACCACTGAGTGTTTGAAAGACCCACGGCTAGGTTTATGAAAAGAAAATCTGGTCTTCAGCATCAACAACACCTGCACTGATACAAAGAAAAAGAAACAGGAGGGCTGATGAGTACCCGGGCAAGGGGCCTCACTATTTAGTAGACAGCACTATAAGCCATGCAGCACTGTTAGTAGCTGAGCAGGAAAATAACAAACCAAAAACCAACTGACCAACCGACCAACCAGCCAATAAAAAAATAAGCCTGCTCCTCTTGGGGAATAGAAACTTCCTTTTCCTTAAATAGTCACACCTCCCAGGTTTCTGTTATCCAATGAGCAAGGCTTGATTAATCCTAAATAAAAGTCTAAACTAGCAGTGTTATCTGATATAGAATGCTAAGTACCTAGAGACCTCGGCTTCAATCTCTCCTTCCAAACATGGCACTAATCAAGGTTACTTTCTTCCTAGGACATAAGTTACTTCCAGTCTATTTAAAGCTATGGCAAAAAAATCATAAAGTAATTTAACATGAAAAGTATTAATTCTTAAAACTACAAATTCCTCATAAAAAATCTTCACTTGATAGTCATATTGTGACTAGAAACACAGAAACTGAACCATGGTTCAATTTATTTTGGGGTGGAAAGAGCTTTCTAAGACTTTCAAATCACATCCATGACCCACTGAGGGGGTTACTTTATAATCTACTGTTTGGGGAAAGACAGGATCTATTTTAGCTTTCCATGAACTGTATTTTGGCAGACTGACTGACTGGGGAGCTTGTGGCAGCTACTTAACTATGCAGTGCAGTCTGTACACTGGTATGGCTTCCAGGACTATTGCAGGGGTGAGACCAGCTGGGCATCCCTGAAGGCTGTACTTCAAAGCAACACCAAAACTGCTCAAGTCTCCTGGTCTAAAATACATTTAACAGGGTGTGGTGGTGTTCACATGTAACCCTAGCACTCAGAGCGGCAAGAATAGTCTGGGCCCATGTAGTGAAATCCTGTTTGATTTATTTATTTTGAAACAAAGTCGGCTAGACCCCTCCTGCCTCTCTGCCTCTGCCTCTGCCTCCTGAGTGGTGGGAATAAAGGTGTGTCATCTTTGGCTAGAACCAAAATTATATATATGTATGTTCAAAATTTATAAGATTCCCAGTACACTCAGTACACTGACCTTCATTGAGCAGATACCAATTAGTAGATATGATGATGATAAAAAAAAAAAAACACACACACACACATAAGGGACTACTTAGAAGTTAATCTGTGGGCTGGCTAGAGAGATGGCTCAGTGATTAAGAGCACTGGTTCTTCTTCCAGAGGACCTAGGTTCAATTCCCAGCACCCACATGATAGCTTACCACTGTCTGCAACTGCAGTTTCAGGGGATCTAAGGGACCTAAGACCGTCACACAGACATATATGTAGGCAAAACACCAGTGATATAAAATAAAAATTAAAAATAAGTTAATTTGCAATCTGCAGAATTAATAGGTGAAGATCCAGACAACAGCATTTCTTTGTATTATGGACAGGAAAAAAAAAATCAAAAAAACCAAAAAAGTGTACAAAAACATTCAGTAATGAAGGAGAGGAACTGTTTGCACACAACCAAGCACCGAATCAGGTTAATGGTATGGAATAGCACCCTCTAGTGCCTGTTTGTGAATCTGCTGCTTTTCAATTATCAAGAAATAATATTTTAAGTGTTCCATTTAATAGAAGGCTTTATAGAAAAGAAATCCAGTGAGACAGTTCAGTGTGTGCAAAAGGTGCATACTTCTAGGCTTGGTGACTTGTTTAATTTATATGTTGGAAGGAGAGATGCTTCTCTGATTTCTATCCTCGCACTGTGCCACTTATGCCCCCTCCCCACATACAATTAAATGTAATGTAAAAAATAAGAAATAATCATCATGGGGCTAGGAAGATAGCTCAGTGGGAAAAGTGCCTGTTGTTCAAGCATTAAGATCGGAGTATGGATCTCTGAGTTTGAGCCCTGCCTGGTCTACACATAGTTTCAAGATAGCCAGGACTACACACAGAGAAACCCTGTCTCAAAAAAACAAATGAACAAACAAACAACAACAAGAAGATCTGAGTATGGATTCCTAATAGCCATTGTAAAAGCTGGATGTGACAGCACACAGCTGTTAATTCCAGCACTGAGAAGGAGTTTGGAAGGGATGCTGGGGGTGTGCTGGCCAGGTAGTCTAGGAAGCAGCAAACTCCAGATTCAGGGAAAGACTCTTTCTCAAAAAATAAGGTGTACAATTGCAGAGGGGAATACCAGATATTAAACGCTGGTCTCCATCATGCCACAGGTGTACACACAAACACGTTCTCTCTTTCCTATGCTATGGAGAGATTTTTTTTTGTATGCATGTTCTTTTTGGGCCTTTTTTTCTGTGAAGTTCCTATATGTCTTTGATTATTTTTATTAATTAACTAGTCAACTAACTTTACATCCAGTTTCCCTCCCTCCTTACCTCTCAGCCCTCCCTGCCCCTTGTCTTTATCCCAAGTGCCTTTTCCTTTTTAAGTTTTTTCCCTCTTATATGTGTATTTGTGTTTGTCTGCATATATGCACATATACCATTTAGATGACTGTTATCTCTAGAGGCCAAAAGAGGAGTACTGGAGTTATGTGCCACCATGTAGGAGCTGGGAAGACTACTATAACCAGAAAGGCCATCAATTGCAACTGATAAAAAAAGAAAAATATTACATGAGAATACAAAATTAAGCAATTTCTATCTATAAATTTAGCCCTACAGATACACTAGAAGGAAAACTTTAGTTTGAAGAGGTTAACTACATCCTAGAGAGGAAGAATAAAAAAACCCCAGAACAGTAAATCACAAGAGGGTTAAAAAGCCCCCAATCACAACAACAATGTAACAGGAAGTAAACATTGCTCATTGATAACTCCCAATATTAATAGTCTCAATTCTCCCAATTAAAAAAAACAAAAAGCCAGACTAACAGAAAACAGGATCCGTATTTCTGCTACTTCGAAGTAACATATCTCTCCGCCAAAGAAAGATTAATACTTTAGGCTAAAAGTATGGAAAATAGTGTTCCAAGAAAATATACCCAGGAAGCAAACAGGTGTAGCTTTTTTTTTTATATCTGACAAAAGAGTTTCAAACAAAAACTAATCAAAAGACAGGGAAGGACACTACATACTCATTAAAAGAAAAGTCCACCAAGATTCAAAACATTATATACCAAGTACAAGGGTGCACAAGTTGATAAAAGAAACACTATTACAGCAAAAATACATATTAACCTTCATATAGTCATCTAAACATGGAGTTATATCAAATGGACCTACCAGACATCTACAGAGCATTCATTCCCAACACTAAAGAATATGCTTTCTTCTCAGAACCTCATGGAACTTTCTCCAAAACTAACCAAAACTGCTCTTCTAGAGTTTTGGAGTTCAATTCCCAGCAACCACTTACTGGCTCACAAACATATATAATGATGTCTGTTACCCTCTTCTGATGTGCAGGCATACATGCAGGAAGAACACTATACATAATAAATAAATCTTTAAAAAAAAGCAAGAAAAGAGAGGAAGAAAAAAGAAACTACAACAAAACACAGAGATTCAATGAAATAAAAAGTTGGTTTTACGAGAAAAAAAAAAATCACCAAAACTGATAAGCCATTAGCTAAATTAACTAAGAAAGGGAAGTCCCAGATTAATTAAAATGGAGATGAAAAGAAGCACATTACAATAGATACAAAATAATTCCAAAGAATCATAAAGACATACTTTTAAAATTTTGAATTCTTAGGGTCAGAGAGATATAGCTCAATGATTAAGAGCCCCGACTCCTTTTCCAGAGGAACCAAGTTCAACTCTCAGCATCTATATAACAGCTCACAAACATCTATTTCTTCAGTATTAGGGGATCTGATGGCCTTTGTGGGCACATATATACAGGCAGGCGAAACACCCATAGGAATAAATATCTGTATTGCAGCACTAAACTAGGAAACCTAAATAAAATGGATGAACTCTGTGATATATACAAACTACTAATTTAAATAAAATCAAATAAGCCATTTAAATAGTCCCATGACCACTTGTAAAAATAGGAGTAAAGACTCCCAAGCCAAAAGAACAAAAAACAAAAAAAACCAAAAAACAAATAAACAAACAAAAAAAACAAAAAAATCCAGGACCAGATGGATTCATCGAGAATTCTACCAGACTTTTTTTTTAATTATTCATTTATTATACATAAGTACACTGTAGCTGTCTTCACACACACACCAGAGGGTATCAGATCCCGTTACTGATGATTGTAAGGCACCATGTGTTGCTGGGAATTGAACTCAGGACCTCTGGAAGAGCAGTCGGTGCTCTTAACCACTGAGCCATCTCTCCAGCCCCTCTACCAGACCTTCAAAAGAAAGAACATCAACACTCCTCAAATTATTCAGCAAAATAAAAGCATTTCCTCATTCTTTTAATAAAGCCACTATTACCCTGATACCTAAACTATACAAAGACCCAATCAAAAAATAAAATTATAAACCAATATCCTCTATGAACACAGATGCAAAACTTCTCAACAAAATACTTGAAAACCAAATAGAAGAACACATCAGAAGGACTACTCACCGTGATTAAGCTGGTTTCACTCCAGAGGTGCAGGGATGGCTCAACACGCATAAATTGATGAGTAAATAGAACCCACCACATAAACAGACTGACAGGCAAAACTACAAAATCATCTCACTAGATGGAGAAAAGGCCTCTGATAAAATCCAACATCTCTTCATGACAAACAGCCCAGAGAGAACAGAGAAACAAAAGACCTATCTCAAAACAAGAAAGGCAATTTACTACAAAGCCTCAGCCAACTGTGGAAGCAATCAAACACGTTTAGACTGGATTTAAGGCCCACTCCTTGAGACAAATCTGAACAAAGATTACATCACCAAGAACTTGAGGCTTCACCAGCCTAAAAGAAAATCTACTATTATTATTACGTTAAAAGAACATGACAATAAACTACTCCTAATGCTATAACCCACAGATCAGCGTCTTAGTCAGGGTTTCTATTCCTGCACAAACATCAGGACCAAGAAGCAAGTTGGGGAGGAAAGGGTTTATTCAGCTTACTTACATGCTGCTGTTCATCACCAAAGGAAGTCAAGACTGGAACTCAAGGAGGTCAGGAAGAAGGAGCTGATGCTGAGACCATGGAGGGATGTTACTCACTGGCTTGCTTCCCCTGGCTTGCTCAGCTTGCTCTCTTATAGAACACAATGGGCTGGGTCCTCCCACCTTGATCACTAGTGGAGAAAATGTCTTATAGCTGGGTCTCACAGAGGCATTTCCTCAACTGAGGCTCCTTTCTCTGTGATAACTTCAGCTTGTGTCAAGTTGATACACAAAACCTGCCAGTACAATCAGTGTCTTACTCAACCCATACCCAAGGAGTTTCTTCTTGTAGTAGTTGGGATCTAACACAGAGAGCCACAACTAGATAGTGTTACGACATTACCACAGACTGAGAGACTGTAGAACTCACTTGTAAATGGGATGCTTTCATCAAACCCCTCCCCTCAAGGCTCAGGGATCTATGGGGAAGAGGAAATGAAAAGATTGTGTGTAAGGGCCAGAGGGCATTGATTGCACCTAGGAAAAGCAGTGTCTTCCAGACGCAACAGGACTGATGCACTGATGTACATATGAACTCACAGACACTGTGGCAAGCATGCACAAGACCTGCACAGGTTCAAACCAGATAGAGTACCAGCTCTGAGGTACACAGTCCATCAAAGGATATCATAATTCTAAAACCCTTACACACAGAGCTCCTGTGCATCCAATTTGATAAATTCTGATAGATGTAATCACCAAACAACCCCAAAGTACTACCACTGAATGACTTTGATGTAATAAATACAGTTTGGGAAGTGGGGAGGAAAAGGGGGTGAGAGAAAGGAGAAAAACAGAATATATATAAAGTCAGAGCAGAGTCCACTTACCAGGGAAAGTGAACATGCATGAGGGAAGATCGCAAAGGAAGGGGATGAACAGGAGGAACAACAAAACAAAGTATGAATGAAAATGCCACAATCAAACCACTAAGGAAATAAGATTGATGTTTACCTGATTTGTACAGTATAAAATGTATATATAAATCACAAGATATCACAAGACAACTCATTCATTTGTATAAGTTATCAATTTATAAAAATTTAAAACAAATTCTTAAGGGCTGGAGAGATGGCTTAGCACTTGAGAGCTCCGACTGCTCTTGCAGAGGCCCTGCTCAATTCTCAGCACTGACAACGATTGGCTCGGAAGATATTCAAGTCATATATATTAGAAGGGATTGCTTTCTAAAATACATATATTCTACGCCAACAACCAGCTGAACAACAACAACAAAATGGTCAAAGGATCTAAAAAGAATGGGCTTAGCTTCTTCACAGGATAAGAAACAGCTGCAGAGAAAGATAGTCTGTGTCTTTCCTAGAAAACAAAACTGTACTGAGATAACAATCCTATCCACCATGATAGCCACTATCAAACAAAACAGAACAGAACAGAAAATCTACTACTGTTATCAGTGATCCTACTTCTGGAGAATACTCCAAAGTTCAATGTGACTTAGAGACAGTTGCCCACCATTTCCCCCAGGCAGCATCATTCACAAAAGCCGAAATTAAAATGTGCTCAAAGACTCATGTGAATCCAGTTAGGTGGGAACAATTCAATAGCTAAAAGTCACACACCTGCAATCTCAGCACTCAGAAAGCTGAAGTGGGCGGTGAGGAGATTCTGAGTTTGAAAGCAACCTGGGTTACAGTGAGTTCAAGACTAGTTTATAGTAAGATCTGTCTCAGGAATCAAAAAATAACAGGTTCCAACAATATAAGAATAAGTAAAATGTGCTACATACAAATGATGAAATATGACTCTGCCTTGTAAGAAAGGAAATTTTCACATATGATTCATGGATGAACCTTGAAGACCTTTCTACACCAAATTAAAACAAAAACCAAAACAGGTTATAATGGGAAAAATATGCATGTTTCCACTTTCTAGAGGTATCTATCATAACCAAATATATAAAGATTGAAGGTAGGTACCAGGGACAAGGGAGTTGGGGTGAAGAATTGAAGATTACTCCTTAACAACTCCCAAGAATTTCACAGTCCCAAGCAGTGTTTGACTCTGAAGTGCATGGTGAGGACTGCTCTGCTTACCATTACTGAGCTGACACATCACTCCAATGGGAGCAGGGGAGATGGCTCAGCTGCTGTCCCAGAGGTCCAGGGATGGGTTTCTAGCAGTCACATGACAGCTACAACTGTCTGTAACTTCAGTTCCAGGGGATCCAACACCCTCTTCTGGCCTCCATGGGTATCAAACACAAATCAGATGTGTTCAATTAAATTAAAAATAAACTTTAAATGGTAAACTAGGATTTACTCCAAATAGGTACTAGTAGAGCTAGACCAAAGAAAGTGGCTCTCCTCTGAGACATCCATGATGACCACAACATTGGGAGTCTGAGGTCCACATCATAAAAAAAAAAAAAAAAAAAAAAAAAAAAGAAAGTGGCTCAACGAAGAGTTTATTGGAGCTGCTTACAGAGTGTAGGTGAAACGGACTAAAGCTGTATTACTGGATGTTTCACTAAAGAGTCTTTGCTCCGTCTCCTGAGAGACACAGCCAGAGCATGTCAAATACAGAGGCGAATGAGAACTGGACTCCTGCTGGAAGAATTAGAGAAAGGATTGAAAGAGCTGAAGGGTCTTGCAACCCCATAAGAACAACAATGTCAACCACCAACAAAGCTCCCAGGAACTAAACTACTACCCAAAGACGGACTACCCATGGATTGACCTATGGCTCCAACTGCATATGTAGCAGAGGATGGCCTTGTTGGGTACCAGTGGAAGGAGAAGCCCTTGGTCCTGCCAAGGTTGGACCCCCAGTGTAGGGGAATGTAGGGGGGTGGGAAGGGGGTAGATGGGGAGGGGAACACCCATGTAGAAGAAGGGGAGGGGGAGGGGATAGTGAGCTTATGTCCAGGGAAACCAGGAAAGGGAATAACATTTGAAATGTAAATAAAAAAAAAATCCAATAAAAATTTTTTAAAAAAGTCTTTGCTCCCTCAGCAATTGTTTGTTGCTTATATAACTACTAGGAGCTTCTTTTAATTTTCATGAACATTACCTGGGCCTCCGCCTCCAACCTTTGCTAGGTTACCCAGCACTTCTGAGCCACCCCACCTGATCTCATTATGCTTTTTTATAACCACAGTTAAACGTCCCGCACTTAAGAGAAGCATAAGCAAGATTCAGGCTCTTCATAGGTAGCTCACTACTGTGAAGAAGAACTCTGGGAAAGAAACTGCCTTTAGAGATTGATTGATTGACTGATGGCCCAGAGATCGCCTTGTGTGATCTTATCTTGTGTGAGCTTCCAGTCTCCCTCCATCTCCCATTCCTTGCCTGTCTCTATTTCAGAACTAACATCTATTTCTGACCAACAGATAAAACAAAACAACCTTTTGGAAGCTATAATTTAGCAGACTGCTAGGGTCCTCTGAACCAAAAGCTAAGAATGTCACCATTATCTTATGCCTATAAACAAGTTTCCCGCATCATGTTGTAACCACAGACCTGATTTACAATTTGCTTTATTTTTTTTGTTTTTTTAATTGGATATTTTATATATTTACATTTCAAATGTTATCCCCTTTTCCGGTTCCTTCCTATCCCCTCCCCCTGCATCTAGGAGGATGCTCCCCCTCCCATCACCCACTCCTGCAGCAGCAACACACTGGCATCCCCTACACTGGGGAGATGAACCTTCACAGGACCAAGGGCTTCTTCTCCTATTGATGCCAGACAATGTCATCCTCTGCTACATATGCAGATAGAGTCATGGGTACCCCATGTGTACTCTTTGATTGGTGGTTTCATCCCTGGGAGTTCAGGAGTGTCTGGTTCGTTGATATTGTTGTTCTTCCTATGGGGTTGCAAACCCCTTCAGCTCCTTCAGTCCTTTCTCTAACTACTCCATTTGGGTCCCCATGCTCAGAATGATGGTTAGCTCAATTTGCTTTATTTTGTAAAAGTATAAAACTACAGAACCTGAATCTGTTTTCCCAGACTATGGTCCCACAAAAAGGCTCCAGAAAAAAAAAGCTATCTCTTCTTTCCTTTAAGGGGAGAGCTGGGTTTTGTTTGTTGCTTTCTCCGTTTTTTGTGCCAACACTACAAAACAATTTAAAAAACTAACCCCAAACAGCAAATAGAATTGGAAAAGAGAGAGGTGCAGTGAGTCAAAGACAAAGGAACAAGAGCCACAGGAGCAAGAAGATGAAAGAGAAATGCCAACCTTCCTTAGAGTAGAAACATGGCTGGACTGACTGGAGAACTTATAAATGCAAGATAGAGATGGCTTGCAACTGTCATTTGCATCGCCCCAGGCAGAGTAAGGGCTGGACATTTCCATATATAGTAGTTTGTTCGAATTTCTCTTCTTAGGCAGACCTTACAGATTTCCATCTTAAACAGCATGAGGAGGAAACCTTGGGCAACTACCCTGACACATACATCAAAGATCGTGGTTTCCAGTCTTGACTGGAGTCAGGGGCAGACTCCCCAGCACACATGCTCTGCTACCCCAAATATAGTTCAGTATCTAAGAGCCAACAGTGTGGTTTTCCTGAGGTTGTTTCTGGTGGGGGTGATAAAGGGGTTCAGACTTTTCTCTATAAATAGTCTGCAGGCGGGAGGTCTATTGTCTATTTGATTTGGTCAAACTCTTTCCTTACAGAGTAGCCCAGCCTTCTCAGTAGGACCTTTCCTCCAGAGCTTTCAAGTTAGATAAAGCTGCTCCCCTAGTCACAGTGGCCTTAAAGCAGGTTCTGCTTCTGACTAGCTTTTAGGATGATTGTCTTTTTGTAGTTATGTTTTCTAATTTGTAGCCACATACCACGGTTCAACCTAAAATGTGGCTAGTCTGAATTGAGATGTGCTGTAGAATAAGATATATAATAAAAGGCTATCTTAATAATTTAAAAATACTTATTATTGGCCACTTACTCATCTATATAGCTTGACATAGTAACAGTCTGACATACTGAGCTAAATAAGTATATTAAGAAAATTGTTCCACCTACCTTTTTTTTTTTTTTAAAGTTTTGAATAGTGCTACTAAAAAACCTAAAGTGCATATGGGGGTCATGTCATAACACCCTTAATATGTAACAAGCCCCATTTACTGAATGGACTTGGAAGAGGCACTGGAAACACAGCTGACCATATACAAATTCAGGGGGAAAAAAATCCTCCCATCTTTTCACTTCTTATCATGCATCAAGAGGGAGGGGAGGCTGCCTAGAGCAGAATTTTGGCCTGGTCTCTGGTTAGCCTGACAAGTTTCTTCACTTGGAGGTCAAAACACTTCATCTATAACATGGCCAAAGGAAGTAAGGCCTAGAACAGCATTTAGCAACAGTGTGTTCTTGATTTCTGTGAGAATGTTTCAGTAGTTAATTTAGGATTGGATTCCAATCCTTTTTCTTTCTTCTCCACTAAGATTGTTTCCAAATAATTCACTCAAAGGAAGGCCAGGGCATTCTTCCTAAGCAAACCTACCACCACTCCACCTCACTATTTCACATCCCTTTCAGATATACACACACATGCACGCACGCACACATGGGTCCATACATTACATTAGCAAATAATTAACTTGCAAATTCTGACTGCTGGGATGGAGATACGACTCAACTGATGCATGCTTTCCTAGCATATATGAAGCCCTGCACCCATGAAATCGGTGCAGTAGCATCCAGCTGTGATCCTAGCATTTGAGAGATAAAGGCAGGAAGATCAAGGTCATTCTCAATTACGTTAACAAGTCTGGGGTCAGCCTGGGCTACATAAGACCTTGACTCAAAGAGGGAAAAAACATGGCTGCTGCCCATTTTCTCAAGCCTATTACCAATAACTCAGTGCTAATTCCCAAATTTAAAAATGGCCATGTAAGGGTTATAGCTCAGTGTAGAGAAAAATGAATAGGCTTGGCATGGTGGAACACTTCTTTAATCCTAGCACTCAGGAGGCAGGGGGAGGCAGTGAGTTCAAGGCCAGTCTGATCTATACAGCCAGTTCCAGGACAGCTATACCTACACAGAGAGACTCTGTCTTAAAAATAAGAAAGATAAGCAAAACAAAACAAAAGGCCTACTCTTTTAAACAGTTTTACAGGTTAATGAATAAAGATCAATTCTTTGATTAGTTGTGGACAGCAAGGACTAAATATAAAACAGTACATTTCCCCTTCCAAAGATCACAGGCAGAACTTATAGCTAAAAATTACTGTAACATAATGGGTGTGGTTGCACAAGCCACCCCTTCTAACACTTAGGAGGCAGAGGCAAGTGATCTCTGATTTTGAAGCTAACTTGGTTTGTAGAGCCAGGTCCCGGACAGCCAGAACTACACAGAGAAACTGTGCTTTGAAAATGAAAACAAATAAAAATTAATATAGCACAATACCAAAAAGGCATGACTCAAGTCATGTGTAATTCTCCACAGGACCTAAAATGCATAATGCCAAACACAGAGCACAGCTGCCTTTTACAATGCCCTTCACTTTGAAACCACAGGAACATTAAGTTATTTTCAAATGCATTCAATAATTAGATAATATCTATAAGGAGAGTCAAAACCAGTGACCTCTGCTGAAGAGAGATTTTAATTAACAGAGTTAAAAGTTACAACTTACCCAAGATTCTTTCTCTAAAATGAAAAATAAAACCAAACCAAAGAATGGTCTCCTTTTTTCTTTTAAACAGTTTTACGGGTTAATAAGTAAAAACAATTCTTTTGACTAGTTATCATTGCTTTTTTCCTACCAAAGCAGGGACAAAAAGGTCCTTGAGAATTCATGATAATTTAAACAAATACCTTTTATATTTTAAATAGCTGAGAAAGGTGAAACAGAAACAAGTGTAGAAATAAAACAATACCCCGTGCGGTGCTAGCTCGTGGTGTCAGGTCCTTTTCTGCTCCTCCATCCTAGTCACTTTCCCCATATCGGCCCACCTCTACAACGTCAGCGTCTCCAAACTCCTCTCTCCCAATTTAGAATGAAGGATCCCTACTCCAGTACTTCTATTCCTATTTCAAGTTAGTTATCAGAACTTGGACACTCATGTCCAAGAAAGCAGATTATCTTTAAAGGCTCTTACTTCCTTGCTTGTACAGCACTTCCTCGTCTGACCTCGGTGTCTACGGCTTTGAACTATATTTAAGCCAATGAAACCAAGTTGAGGCTTTTTTTTTTCTCAGTCAAACCATGTAACATGGCCTATTACTCAAAAACTCCACAGTTCTGAAGCAATAAGACAACACCCTAAATGTCATAACTCATATCCTGCTGAGCTATCTTATATTCTTAAGAAGTTAACGTTTACCCACTTGTAATATGAAGGCAAGTATTTTAGTCAGCACAGAAGGAGTTGGATGTTCATGACGACTCTATGAGCTCCACCTGCAGCTTAGAGACTGAGGTGCTGGGCACAAGCTAGCTCAACAATAGAGACTGTTTTTTCTACTGCAGATATCCTAGACAAACAGCACAGAAGAGGAGCAGGCTACAGTGCTCGGGACTCACAAGCCTGGCTGAGTCACCTCCCGAGACGTCTTGATGCTAAGTTTCCACTGAAGAATAGGGGATCTTTTGTTGAGGCTGAGGAAAAACAGGAGAAATGTAGCCTGCCTTCCTCTTGCATTAATATCTTGACATACTGGGAATACAACAAGGAATTTTTTGGCCTTTATTATAAAGAAGTTGTTTTTAGGATGGTGCTTCTAAGTTCTAAGGCCTGGGGTTAATCGCAAAAGAGGAAAGCAATTCATTGCTTTTTTTTCCTCAACAGACACTGGGAGCTGGCAGTCGTTAGAGCTGGTAGGAAGCAAAAGAGCAGAACTGAAAGATATGTCATGGGCAGTCCCTCTTACAGGGAAGGGCTCAGTGCTCAGAAAGATAGAACTCATGTCACACAAGCTTAGGCAGAGTAAGTTACAGAACTCTGGGCTCTGTCAGTATTCTTGAGGAGACACATGAACAGGTTTCATTTTCATGGTGTAAAACCCAATTATAACAGCAGACTACAGAAGGCAGAAGTGAGAAGTAAAAAGCACAGCTTCCCCACTCTCACCCCACCCACCCCATACCCTGCTGCTGCAACCATCACCCTAGTTTCCATCAGAGACAGTTGTGTGCCATGAAGAGAACTCCTTGGCCTCTACATATGTAATCACAGGTGTCATTAGCTTCTCCTTCCTCATTATAATCCTTGGAGGTTGAACACCCAGTTGATAGAGAGCTTCCTATCAACCAGCAACCCAGCTGTAAAGTTTCTGCCCTTTCTTGTCTTATTTCTACTACTGGCTCTTACAGTGAGAAGCCCTTACTTCCTTCAGGCCTCCTTCCCATTCTGCTCATCATTTAGGCTGGAGTCTACTTCTAAGCAGCTGATTCCTACAGCTGTGCTGTGCTCCACAACATACGCACGCTGAAAAGACTGGCATTGTTTTCATCTCTGCTTTTGAGCAGGTCCTGTCAGTCTTCATCTGGAAGCGAAGTACATATCCCAATCTGAACCACTTCACCATTCTCAAGGGTCTTCTCATTGTCAGTGTAATGTTTTTCATGATGTCAACTTCTTATTTGGTGTCTCTCTCTCTCTCTCTCTCTCTCTCTCTGTCTCCATCTCTCTTAAATTTATGTGCTTGAGTGTTTTGCCTGCATTGTATGTGTGCCATGTGCAAACAGAGGTACAAAGGGGTCTGCAGAGGTCAGAAGAAGACATTGAAGTCTCTAGGACTGGAGTTACAGATGGTTGTAAGTCACCACATAGATGCTAGGAATCAAACCCAGGTCCTATGCAAGAACAAGACGTGCTCTAAACCATCAAGCCATCTCCTCAGCCATTCATTCATTCGCCCGCTTATTTTATTTATTTGTCTGCTTGTTTTTTGTTTATTTATTGATATATCTATTTATTTATTTAAGCAATCTTCTGGAAGAGTTTTTCAATGGTCTTCCTTTACCTCTACCCTGTCAATATGCCAATCTCACCTGCTAACCTGATTGAGGCCAATTGAGTATCTACTCAGAACCAGTCGGCTACTCTTCTTTTCGGAATAATTTGCCCATCAGGAATTTTGTAAATAGGCTTCACTCTCTCCTTCCTTAAAATGAATTTATTGGAATCACTCTTTAGTCATTGCCATGACCCTCTCTAATCTTTATACAATTTTTTCTAAGAACAGGCTCACTAAAATCTAGAAACATTTCTCATTAAGGACACGGTCTTACCTTAAAAGCCAAATCTTTCTAGGCATGTTAGCATATTCTTATAATCCTAGGACTGGGGAAAATGAAGCAAGTGGCCCACAGTCTGCACTACATTGTGACGTTGTCTCAAAAAATAAAAACAAAAGCAATTAAGAAGGCTACTACATTCAACATGGTGTTTGGTCTTTGTCTTACCTTTGACTTTCTCTGAGCCAGTCAGTCTCTCTGGCCCACCTTCTCACTCTCTTTCTTCTTTCTCTGTCCTTCCCCTGTCTCTCCCCTCATTTCTTTTTCTTTTTAAATATGTGTTGATACAGGTTATTGCTATGTAACCCAAGCTGGTCTCAAACTTGGGATCTTCCAGTCTCCCATCTACTACCACAGCAGGTGTACACCACCATGCCCAAGTACATTTAACTTTGAGACAGGCTCTCACTATGTAGCTCTGGTTGGCTTGGAACTCAGTATGTATAGCAAACTGGCCTGGCCTTAAAACTCTACAGAGATCCTGCTTCTGCCTCCCAAATGTTTGTACTAAAGGTGTGGAGCACTCTGCCTGCCTTGTTTGACATTTTTAAATGAGGCTTCCCAAGAAGCCCCAATCTCTTAGTGTCTAGACCATCATTTTGTACCTCCTCTTCCTCGCCTGCCTTTACATGTGGCTACTGCCTGGATCCTAGCCTTGCGTCCCTGCCCCTCTCTTCAGGCACATTCTCTCTGATGAGTTCAAAATTATTCCTGTGGATTAAGTACTTCCACACAGAGCAGGTCCTAGTGGTGAACACCTTTAACTCCAGCACTCAGGAGGCAGAGGAAGGCAGATCTCTTCGAGTTTAGAGGCCAGCCTGGTCTACACAGCAAATTACAGGACACCTGGAGCTACATAATAGAGAAAGCCTGTCTCAAAACAAAACAAAAACAAACTACTTTCACATTAATAATACTAATTAGACCATATTGAATTTCACACTCAAATAACTCTGCCAAATGCTTTTATATAAGCATCTGTGTTACTTTCCTATTGTTGTGAAAAGACTGTGACCAAGGCAACTTATAAAAGAACGCGTTTAATTTGGAGCTTACAGTTCTGAGAATGAGTCCATTATCACCATGGCAGGGAGCAGGACAGCAGGCTGGCAAGCTGACAGAGTGCCTCATCTATTAAATGGAATTCCTACAAGATTACTGATAATCATGCCTGACCTCAATCAGCCTGTCTCATCTTCACAAACAACCTCAGGAAGGAGGGAAACATGGGCTACTTGCTGTAACCCTTTCCAGCCCTTACCCTGCCCTGTAAAGAGTCACAGTCATTTTTTCTCTTCAACTTCCGGCTAGAGAGTCAGCCCCTCATTGTGTACACTAATAAACGTAGTATAGTCCTGACTGTCAAAGAACAAGCTCCTGTCTTTTTTAACCTCCTTTCTCTATGCTGCCTCAGAAATCTATCACAGACATGGCACTGGAGCAGTAGCTGAGAGCTTACTTAACCAATCACCAGAGCTAAAAATCCCCACTGTGTCTTGTGACTTCTTGTCATCATATCATCTGCTGCTTAATTTAATCCCAACAAGCTCTTAGATTTGCCCGTGTCACTCCCACTGAACTCCTGCCATGGTCCAACCTTCATCATCTGTTGCCATAGCTTCACAAATGTATTCTACCTCCAGACTTGTTCCTTTGGCTAAATCCAACAGATTCAATGACAAATCATCTCTTTCTAAGCAACCTGGTGTCATTATCTTGCGTAAGTCATCCAATGGCTCACCCACTGAAATGAAGACAAAGCAGAAATAAAGCTTATATTATTACCTGGCTCTGTCTCCTTCCCCAAGACCTCAACTACACGTATACAGACCCTCATCTCAAAGCTCCTGTCTCATCTTTCTTCACTGAAAGACTGTTTCTCACCTTCCTCTTGCTAATGTCTCAGGTCAACAGAACTGGGACATCAGGATTTTAGAAAATTTGTTCCATTCCTTCCCAGCCCTGTTCTGCATCTACACTGGCTCTGGCAATGCTGCTGCTGCTGCTGCTGCTGCTTCTGCTTCTTCTTCTGCTTCTGCTGTTGCTGCTGCCTCCTCCTCCTCCTCCTCCTCCTCTTCCTCTTCTTCCTCCTCTTCTTCTTCTCCTTCCTTCCTCTCCTCCTCCTCTTCCTCTTCTTCCTCCTCCTCCTCTTCCTCTTCTTCCTCCTCCTCATCTTCCTCCTCTTTCTTCTTTTTTTTTGGAGCTGGGGACTGAACCCAGGGCCTTGTGCTTACTAGGCAAGCACTCTACCACTGAGCTAAATCCCCAACCCCCCCCCCTTTTTAAACTTCTTTGGGGGCAGAATTAGAACTCTACTCATGTCTTTGTTACACCTTGAGAAGGCTAGGCTGATTCCAATGACAGGCTTCAAATGGCAGTTCAAGAGATTAGGCCTAAAAACCCAGGCTTCAGGCAGTTAATCAGAAAGTGCCTTACCACCTGGTCTGAAGCAAGGACAATGGGTCAGCAGTCTCCAGGCAGCCCTCATGCCTGTTCTGGGTAATGGAATGTCCTTAGAGACAGAGTAGAGTAAAACAAAGCCCACCTAGCCCAGGTTTCCTCAGCAACAGTTTCTAGCCACCATGCCCCGGTAATGGTTCTGGATTAACTAGAGATAGAGTAAGACAAAGCCCACCTACCCTGGAATCCCCCTTAATGTGCTATAATCAGGCCTCCAAGCTCATTTCATGATCTCTCTATCTTGATAATGGGAGACCCTGGCATGCTGGACTACTACAGAATGAAACATTCTTTGCATTTATATACTATTTGAGTCCAGCGTATCATTCTTCAGCAAATCAAGGCATATAGCCTATGCCTGATATACAAATATAATAAAGCTTAGCTAGATTGAAATTTGTCTTTCCTTGAAGAGGAAAACAAAGCACAGAGAGAAGTTATATGGCTTTAAAGTCACCCAACGAAAATTCAGCTGCTCACTTAATTCAGTGACTCAATCTACCTTCCCTCACATCTCCTGAACTCAGAGTCTTTCACTCTCCTAGGCAAGCACCCTACCACTGAGGTTCCTTTCCAAGGTAAAATCCAATAACTTTATCTTAATTGTCTCTGCATCTTGTACACGCTTTTCCTGGTCCTCTGCCATATGTGACCTGAGAAAATGTTAATTTGTAACAGGGCAAGATAGTATAATGCAGAGGGTCTTCTATCTTGTATTCTTGCTGAGGCCATTTTAGGTTTAATTCGGATTTGATCTCCTTGATGAGAAGCCTCATAGAAAATTATACAACTTTATTCTAGAAGCCAGAGGTCAATGCCCTAGCTAACTTATCTCAGTTTCTGTTAAATGGTCTGCTTGTGTAAACTTCCCCTTCCAGCTAACTGCTTATCTTAGCTTCTGTCAAACTGCTTGCTTGTGCAAACTTTCCTAACCCTAACCCCCTGCCACCCTGCAACTGCTAAGTGATATACCAGAACATGATTTTTGCTTTTAAAACCCCCCTGACTCTAAATGCTCAGCACTACATTTGGGTTCCAAATACCTGAGTAGAGTCTTTGCCAGTTGGATTAAAGATTTTCAGTTGGTTATAGACTGTGTCTGAGTGGTCTTCTCTAGTGGACTCCCCATAACAAGTTCATTATTCTTTAATTAAAAACAAAACAAAAAGCTTAACAACATATCCTAAACATTATCTTAAAGGACTTGATTTTCTAAACAAGATAAAGAAAAAAATTAAGGATAAAATAGTGGCCAAATGGTAAAGTATGTGCTTAGCATACACAAGGCCCTGGGTTGTATTCCCGGTACAAAAATAATAAAGGAAGAGGCACCATCCATAAATACAAGGAGAGCAGTACTGGGGAGATGGCTCACTGGGTAAAAGCACTTGCCCTACAAACATGACAACCTGAGCTTGATCCTCAAAAACACATAAAAGGAGGGAATCAGTTTCCCAAAACTACTGTCTCTGACCCCATTCCATGCTGTGGCACACATGTGCCAACACACACACACACACACACACACACACACACACACACACACACACACACACACACACAAATTAAAAGGTAAAGACATAAAGTTCCAAACAGAGCTCATTAAGTCAATTTATAATTTCATGGCATTTTGGGTGAGTTTTCCTGAAACTATAAACTGAAGGACCCTAGGGGCTTTCGTCAACCTTACACCCACCTGCCTTGGGGCAAGACTGGGCCAGGTTCTACTCTCCAGCCACAAGAACATTTTTGAGTAAAAAATTCTAGAATGTACTGACTTGATGCTTGTTAGTCAATAGATTTAAAGGTTAATATGCTTAACCAATAAGTCTGAACTGTAACCTTGCTGATGTAACCTGTGCCCCTAAGAAGTATAAAAACCACTTGTAACAGCTATTCAGGATCACCTTCTAGTCACTTGCCTTCAGAGACTAATGTTGACCCTGTGCCCGGAAAATAAACCTCTTGCTTTTGCATCCATCTGCGTCTTAGCATCTCACTCAGAGGTGTCCCAAAGTAAGTACCACTGACCAAGGGTCAGGTCGGGGTCTTACAGTGGTACTTCATGATACAGTTAGGGTCTATACTCAGATAATTTGCTCAGATATTTGGCTTCCTTTTATTCCCCTTTCCTTTTCTCTCCTGTCTTTTTGTTTTTAACCATTCCAAAAGCCCTAGGCATGACATTCAGTACCTCTGGCTTTAGCCTACTTAATGGTTATGATGTCCAAATAGTGCTCCCTAAAGTTTCTGCCTTTTCCTTAAGAAACAGTTCTGGACCCACTCTAAGAAATATCAAATATGAATCTTTTTTTTAAAAAATTGAGTACTATAAAACTTGTGTTTAAAACAAAGAACTAAAATATTTTTATCTCTCCCATTTTGTAAGAATTTTATGCAACTGTTTTAATCCTCTCCATCTAATAAAACCTTTGCTTACTATCTTGGTGTGTTCCCAGCACACTTGATCAAGAGTAAGGTCTGCCTTACCAGTCAGAGTGATAGTCTCTTTCTTTGTGACCCAAACATATTTCTATCACTACTACTGAGACCAGAGGATTTTTAAGTCTATTAAGCTACTTAAAGGCAAAAGCATTGACCAAAATATCAGAAGAAACCACTTAGCAGGATCTGAATTAACTCATTTAACAAGATAAAAGCACTCACTAAAGTCATAGCCAAAACATTCAAACTACAATTTAATCAAGGACATCCCCAATCTGTGCTGAAGGTCCTACTTCCTAATTTGTTCTGTTCTAAAGCAGAAGACATAACTGATAGAGGAGATGAGCTTTATTTAAGTCTAAGCTCAGGAAACAGGTGAGGAGGCGGGTTGCTTCACAGAAAAGAATTCTCTTCCCAAAGGAGAAACGAGGTCTCAGGGGCTTTCCTGCGATCATGGGTGGAAATTTCCACACTTAGAAGTTCTTTGTTCTCCCATGAAGTTCCTTTAAGGGCAGAGACTTGCTCTGATTCTTCTTGAGTTTTTCTCTCTCATGTTCTCTCAGTGGCTCTGTCTGTCTGCCTGCCTGTCTGTCTGTCTCCACCCTGCCTCTGCCAGATGGCCTTTCACTCCCCACCCCAATTCTTTGTTCTGTGATGTGATCTTTGCAGCATGTCCTGGCCCTAACTACTCCTCCCTTCTGTACTTAGACGCTAAATCATAGCACATCTTGAAAAATACAAAGCAGACACAGAAAGGGGCAGATTAAACATGGCCAGCAGAATAGACAGGGCCACCAGTGGTGAGAGATTGGGGAAGAACAATAAGGGAAGAGGAGATGGGACCGAGAGATCCAAGAAAGCACGTGGCTGAAATGTCAGGTTTTAAAAGAATCTAAAGCTGAGGGAAACAGAGGTGAAGCCTCTGAGCTAGAGAGATTTAGGGTAGGTGGTGGCAGCGTGGAAAAGCACAGAGGAGCCACAGGTAAGAATGAGCTCAACAGACAGTGCACTTTGTTAGGCTAATAGACACTTTAGACATTTGTCCTGAGTTTCTTTGGGACCTGACAAGACCCGTATTAGTAATGGCTCTGAAAGCAGTCTCACTTCCAGCAACAACTCTAATCCAAATGTTTTTAAGTTAAATGTACTCAAACTCAATACTTTGAACCTGAAAGTTCTCTCTTAAAATTGGTTCTTGGCCCTGGGTTCGGTCCCCAGCTCCGAAAAAAAAGAAAAAAGAAAAAAAAAATTGGTTCTTTATGGGAGACAGCACCATTTAATTAACAGTTCTAGCTCAAGCTAGAAACACGGGACTCAGCTCTGAACCTTAATGTTTCTAACCAACCTCCAAAGTCCAAGTCTTCTTTATTCCTTTTAAGTATCTCAGAATCTATGTGCTTCCTTCCCTCCCTGCAGAAGGCATTACTGCTGGCACACCAGCTCTTGCTTGGATTAATTTAACAGGCTTCCTGGCTTCTGAAGCTCCATTACCCCATCTACTTTATGGCTTCCTAAGCCTCCATACTTAAGCTGGCCCTCAACTCTATTTATTCTGTTTCAGGTAACAAAGCTTGCTGTCCTGATCACACAACAGCCACTCAGACAAAACAGATACAGAGTCTGCTGCCATCCTCTGGTTACATGAGTGCTCTAGGTTTGGTCAGTGGATCTAATTTAATGTATTCAGACTATTTCTCAAACTCTGGATATCTAAGTGGTGAACAACTCTGCAGTCAGAGCAAACTAACTAAGGCCCTGTAGAAATTCCACAAGAACTTCAGGAAAACCAGGAGTTGCCTTAGTTATTTGCTTTCTTCAAAGACTTGGTATTCGGCTCTTTAATTCTGGGAGCCATCCCACTATTTTCTCAAAAATTCTTCTTTAGTGTTGTTTGCAATAGATTCCTGTTATCTGTAACAAGGAAACTTAAACAGCAATAAAAACTGTCCTCTGCCCTGCTCCTGTACTCCCAGGCTCCCCCTCCCAGTTTCCCAGGCTCCAGGGCAGCACCAAAGCAGCTGTGCTGATCTCCACATCCTGCTTTCTCTTTCCTCTTGGCCTCCTGCCTTCAACTCTTCCTCCCTAAATGCCCTGTCTGAATAATTCCTACTCACATTCAGGACTCAGTCTAGATGTTACTTCCTGTGTATTTTCCCAGAGCCTCTCAGTCAGGCTGGACACTCATGTTCCCTTAGGAATCTGTCTGATTCCTCAGTAGTCTAGCCCCAAGTGTAAGAGGTAAATGTTATATGTGATACCAACACCTACACTCATGCCTAACAGAGAATAGGTTCTCCATGAATACTTCTTAAAGGACAAACAAGATTAGAAACCCACTTCACTCAATTAGTACTCACAGAAGTTAACAAAATTTTAAAAATAAATATCCTGGTATGTACCACACACTTAATTCCAGCATTCAGAAGCAGCAAGGATCAAGTTCAAAGACAGCATGTTATAAATAGCATGTTCAAGGCTGTGCTGTCTCACATTTATATAAATAAGGAGCTGGGGAGACAACTTAGGAAAATGCTAGCTGTCCAAGCATGTGGACCTGAGTTTGATCACTGACATCCACAGAAAAAGGCCAGCATGATAGCTTATGCTTATAACCCAGCAGTGGGGAGGTACAGGTAGTTCCCCAGGGCTTGCTGGTTAGTCAGTCTAGAGAAATGAGCAAACTGCAGGTCCCAAGAAAGACCCTGTCTCAAGGAATAAGATATTCCCTACAGACACACATACATTAAAAATAATAAAACAAATAAAATTGGAATCAAAAGGCTCTAAGCATATGATACTGGCTATATTTTAACATCAAAGTCATAGTTCTATGTGTCCCAATTCATAAAAAATTAATCACCAACTTGTGTACTTTAAACTTTGTGCCCTTTTACATTGTAAATTATATGCACTGATGAAAAGACTTCAAAATAGATTTAATAAGTGAAAAACTAAGAACCACAACTGCAGACTAACTAGTAGGCAGTTCATGTGCACTGCGTATCTTCCAGTCACGAACAGTGTGCTAACAGGAAAATTAGCCTTGGGTATAGACCACTACTTGTTGGTTTAGTCAAAATTCTTGATATTCAGCATTAGCATCCATAAAAAGGGGTAATAATCATTTTCTCTCAATCTTAGTGCTATAAAATGTTAAAACAGGGGTTGGGGATTTAGCTCAGTGGTAGAGCGCTTGCCTAGCGCAAGGCCCTGGGTTTGGTCCCCAGTTCTGAAAAAAAGAAAAAAGAGAAAAAAATGTTAAAATAAAACCTTAAAAATGAAAGTTCAAATATAAGGTGTGTTACAAAATTTTGAGTCACCTGAGTCAGTATTATCTGTCCAACTAAAACAGACACTGGAAATCACAACAGTTTGACATAAAATTACCTATAAAATCTCATGACTGTACAACAAAATGTGATTAGAGATACTAAATCAAAACACTAACCTCAAATTTAAAATGAAATGCACATTGCAAAAGGAATCGCTGGCCTAGTAGTGTATGCCTTTAACCCCAGCACTCTGAAGCAGTGGCAGGCAACTCTCTCTGTAAGGCCAGCTTGGTTTACATAGCTAGTTCTAAGACTTCCAGGGTTACCTGAGACCCCATCTCAAAAGCCAAAGCAACCCTCCCAACAACAGCAGCAACAACAATGAGAAGAAAAAAAAAGGAAGAAAAAAGGTTATCTCTACATTGCTGTTTCTCTATTTCTTTTTTTAAAGATTTCTTTATTTTTTGTGTATGAGTGTTTTGCCTGTACAATGTGTACCAGATGAGTGCCTGGTGCCCATGAAGATAAGAAGTGGGTGTCGGAACCCCTGGAACTAGAATTACAGCTGGTCATCTGTTGCGATTGCAGAACCTGAAGACCTGGTTGCCCCAAAGAGAGAGTCCACAAGTAGACCCAAGTGAGGCAATGTGACCTTGCCCCCAAATTATCCCTGATTGGTGAAGATGCTGACAGCCAATAGCTGAACAGAAGAAACATGGGGGCAAGGGGCTGTAGGGTGCTTGGGGTCAGAGGAGAACCATAACAGGAGAGGAGAAGGTGAAAGAGGAGGAAACCATCATGGGTTAGGTGAGTCATGAAAACATGGCTACGTGGATTGGAGGCAAGAGCAGTCCAGACAAAACATAGCAAATTATATAATGAGATTATTGGCTGGGAAATAGACATAATAGCATAGAAGATAGATATCTACCTAACTCTAGTGCTGATTATGGCTTACTATAAATAATAAAAGTTGTGTGTCTTTTATCCGGGAAGTGAATGATCAAAGGCAGGGTTGAAACCCAGAGTTGGGATTAAATTTTGTTACAACAGTTGTAAGCCATCATGTGGGTCCTAAGAACTGCAAGAGCACCAAGTGCTCTACATCGCTGGCTGGGTCATTTTTTCCAGCTTGTTTTTCTATTCCTTAAACTAAAACAAGCAAGACTATCTTCTGGGAAGGGAAAGTGTACCCATGAAATGTCAATATGATAGCTTAAACAAGACCTGAGTGATGATACCAACTGGCATGCTAACATGGATGAGGAAAATCTCACAAGGCCCCATCCCTAGGTGGCTATCCAAGCAGTCAATCCAAAAACCATACATGAGCAACACTAAATGCAGCCAGCAGATTATTATATATGTATGTACATAGGTCACACACACACACACACACACACACACACACAAAACTAAAGAAAAGGGGAGAAAGTGGTGGTGCAGAGATGGGGAATAGGTCTGGGAGGAATAGTAAAGGAATGAATATGACCAAAGTACATTGTATGAAATTCTCAAAATAATAACAAAAATATTACATTAAAAAATGTGCTACTCCACCACTACCTTGAAGGTATGAATAAAATCTGACACTTAGTAGCTCTTGTTCAATCAAGGCAACAATTTTAAAAGATTAACTGCTCCCCAGCCCCCAAATCCAAACACAAATCCTGAAGTTTTATTCAGCACATTTTAATGATTAGTGAAAGCCAAAGGCTGAAAGTAAGCGTCTATCAAGCCACAGAGAACAATCCAGGAAGCAGCATTCCTCTGTGGGTTCTGCTTCAGTCCCTGCCTTGGTGGAGTTGGGAGTGGGAGTTGGGGTGGTGTTAATGCACCATATAACTCATAAGTCAAATAGATCCTTTCCTCCCCTAAGCTAGTTTTGGTCAGTGTTTTATAACCAGAGAGAAGCAAATTAAGCTAGCACCCCACAAATCTCATTATTTCCCCAAGGCACCAGCTGGAAATACTGTAATATAAACCAGTCTTCCAACAAAAGGCTTCTGGGGAATATTTCTTATCCAAACCAAAATACTGATTATGACAACTATTACCAAAACAAATAAACAAACAAACAACACACAAAAAGGTAAAACCTGTTAGTGAGATAGGAAGAAACTAGGCCTTTGTTTGTTGGTGGCACAGCTGTAGAAACAAGGAAGTTGGGCTTTTTAATAGAACTCATGGAGAGTCAAGCATTCTAGAGGTAACACAGACAGAACAACTCTGGTTTCTACTCAGAGATCTTGCCTAGTGCTTAGTCTTCCTTAAATTATGAGCCTCTCTTAAAGAACTGGGGTCCCTGGAATAAGGATTTGTAATGGTTTTCCAGGATGATTTAAGTAACTTGTGTCCTTTTCCTCCCCATATTCCACACCCCTCCCCCATTTAAGGAATAAGGAATAAGCTGCACTGTCACCACAGCCTTATGTTTTTTAAATCGTGTTATCATTTCTTATCTTTTTGGCAAATCCAGCTTCAAATCCAAATCCAGCCCCTGACCTAATATGCCAACATTACACTCTTGTTTCAAAACTTCTGAAGGTAAAGCATGTGGTTTCTGTGACTGTGTGCTTAATCACATACTGGGCTAACAGCGCTGTCTGCGAAGAGGTATAGCATGATGTGAGCATAAGTCACAGAATCAGTAGGTCTGAATTATAACATAGTTTCTCCCTAGGTCTCAAGATTTCCAATCTATCTTTTTCTTTTTTAAAAATATTTATTTATTTATTATGTATACAGCTTTCTGCTTGTGTGTATGCCTGCGTGCCAGAAGAGGGCATTGGATCCCATTACAGATGGTTGTGAGCCATGTGGTTGCTGGGAATTGAACTCAGGACCTCTGGAAGAGCAGATAGTGCTCTTAACCGCTGAGCCATCTCTCCAGCCCCCAATCTATCTTGAAAATTCTGTACTTATCAGTCTATATGATTCAAATTCTATAAATCATTTATTTTTAGCAGAGCATGGTCAATTACTGTAAAGACTATGGCTATGTCTCAAGAAGAACAAGAATGAAGGGTTATGACATAAGAGTTGTAACAAGGGGTTGGGGATTTAGCTCAGTGGTAGAGCGCTTGCCTAGGAAGCGCAAGGCCCTGGGTTCGGTCTCCAGCTCCGGAAAAAAAGAACCAAAAAAAAAAAAAAAAAAAGAGTTATAACAAGATACTCCAGCTGTTGTATAAGAGAAATAGGAGAGAGCTGATCCAACAGTCCAGGAGAGAAAGGATAACAACCTCAGTGTTTATTAAGCAAATACATATGGGACACCTATCTGCTGTCTGACCATGAAAATATAAAATTAACTTCACAGGAAGGTACCAAGGGGTCCTTCACCACTAACTGGTCCTCAGTTCAGTAAATGAAGAATGAGAAGGTATCTGACCAGTTTTCCATGCTGATGAAAAGGTGACCAAGTCCCTGGAATAAATATTTATAGAATATCACTCTCAGGTTTATGACCATCAATCAAACCACTTTAAAACTATATGCATATATGTTTAAGTATTGATCCACTCAATGAAAGTATTATAAAGGGCACATACTCCCATACAAAGGCAGATACCCACAAACTTCCTACAAATGCATACTGAGGAGAGACTCCACGATGGGTACATTAACCACACCTATGCCTAGCAGTAGATAAATGGCCAACACAAAATGAATTCAATAATATTTTTGTAGACTTTCTGTCTCATATTGCTTTGTTTAAGCTTTTTTTTTTTTTTTACTGGTCTTTTACTTGAAGATTATGGTTTCTGATTTTGTGTTTTTATGAGTTTTGTTTATTTATTTTTATGTGTTTCTTGTGATTTTTCCTTTATTTATTTTCATTTGTCTCCCAAAGAAAGAGAAAGGTGTGGAGTTGGGCAGGTGAAGAGGTGGGGAAGGTCTGGGAAGCGTTAGGGGAGGGGAAATTCTGATCAGAATATAGTGTACAAAAAATAATTTTCAATTAAAAAAAGACTCCATATTCTATAATAATCAAGGAATATGTCTAATCTTATACAAGTATCAGTTGATAGAAGGTAAAAGCATGTTTTGTTTTGTTTTTTAAGATTTATTTATTTATTTAATGTACAGCATTCTGCCTGCATATGTGACTGCAGGCCAGAAGAGGGCACCAGATCTCATTACAGATGGCTGTGAGCCACCATGTGGTTGCTGGGAATTGAACTCATGACCTCTGGAAGAGCAGTCAGTGCTCTTAACCGCTGAGCCACCTCTCCAGCCCATAAAAGCATGTTTTAAAACATGAAGAAAAGAATCTTTGAATTAAAGGATGTTACATAAAAGTTAATTCTTTTTTTTTCTTGTGTGTGTGTGGGTTTGATGATGTTGTGGGTTTGATGATGTTGTTTGAGACAGAGTTTTTCTGTGTAACTCTGGTTGCCTTGTAACTCACTCTGTAAATGTCACTGTCTTTGAACTCACAGAGATCAGATTGCCTCTGCCTCCTGAGTGCTGGGATTAAAGGCATGCGTCCGTCACTACCACCCTGTTTAAAAAAGTTAATTCTTACTATGTTCTTTTCATAATCATGAAAGTTCCTAACATAATTCAAAACTAATTCTGTAATATAAAATAAAAACAATAATTTGGGGAAGTTATTAAAACATTGACTACGAGATAATGCAAAAAGATTACTTTTTTAACTCTTCATGGAATTGCCTATTTTGGACAATTAAAGTAAATTCAGACAAGGCAACAAATCAAAAGAAACTTCTACAGCTCTTGTGTGGTAGTTTGAATGTGAATGGCCCTCATAGGCTCACATGTTTGACTTTTTGGCTCCTAGTTGGTAGACTGCTTAGGAAGGACTAGAAGGTGTGGCCTTGTTAGAGAAGGTATAGTAGTAGGGGTAGGCTTGGAGATGTCAAAGCCCATGTCAGTCCTAGTCTGTCTGTCTGTCTGTCTGTCTGTCTGTCTCTCTCTCTCTCTCTCTCTCTCTCTCTCCGCCTACTGCTTGTGGATCAGATATAAGCTCTTAGCTAATGCTCCAGCAGCATGCCTGCCTGCCTACCGCCACTCCCCTTAATGGACTCAACCTCTGCAATATAAACAAGCCCCCATTAAATGCTTTTTAATTAAGTTGCCTTGGTCACAGTATCATCTCTTCACAGAAACAGATAAGTAATGAAGACACAGGAAAATGGTTCAGTCAGTAAAATAAACATGAGAACCTAAGTCTGATACCCAGAACCCACATAAAAAAAAAAAGACCCAATGTGGTGGCACATACTTGCAGGAGGCAGAGCCCTGAGGTTCACTGTCCAGACAGTCTAGGCTACTCAGCAAGCTATAGACTAATGAGAGATCCTGGCTCATAAATCAGGGTACAGAAGAACACATAACAAAATAACAGAAGGTGAAAACACTGTGCTTTTTCTCTAATGGCAAGAGAGTCTCTACAAATAGCATAAAGACACACAAGAGAAAGGCTGTCCTTGAATAGTACTAAGCAAGAGAGCCACCAGCCCCTATCCTCTCCAACCTTCTGCACCTCAGGAGCTTAACAGGTAGAACTAGGTAAAATGTCTGACAGTTTCCTTGGTTTCAGGAATAACCAGGTTTATTTTCAAAACAGGGCCTCAATATGTAGCTCTGGAACTCACTCTGTAAACCAGGCTGGCCTCTAACTCACATAGATTTATTTGTCTCTGCCTCCCTAGTGCTGGGATGAAAGAGGTGAACTACTATGCCTGACTAGAATAACCAGCTTAAATATTTTCCTCCTCATTACTAAACAGATTTCTCAGACGCAGTTTAATGCCACAGAAACACATGAGATTTGAAATGTCAGGATAAGGTCTTCCTTTCAACTTACCAGCCACTGGCCATTTTGTGAGAAAATAAGGGTTTTCTGGTTTCAACTAGTCCTTGTGAAAAAAAAGGAAGAGGAAACTAGATTGGTTTTTCTACAAAAGCTGTGGAGATTAAATAACATGGTTACAAGAGAAAAATCTAATGAAAGATTTCCAAATGTTCTCCAGTGTTCAAGATTCGCTAACTGGAGGCTGGCTGAGCAATCTTAGGTTTGCCTATAGTCCAGAGATTGCTGTAATTCTAACAAATTGTATACATTCAGATTGAGACTCAACTGTCCCATGGCTTTTTCTCATATGATGAAGTGTATCAGGATCCACAGCAGTAGTTGGTGTGGATCCTGATACACTTCTTGTGATACACACAAGAGCAGGTCCCTAGAGACTCTGGGAAAGCTGGCTTGCATCCACAGTAGCTACTCTGCACCTGACATCGCAGGTTCCTTAGCAGTTTATGAAATGTATCAGGATAGTTTACACAGTAAAGATTTCTTCCAAAACAGCAAGAATAGCCCCCAAACTGTTTCTTCATCATTTCTAAGAGAACAGGGTCACTTTCTAAAACCAATACTTAAGATTCCATGATCCTGAGCCTTGCCTCAGAGAGATTTTAGCCCAGATAGTGCTTCTACAAGGGCTCCATTATCATTACTCCTCTAGATCCTGCCAAGTGTGAGCCAGTCCTCAGCTGGCTCTGTAACTTTACACAGCAGTGGCCAATGCTGTTTGCAGGAGCCAAACAGCAACCATTATTTAAGAGCACCAAGCTGGGAGTGGGGGTGGAGTGGTATTTACCTTTAATCCCGGCATTCGGGGATGTGGAGGCAGGAGGATTGAGTTTGAAGCCAGTTTATAGAGCCTGTTCCAGGACAGCCAGGGCCACACAGAGAAACCCTGTCTCAGAAAAACAAAAAAACAAAAAACAAAACAAACAAACAAACAAACAAAAAAAAACAAGTGGGGGTTAGGAGCGGGGTGGGAGAAGAGAATCAAAAGTTAAAACAGCAGAATAGTCCTAGAAGAGTATAATTCTGTCACCCAGAAGCATGTGCCTGCCCTGAATGGGGCTGATAAGAAAATGATCCTTACAAACTGTTCTAGGACGAGCATATTTTCTCATAAGGATGGGCTCATGCATGTAAATCCTAATTCTTCATGCGTCTCTCCATAACAGATTACAGACCCCAGCAGTGATTTCTGATGCCGAGCTCTGTCTAGATCTATGTTTGCTATGACCATGACACAGGGGTCTCATATGAAGAATCCTCCTTCTATCTCAACCTAGCTCTATGCCTCATAAGCACGAAGAAATGGTTTTTTGGTATTTACAGTCAAATTACATTGGAGTAAATTTGATCAGCACTGCATTAATGTGATACCTCCCATAGTAAGGTGGTTTGGAGCATCCTGTAGTATGAGGACCTGCCCTGCGTCTGTCAGTCTGTCCCTTTCTCTTCCCTTCTTTCAGTAGTGAACTCGCTGTGTAGCTTCAGACTGGTTTCCAGTTTATACTCCTCCTTACTTATTCTCCCAGATTCCTGGATTGCAGTTATATACCACCTCACCTAGCAACTGATGTCTCTTCTAATTTTTATCACATAAACTTAAATAGCCTGACTATTCTGTTTCTTTCAGACTATACTTTTTCAGCCTCACATGGACAACACCCCTGAAGTCCTACTGTAGCTCTACTTGACTGAAAAATTCTTTCCTTCCATCTTTCCACCACTCTGTCTGTGTTCCACTCCCAAGACACGGCTTCTTCATGCAATCCAAAATACCTTTGAACTCTCTAAAGAACCCAGGTTAGCCTTTAACGCATGATCCTCCTGCTTCAGTTTCTTCAGGGATAGGATTACAGAAAAGCACCACAATGCCTGTCTTCTTTGTTATTTTCTTTAACACTCTTAAAACTCTAAGGATGAGTGAGAGGGCATAGTGGGTAAAGATACTTGCTGCACAAACCTGGCAACCTGAGTTTGATCCCCAGAATCTAACTAAAAGTGGAAAAAAAGAGAACCAGCTCTGCAAAGCTGTCCTCTGACCTCTGAGCATGAACCATGCTATGCACATCCAAAAACATATCATGCACATATGCACATACACAACAATAGTAACTTGTAAAAACTCCTATAAGATAATAGATGGGGTATACCCTAGTGAGTCATAGCTTCTTCAACTAATGGTGTGTGTGTGAGATGCTTGGTATTGAACCTAACTAAGGCCTTGTGTAAGCTAAGCACACATCTTACCACCAAATGATACTCTAAGACCCCAGCTTCCTTGTTAAAGGATCAGTCACAAATTAGGTGAGATCCTTGTAGTGGTCAATTATTTTTTGTAATCCATTTCCCTGTTTCTCCCTAGGAAAGAGTGAATATGGAAACCCTGAGAGCTGGAATACAGACCAGAGGTAGATTACTTCCCTGCAAGTCACAGGACCCCCAGGTTCAATCTCTAACACTGGAAAACAAACAAATGGGAGAAAGTTTAATAAATAGGAGGAGGAAAGCCCTGACTTCAGAGACCAAGGATGAGCACATACATGTCCAAATAAGGTTAGACAGACCTCTCTGCTCCCAATATGGGAATCTTAGGTCAAGTAAGAAGCAGGAAGCACAGCTGGAGCTGACTCAAGAAGAAACAACCTGAAGAGGCCACTAAGATCCCTGTCTTTCTTCTGTCCTCACCTACAGCTTTTTACTAAGTCCCTTTCTTAGCTTATGTTACGGAAGTTGTTTTCTGTTGTTTACAACCAGGACAAGAGACAGCAGACAGTAGAGTGCCAGAGACAACAGAAGCACTTATATACCTCCCTGTATAGTATTCAGCTTTAAAAAGGAAAATAGAAGCCTTGCAGCCTAAGCCTCAATCTCCCAGGATCTCAGTTCTGTGACTAATATAAAACGTGTCCTGCTTACTTTTGCTGTGATAAAACACCATGACCAAAGCAACTCACACAGAAAGAAAGGAAGCTACCCAAGAGAACAGTATCTCGAGTGCTTTATAGTAGCATACATACTGCTTTTGGTGGATTCTGACCTTACACCTTAAATCTCTGCTAAGGAACCTAAGTGAAATCAAAAGGTGGTTCCTGAGCCACATAGGATTATAGCTAATAAGGTAAAACCTACGTCATAAGGGTTACAGGGGAAGTTAATATTTTTTTCAATATTTTTTTCTATATTGTCTGTGTGTATAAAGAGTAAGGTTATACTTGAAAATCATATAATCTTAGACCTTAAACATGTTTCATTGCTATTTTAGCATGAAATACCTCTATTTAAAGGAAATATTATCTTGGGCTGGAGAGATGGCTAAGCAGTTAAGACCACTGGCTGCTCTTTCACAGGACCCATGTTCAATTCCTAGTATCCTCATGGTAGCTCACAACCTTTCGTATTCTAGTCCCAGAAGATTCCTCTTCTGGCCTCCTTGGACACCAGGCATGCACATAGTACAGATATACATGCAGGCAAAAAGCCCATATACATAAAATAAATAACAAAAAGATCTTTTTAAAGGGAATAGTATCCCTATGTTGGCAATCTTAACAGCAAATATTCTTTTTTTTTTTTTTTTTTTTTGGTTCTTTTTTTCGGAGCTGGGGACCGAACCCAGGGCCTTGCGCTTCCTAGGTAAGCGCTCTACCACTGAGCTAAATCCCCAGCCCTAACAGCAAATATTCTTAATTATACTAGAATGTTTTTTCTCTGGAAGAGGGTCTACTATGTAGCTCTAGCAGCCTGGAACTCACTATTGTTGACAGCTTCTGCTTTCAGAGTCCTGGGATTAAAGGCATGAAATCCTATCCCAACTTTATTATACTACAATTCTTAATTCTCAGCTGGTAAGAGACTCCAATCAGATTTCTTTTCTTTTCTTTCTTTCTTTTTTTTTTCTTTTCTTTTTTTTTTCGGAGCTGGGGACCAAACCCAGGGCCTTGTGCTTGCTAGGCAAGCGCTCTACCACTGAGCTAAATCCCCAACCCCTTTTCTTTTCCCATATCCTCAAATCTTCTATCCTGCCTCACCTTTGTGACTTGACCAACATACCACTCTTTACACTCCTCAAACAAGACTGCTCATCTAGTGGATGAATGAAGAGTCCATCTCCAGAGTCTAAGAAAGACTATACCCTTCACGGGGCCAGTCTATATTACATTCCAACATGAGAACTACGCTGATAGCCTTCTAAGCATCACCAACACCCCCCTAAAAAAAAAACCTCAATATTCTATTACAGGCAATGCCCTGCAGCTCTGATGGTCTGGGCACCATTCTTAAAAAGGCCTCGAATGAGAAAAACTCAAGCAATGAATGAATATTTGATTTTTTTTTCTAAAACTGTGCATGAGGACAACAGGTATTTATCTCAAGCCTGAGATTAAGTAAGGTCAGCCTGTATTTACAGGCTCTGAAACATGAAAAGAATAAACTGAGCTAGAGGGAAGAGATAAATGAAATTCCCAAAGGTTCCCTATTAGTTAATTACAGGCTTAACACATACCACTTTTATGAAACTCTGTTTCTGTTTTTTTTAGAAAAAGTAGCTACCCAGGGAAGTGCCTACCTAGCACCTTGGAGCCAGCTAGCAAGTTGAGTCTGTGTTAGAGACATAATAGACACTTAGGAGCTGCTTTTGCTAAAAGGAAATGACTTCTTACCTAAGCTCACCAGACAAAAAGCAGGATGAAGCCAGGCGTCTCTGCCTCCATTTGTGCCTATCTCCTCTGCTCAGACTCCAGCCTGACCTTGTACAGCCATGATAGCCAGTCAAGAACTGATTATCTACCCAACCCATCTCATCCCCTTTAAGGCTGAAGATACAAAGATGATAAGTCAAGCATCAGAAAGCTTGTACTACCTTGGATCCTAGGAATGGCAGGGCCACACAGAGCAGACCACTCTCCCAAAATAATCAATTATATCTGTGATGGGTGTGGCTACATGCCCTGGAGCTGCAGTAACCATCTCAAACCAGACAGATTCCCTAACCTTCAGCACCATGCAGAACCAGAATGGACACAGTGATTAACCAGACCACTCCTTGACCAGAACAGCTTGATTATACAGTGTTCTAACTTTTAATCTATTTCAACTAAAGCCCATGACATCCTCCCCCCTACACACACAGATGAACTTGGCCTACAGGGCCCCCTTTTGCTTCTCTTCCCAATGTTGACTGAAATCTTTCTCTGCTTTTCATCAATATTCATTACTTGGTAAGGTGGGACAGGTGGGCTGAAGCTGCCTTTGTGAGACTGCTGGAGTTGGGCTTCTGTCCTAAAACTCTGGTTACAAAGACATAGTCATGCCCACCCCACCCTCACTCTCATCACAGTCCACCTGTGCCCTTTGCTGATAAAGGGCAAATCTGTCCTGCTCACCTTATCAGCCTGGGCAATAGTGTGGCTCACTTCCCCAACTCAAAGTTACATTATGGTCAGTGTGCATGGTACAGTCTAAACAATTCTGTGGAGTGAGAAAAAAAAAAAACTTTATTCAAGATTTGGACATTGGGTTTGGTAGCTCCCATCTGTAATATCAGCACTAGGGAGTCTGCGACAGGAGGATCTAGGCCAGATGCGGTCACAATGAGTTCTATGCCAGCACATGCTACAGAGTGAGACCATCTCAAAACACAAAAACAAAAACAAACAAACAAAACACTACGAGGATCTACATTAAATCTAACTTTAAAATATAACAATCCTTAATGAACTTCATCATTGTTTATCTTAGAATGAATTCAGAATTGATTTATATGTATTTATGTGTATGTTCCTGTCTACCTAAGTATATGTTATGCAAATGCTCATGGAGGCCAGAAGATGGTGTCTATCCAGCCCTAAGTCTCAGACGTAATGATAGAGAGCAGGAGACAGATTCTACATATGAAAGGGCATTTGTACTTCACCTTGTAGAAAGGAATCTGCCTGTACAATACTATAAGCAATTCAGTACATCACACCACTGTTTGCTCTGAGGAAAACCCGTCTACATAGACATGGTGCGAGGAAAGTGCAGGAGGCTGAAGAAGAGGAGCACCAACACCATGCATACCAGACTCAGGGCTGGCCACCTGACCAGAGGGACAAGATCACCTTGGAAATCACTGTTGACTGTGTTGATTCTCTATCACTAGGTAGGCTAGTTGGAGAAGGCTCGAGGAAAGTGTATCTTTTGGAATGTTAGGCCTTTAGCTTCCCAAATTGTAAGGGTTTAAGGAGTATAAAGATTCTGCTTACTCATTTTGCAATGGCTGGTTCAAACTCTAGTATACCAGTTACAATTTCAAAGACATGTGTCACATGATTCATGACACAGATATGAGTCATACAGCCAGTTTTATAAGCTCCACTGATCCCCATCTCCACCCCACCTTATAGCACTAGGGTTACATGTGTGGCTAGTCCATTGTTTTATGTGGTGCAAACTCATGTCTTATCACGTGTACAACTCCCACCCCAAGACTCTGTGTAGCCTTGGTTGTCCTAGAACTCACTCTATAGACTAGACTGGCCTCTGCCTCCCAAGTGATGGGATTAAAGGGGTGCTTCACCACACCCACCTTGGCTGATGACCTTTTTAATGTTCTTGAATTCAGTTCAGATATTTATATTCATCAGAGAATAATCCCTAATTTTGTTTTTGTTGTTGTATCTTTATCTGGTTTTGGTAACAGAATAATACTGGCTTTGTAAAAAGAGTCTGGTAGCATTTCTTCCTTGTGTTTTATTGGCTAGTTTGAAAAATGTTTGCTGTTTAAAGGTATCATAGAATTCAGTAATTCTATGACCCGGAATTTTGTAGTTGGAACATTTATTATTATTATTATTATTATTATTATTATTATTATTATTATATATTCAATTTTGTACCATTATGGATCTATTTGAATTGCTTTGTCTCATTTTGTTTTAATTTTGCTAGGTGATATGCTTCGGTAAAATCCATCCACTTTTGGGTTTTCTAGTTTACTGGGATAACAATTTTTAATACATGTCCTTATGGTCTAGATGGTTGCTTCTATCCTTTGGCAGCTTGCATAGCACTTCCCATCACTGTAAAAGCTAGTCCTCATGAAGTCAGATCCAGTTCAATCCTTTGAGAGTTTTATCCAAAGTACATGGTGTCCAGCAATAGGGGCTTACCTCTAAATTCTAGGAGGTAACTAGGGGCAATGGCACTGGCCTGTATCATTTTAGAAGATGGACTTTTCTGACAAATGGAAATAGGCAGATAATGCTTTAAAAGAAACATTACCATATTATATGGTTTTTTGATTAGGCAATTGAGACCATTAATATTCAATTATTGAAAGATGTTCATTAATTCCTATTTTGTTGGTTTAATACTGCTTGCTATCCTCTTTAATTATTATTAATTCTTTTCAGTGTTTATTGTTCTCTTCAGTCTGAAGAATTCTACAAATATCTTCTACAGAGCTTAATTCCTATAGAATGCTTCTATTGTGAATTTTTTCTCTTTCTATGCTGACAAATAGTTTTGTGCAATATAGTAGGTTGAACTGGCAGCTGCTGTCTTGAAATATATCATTCCAAGTCCTTCCATAGTTTCTGTTAAGAAATCTGCTGTATTTCTCTCTTCCAGCTTTTAATGAACTTTACTGTCCTGGATATGTAGTATTTTAACTATAACATAACACAGGGAGGAAGTTCTTTTTTGCATCTGTTTGGTGCTAGCAATCAATGTCTATATACCTATATGCACATTTCTTTCCTTAGGTTTGTGAAACTGCCTGCTATGATTTTACTGAAGATGTTTCCCTAAAGACTGATAACAAACCAACTGCCTGAAGGAAGCAGAGACAAGCTGCCTAGGAGAGGTTTAGACCAACTGAGTCATTTGGAAGGGACACTCTCCAACCCATTTGAGCACACTGCAGGCTTTGCAGTGTGCTCTAGGTTTCTAGCTTTGTGCTCGTTTTTCTAACCATGGTGGGTTGGTTTGGCGATGTGGTTATGAGTCACTTCTGCTCCTGTAAGTAACTCCTCACCCATATTCCTGTAAGTAAAATGTTTCCCTGAATCTTCAGCAGGAAAGTCTCCTTCTACAGTCATGCCTGAATATTCCATCCAGTTCTACCTTACCCTCAAACCAATATATTCTGTCATCCCTCTGATCCTCCATTTTATTCTTGAGGCTTCCATAATGTTTTTATTCAACTTAGTAAATATTATTTCCAGTATTTTTGGTTGGCCTTTTTTACTGTTTTTTAGTACTTGTTTCCCTTTACTGAGGTCCAGTCTCATTTTCTGTATTGTCCCCTCTTTTTAAAAAGCTGTTTTCTTGGAATCCACTCAGGGGGTTATTAATATCTTTTTTCTCTTTGAATACACTTATCACACTTTCTAAGTTTTTGTATGGGATTTCATCTAATTTAGTGTCATTTCAGGGAATTACATAAGATTAGCAGTTCTTGGAGAAGTCATACTCCTTTGGATTTTAGGTTTCTTTTTTTTTTTTTTTTTCTTCTTTTTTCTTTTTTCCGGAGCTGGGGAGTGAACCCAGGGCCTTGCGCTTGCTAGGCAAGCGCTCTACCACTGAGCTAAATCCCCACCCCTGATTTTAGGTTTCTTATGGTTTTTGTTTGTCTGTTTTGTTTTTAAGTGAGATTTGTATATATGGGGTTAGGCTGCTAGATTTTTTTTTCCTTAAAATACCCCTCCCATAAAAGTGTTTACAATATTTAAGAAGGACTAAGTTATAGAGTAGAGTTCAGATGTAATGTCTTACAACAACAGTGTTGGGGAAGCCAAGCTCAATTCCCAATGTTCTCCAAGAACAGAGAACTGTTATTGAACTCAATCATTGTTAAGGAATAGTCCCACTAAGAAAATAAGGTAACAATTGAGAAAAAAACAAACAAACAAACCACTAAACATAGTCCTTTTAGGCAGTAAAGAAACATTTAATCAACAGTACAGTATGCAACAATCTATTACTACAGATGCGAGCAGAGGAAAAAGGAAAGTAGGGGCTGTGATTAGCAGTGAGTTTGCAGAAACAAAGCAGAGCCAAGTAAGAGTAAAGAGGAGTGGGAAACAGTAGGGACAGGAGAGCATAAGACAGGTAGAACAGAAAGAATGTGGTAGCTGGGGACACACCCTAGTTGGCACACTGCTCACCCAGCATTCAGGGCCCTGGGTTCAATCCCCAGTTCTGTACAAGCCAAGGGTGATAGTGCACTTGGGAGGTAGAGGCAGGAGGATCAAGAGTTCAATGTCCTCCTCAGCTATACAGCAAATCTGAGGCTAAAATAGGATACATGAGACTTTATAATAAAATAAAATAAGGAGGGAAAGTTAAAAAATATGCTATCAGGGGCTGGGGATTTAGCTCAGTGGTAGAGCGCTTACCTAGGAAGCGCAAGGCCCTGGGTTCGGTCCCCAGCTCCGAAAAAAAGAACCAAAAAAAAAAAAAAAATATGCTATCAGATAGCTTAAAAGTCTCATATATCAGGAGGCTGAGATATGGAGATTCCATAAACCAGCTCGGACTAGCTCTTTGGCAAAGCCTATCAAAAGGAAAAAGCATAAAAGAA
This sequence comes from Rattus norvegicus, assembly GCF_021556685.1. NCBI lineage: Eukaryota > Metazoa > Chordata > Mammalia > Rodentia > Muridae > Rattus > Rattus norvegicus. Next base: position 27,415,166 of record NC_141553.1, on the reverse strand, counting down.
GAGGAGAAAAGGAAGAGCAGGAGGGGTAGTGATGGTGGCCTTAGTGGCAACATGGGTCAGTGCTTAAAGGTTTGATTCCCCAGGACCCATATAATGAAAGGAGAGAACTGACTCCCACAAACTATCCTCTCACTTCTACTCTAGCACCATAGGATGTCTGTGTCCATACATATTGCTTTGATTATTTTGCCAACTTGACACAAGCTACTCATCTGAAGAGAGTTGAGAAAATGCTACCATCAGATGATCTGTAGGCATGTCTGTGATTGATATGGAAGGGCATGGCCTAGCGGGGGTAATGCACTCTCTGGGCAGGCTGTCCTAGAATATATAAGAAAGCAAGCTGAGCAAGACAAGAGGAGCAAGTCAGTAAGCAGTATTACTCCATGGTCTTTGCTTTAGTTTTTAAAATGAAAAAAGATACAGAGAAAGAAGAAAAAATAAAATAAAAGTCTGGGATATAGTTGGCCTGCCAAATTAATATAGTCATTAAACAAAGAAGGAATAAATGTGAACTAGAGATGTAGTTATAAACTTTGTGTGCAGTTTCACCAGTAAGCTGGTTCCAGTCTCCAATCTCTTGGCTTTCCTTTATAGGCTCAAATACTCTGGAATCCCTAGGCAATCTTCTGTGAGGTCTGCTTACAGATACTAACTAGTTCTATCAGTCTTTCCTGGGCTGAGTCACAAATGCTGGTCACACATCAGGGTGTTCTTAAGGGGTCAGGCTGAAAGGCTATTCTTACCTTTGGGCAGTCCTTTACAAGGTCACATCACTGACACTGGGTTGGTTTATAGATGCTGGTTATACCTTTGGTCATTCCTTCAGTAGTCTAGGTGTGAATGCTAAATTTGTTCCTGGGATCCCGGCCATTACCATGCTAAAGGCCAGAGTATATATAATCCATGCTGAGAATAAGGTATCTTCTACTCATGTTGACTACAGTGTCTGGTTATTTACTTTGTCTTACCTAACACTTCAATAATTGATATTAATAGTCTTTTATAAGTTATTTTAATTGCTATTATCATAATATATCTTTTTCCACCTTTTTACTTTCAATTTGTGTATACTGTTATATATACAAGGTGAATTTCTTGTACAAAGCCTATATTTGGTTCATTTCTTAAAATCTACTTAATCAAAAACCGTCTCTTAATTAGTGTCTTTAGCCCACTAATATAATAGGTGTTCTCTTCCCTGGTTCAGGGTTACAGTAACATAAATGTTAGGCTCTTTAGACTGTTCCATGGTTCCCTGAGACTTGAAACTTTTATTGAATGGCACCCAATCTCATTTCTCAATTCCTCTGCTGCTGTTAGGCTGCAAAAACCAGAGTTAACTACAGTTACACAGCTCACAGCGATGACAATATCTGCTAGTGTGCTGTGAGTGTGCTTTCCCCACCAGTGCCCACACAGAACCGTCCATGTTCCTGGAGACAAAGTGCATGATGAATGCCAGATGACTGTGGCTGAACGGGACTTTGCTGTGCTTGTGCAGCTTCTATAGCCCCACACAGGCAGGCCCAGATCTGCTATAACTGGAGTACCCTCAGCACTGGATACAGCTTTTGGAAAGTTTCTGAAAGATTTGGTTTCCCTCAAACCCCTTTGCTATGTGGAGACCTCAGCCTGGGCTGCATAAGACACTTGTCTCAAAAAAAAAAAGTGAAAAAGAAGAGAGACTTCCCAATATTTCAAATACAATGAAGTATCGGATCACAACAGTGTTTTAGGAATATTTGCAAACAATATGAATATATTTAAATTCAATATCAAAGACAAAGGCTCACATATATTTTAGATCTCATCAGGTGCAAGTAGACTGATTTGCATTAAAATACAAAAACAAGGGCTGGGGATTTAGCTCAGTGGTAGAGCGCTTACCTAGGAAGCGCAAGGCCCTGGGTTCGGTCCCCAGCTCCGAAAAAAAGAACCAAAAAAAAAAAAAAAAATACAAAAACAAGTAAACGAAAAAAAAACAAATTAGTAAAAAAAAAAAAAGCAATACAGAGAGAGAGAGAGAGAGAGAGAGAGAGAGAGAGAGAGAGAGAGAGAGAGAGAGAGAGAGAGAGGTAAAAAAGAACAAAACCAAAGGGGGCTGGAGAGATGGCTCAGTGGTAAAGAGCACCTGACTGCTCTTCCAGAGGTCCTGAGTTCAATTCCCAGCAACTACATGGTGGCTCACAACCATCTGTAAAGAGATCTGATGCCCTCTTCTGGTGTATCTGAAGACAGCTACAGTGTACTTATATATAATAAATGAAATGAAAAAAAAAAGAACAAAACCAAAACCCTGTTCCCATCCTAGATTTCCTAAACTCTCTTCAGAGGTGGCTAATATTTTTTGTTCTTTATGTCATATTATCTTACTCACCTTTGAACATCCTAGAAAAGCTCTAGCCTCCTGGCTGTCCCTAGGATCTTGGCTCTCCTACTGTCCACTACATTGTGACAGCAACCACACAGTTTCCTAGCCCCTTCCACTTTATTAACAGGCCAGCACTCATTATTTTCCAGTGCCAAATTCCCCACCCCTCACAGAAGGCACCATTCAGAGTTTATTGCTCAGAGCCTGCCCTATCTCTAGGTCCCCATTTCTCTGATAAAAGTCTGCAAGAGGCTGAAGAGATGCCCCAGGGGTTAAAAACACTGGCCGCTCTTCCAGAGGACTTAGGTTTGAGTCCCAGCACAGTGGTTTACAACCAACTGTAATGCCACACCCTCTTCTGTACTATAAGCATGTGACACACAGACACACAAGCAGGCAACACACCCGTACACATTTTTTAAAGTTAGTAGAATCATTAAAGCTCTAAAATGTACTTTAACATGAAAAAGGAAGCAGGAAAAATATATAGTCCTCTCATGTATGTGTCCACACACATACTAAGCTTCACTATGGAAATACCTGATGCTGTCAAATGAAATAAATAACATCAGGATGAGGGGGCATAAAATTCCTACTGCTGGAGATTGGAAAGATGGCTCTCTTAGAAAACTCAGATTCCAGCACCCTCATGGTGGCTCACAGTTCCTAGGAACCCAGCGCTCTCTGAAGGCACTGCATTCACAGGGTCCATACACATAATGCAAGCAAAACACCTATACACAAAATCAAGAACAACCACCCACCACTGGAGAAGGTTTAGCATAAGACAACAGGTTGTGTGATTATGCTTTAAATAGCTTAAGGCATTAAGCTCTGAGTCCCCTGGGACACATTAAGGTAACAGTTTGGTAGACAATGTAAATGGTCTTCCTGAATTAAGAAGCCATAGCTCCAAGCAGCTGTAAGAACTGTAAAGTTAACAAGTGGTTTGACATGTTTTTCCTGCTATTTTAGTGTGATCCTACTCAAGAATATGATCTGAACTGAGGAGTACTTCCACGATTGTCTGAAGAACAAACGTGGGCTATTGAAAATACACTTGTGGAATCAAGCTCTGCTCTCTCACACTATGGATTTCTAAGGTTGCTTGAGTTTCTCCACCTGAAGGAGAGGCTGCGCCCTCCCAGGAAGGAGATAGCTCACTTCAGTACCCACACTTAGCAACATAAAAACTACCAAGGAGAAGAGCCAGGAGGCTCACACAATGGGAGAGAATGCAAATGCTAAAATCAATATAGCGCAGTCTCATAATAAATAAGTAAGGGCACAAGCCTGATGGATTTTTTTCTCCAAGACTGCAAAGCACAGAGCAGTTAAAGAACTAAGATATTTCAGGGCTAGAAATACAGTGGTGCAGTGCTTCCCTTACATAAAACCATGGGTTTGACCTCTGCAGAAACCCATGAAAAACAGGCGAGACTGTCTTTAATTCCAGCATTCAAGAGGAGGATGAGAAACTCAAAACCAACCTTGGCTGCCTTAGTTTAGATCCCTGGTTACTTTATGTTCTTGGTTACTATGGCTACATAGCAAGTTCAAGGCTGGCCTAGACTATGAGACCCAGTCTCAAAACAAAACATCCCACCAGGCCTATTTCCCTCCTTCAGAAGCAGACAAAGGACACTGCAAATTTACAAAGACACTAAGTGCCACCAGAGTTTCCCTGTTCATGATGCAACTTCCCTACAGGAACTTTAGGACCAGGGTTGCTCTTCAAGTCTTAGTCAATAAGTCCTAAGAACCAAGTCAAAATCCTGCCTCAAAGAAAGAAAACAAACAAACAGATTGCCCAAGAATAAAAAAGACTATAGCTCTCATTCAAGAAATACTTTGGGGATTGAAGAGAGAGAGATGGCTCAGTGGGTGAGAAACACTAATCTTCCAGGAGACCCAAGTTCTATTCTTAGCAACTCACAACCACCTGTAACTCCAGACTCAAGGTCATCCTCTGGCCTATGTAGGTATATGCACATGCCCATATATATACATAACATTAAAAAGAAAACCAGAAATACTTGGAAGGCCATGATAGTTTTACCAAATTCTTTACATAGAGGATAAGAATGTGAATTTCTCCTTTAAGTGTCTGTCCTTGATGAAATAAATAATACAGCCATTCTGGAAAAACATTTTGTTCATTTCTTAAAAAGCTAAACATAAAAATTACTATATAATCTGGTAAGTTCATATGCTTAGACATTTTTTATAGAAAGGTAAAACATGTCCACACTAAAACCTATTCATGAACAGCCACAGTAACTTTATTTTTAATTCCTAGAAGAAACCTGCCAATACCCCAAATATCTTTCAGGTACATCCATACTATGTATCTATGGCACATGAAAGGAAGACTGTGTAACTCCACTTATCTGGGGTACTAAAAAGTTAAAACAAGGGAGAAAAATGGTAGTTGCCAGGACCTGGGGGAACAAGGAACGAAGATCTGCTCAATGTGTACGACAGCTTCACTTTTGTAGCTGTCTGAGGGCAATGGCAATGGACCAATATGGATGTACTTAATGCATAAAAATGGGGACAGGGCACACATGGTGGTCAAGAAAACAGACAGGAGGATCACTGACAAACTGAAGGGCAGCCAAAGAGTGAGATTCTACACAGTGAGATTTGGGGTGAGGAGACAGGATCAGGGAAAGCCACCAGACCAGAAACATACTTGAGGGTCCTACAAAGACATCATTCTCTTGTAGTCTGAGATTATACTGTACATCCGTTCTTCTTTACAGCTCATTACCAATTCCCTCTCAACTAGACATTCCACACATCTTTCTTTTTCAGGTGAAAAATGTCCATGGTGAATACAATTGCTCATGTTGAGCACAGTGGTTATACAAACTCTTAACTCTTGGTCTTCTCTTCCTTGGTGCCTGGAACCCAGGGGTATGTGTGCATGCAGTGCTTCTGCTACATACCAAAGTAATCTATCTCAAGGAAAAGCACATGCTATGTTAAGCACTGTACTGAATTGGAAGCATTTTTCTTGAAGTAAGATTTGTTCAGCAAGAACAACAAAAAGACAACCACGGTGACTTAAGACTCACATTTAGGCAGACATTTCCTTGAAACTAAATCATGGGGACAACTGACAATATTTTGTTGACACTGAGAAAAGTTACGATTTCCACTGAAAATTGCAATGCTGGAAAATGAAGCATCTTGAGTTTAACAGCTTTGATGATGTTAACAAAAGTCATTGAAAGACATTAATACGATATATTAGCATCCAGAACCTTCCTTAATAGGGTAAGCCGATAAAACCCATTACAATGAGTAACAGTTCCATTCAAATACAAGACAGCCTGAGGAATTTTCATATAACTGTGAGCTCGGGTTTCATATCAAAACTAGCCTTAAAAAAGAAAAAAACACCTTTTGAACTTCTGGCTCTATCATAAAGAATACCCACAATTATTTGGGAAAGCTATTCGAATATTTCTCTTCACGCGGTCCATCTATTTAAAACCAAATTTCCTTTAAATAGTTCATTCAAAACACATCACAACAGACAATGCAAAAGGAGAACCCAGCTGCTTTTTTTTATTAAGCCAGACGTGGACAGGATCTGTAAAATATGTAACGGGCTATTCGTCTTAACTTTTCTGTTTAGGGTATACTATTTTCATTAAATTGCGTTATGTATGTTAATATATCACGTATTATTCAACGAATAAACATTTTACACGTCCGTGTTCATTTCTAATACAACAAATGTTAACAACAAATGAGTGATCCTAAGACCCTCTGTTTCGTTCTTCTAATCCGTAGAATGTATTTCACATTAAGATCCAAACTCTGGGACAGCATCTGCTCTCACACCCCTAGGCCGCACAGGACAGCTCAGCCGGACCACGAAGGCCTCTCCCGCCTCCGGCTAGGGCGGTGCGTGTCCGGGCCTCTGGCCAGCCGCAGGCCGCACGGCCGCGGGGAGGCAGAGATCGCCCGCCAGCCCGGCCCGGCCCAGAGTAGGCTCGGGCAGCGGCGGGTCGCAGAGCGCGCGCGCGCCCGTACCTGTTGGTCATTCCGGCCGCCACGCCCAGCATCTCCGCGGTCCACGCCGGGTCAGTCTGTGCCTCAGTGCCCGCCGCGGTGGCCGCACCCTCTTCCCTCGCTGCGGCGGCGAGCGGCAGATTTGAGGGCCGGTCCTAGGCAGGAAGGGGGCGGGACGAGGCGGCCCGCGGCCACTAGCCTGTAGTGGCCCGCAAATGGCGGCGTTGACCACGCCCCGAAGAGCGCCAGCCTGGGAGGCGTGGCTAAGGACCTCCAAAACCGGGCTGGGGCGGGGCGAAATTTTGAGAGGGCGTGGGACCGTGTGCTGGGGTGAAGTGTAGACTGGGGGGAGAGCCGGGAAAGGGGCGTGGCGAAGTCAAGGAGCAGCGGCTTGGAAGTGGAGCCTGGCGAGGACCCTCCAGCATTGGGCCGTTACAGGTCTTGGCCCCGCTCCTTAATTGTCATAGCTCCTCCTTCCTCCACTTAGTTCCACCCCCTTCTTCGGCCTGGCCCTAAGCCTGCTTTCTCTAAGTTTGGCTGTGGGTGCTGCTCCTGGCTCCAAGCAGGCAGAGAGGCTTCTGGGTGTTCCAGGGCTGGATGGCCACAGAGTCTAGCGGCCGGGAACACTTGGAAGGGCGTGATGGTCAAAGAACGAGTAAGAGTACCCGTGGCTTGAGGCTCTGACTCGACTCAACTTGGCGTTAGGCTACCTAATCGGTCTACAGAGCGTGGGTACAGGGTTCCACCCGACCTGCGACGGTCCTAAGGAGATTGTGCCAGTGAAGATGCCCTGCAAGTCAGTCTTCCAGGAATGGAGGTCTCATCTGGATTGGCCATTTCCAGTGGGAACTTCCTTGCTCTTGTTAGAATTTTGGCTGGCCTGCAAGATGGCTCAACAATTCAATCCCTGGTGGAAGGAGACAATCATCTCCAATTGTCCTTTGACTTCCAAACACGTATACACAATCAACCCAAAAGAAAAAATGTTGCCATTTTGGGATAGTTGGGTAAAAACTGGCTGCCTCTTGATTAGTGGTTTTTAGTTTCATCAGAGCAATGCCATTTGTGGAATGTGCTCTCAGAGCAATTCTACTTCTGTGGTTGACCAGTCAGCCACAAAGAAAGCTTAGAAAAGTATGGTTGTTCTAGAAAATGGGATTGAATTTCTTACTGCTCAGCTTGACAGTATCTCAGAATAAAAAAGGATGCCACCATCACAATTTCTTTAGTTTCGTTCTGTCTGTCAGCAATCAGCTTTTAAAAACAAAATTTGATATTTGGAAGTTTTTCACATAGGTGTGAATATGCACACCAGAAATACAAAGTACACACAAATTGAAAAAATGATGTGTATGAGTGCATTCATGTATGTCTACTTACCACCTATGCACCCTTCAGAGACTACAAGACAGTGTTGGAGACAGATCTGGGGTTACAGATGTTTGTGAGTTTCCCTGTCTGTGGGTGCTGGGAACTAAACTGAGATCCTCTGCAAGAGCACCAAACATGCTTCACTGCTGAGCTATTTCTTCAGCCCCACAAAGAATTATTGGAAGGAATATTCAAAATAAATAGTTAACTATGTATTTTTTTTCTGAGCTGTGCATAATGGTGCACACCTTTAATCCCAGCACTTGGGAGGCAGCAGCAAGTGGATGTCTACGAGTTCTAGGCCAATCTGGTCTATATAATGAGTTCGAGGGCAGCCAGAGCTACATAGTGAGATCCTGTCTCCAAACAAACAAAAATAAAACAAAAACAAAGAAAATGGTGGGATTTTTTTCCCCATCTCCTTTTGTCTTCACCACACCAGTGTGTAATAAGAGGGCAGGGGAAACCTTTTCCTGCCCCCAAATAATAGACTAGTTAGACAACTCCTGTATCTTCAAAACTAAGTTTTACTGTATCTTCAACATTTTTGTTATACTAGAAAACTAATACTATGTGGTAGGCAATGTTGTGCATTAATTCAGAGTGAAATCTTGGACTCTAAATGTCCAGGGTTCAAAGTCACACTGAGGAAGCCAGAAATCCATTAGTTGCTCAATACGCAAGTTAGATGACCCAACAGTTGATGGCCTGGAGCAATCCTGGAGAGCTGCTTGTTTGCAGTCTACACTGGAAGCTCAAAGAACCTCAAAGAGGGCGAGCAGGCAGAAAGCAAAGTTTCCTCTCTTGTCCTTGTATCTGTGCTACCACCAGAAGGGTCCTGCCTACTTTCAGGCTTCAAATCATCTAATTAAGAAAACTCCTTCACAGGAGTGCCCAGATTCAGTGAAGTGGATAGCAAAGATGAGCTGGTTATCACATTCTCTGAACACCAAGGGTCTTTAGAACACCTGAGAAAGGAACCCAGGGTTTCATGTATGGAAACCAAGGACTCTTCCACTGAGCTACATTCCAGCCCCACTCTTATCATATTAAGAAAAAGCTTGGACTAGGAGAATATTTGCGCAAGATGTTTCTGGGGGAAAAGACAGTTTAGCATTCCTAAAATTCCACTTTGCTGAGTTGTGCATGACGAATCCCATTACTCCCACTGATCAAGTATGAGATCAGTGGAGTTTATAAGAACACAGTCTGACTTCGTTTTTTAAATATTTATTTGAATACATTATTTACAGTATCTCTTGTAATGGGGCTGGAGAAATAGCTCAGGAATGAACCTGCTTGGTGGATTGTTGCCAATGAATATGGAAAGGGACCTTATTGGAGTAGGTGTGGTCTTATTGGAGAAGATGTTTAACTAGAGGTGAGCTTTGGGGTTTCTGCCCAGTCTTATTCTCTGTCTGCTGCCTGCTGAGACCAGTTTATAAAGCACTCAGCTACTGCTCCAGCATTATGCTCCCCACCATGATAGTAGAAACTGTACACCAGACCCCAATCAAATACTTTTACTGGAGTTGCCTTGGTCATGGTATCTCTTCACAGCAGTAGAACAGTAACCAAAACAGTGAGTTACAATATTAGCCTAGACTTCCATTGGTATCCTGAAATATGGAGTTCTTAAAACTATTTTTTCATTTATTTATTCATTTATCATCCCATCTGAAGTTCCTGACCCTTTCTTCTCCCAGTCCCACCCTTACAGAACTCTTCCCCATTACCCTCTCCACTTCTCCTTAGAGAAGGGGAATCCCCCCACCTTAGGTACCACCCCTCCCTGAAACATCTAGTCCCAGCAGGACTTATAAGCACATCCTCTCCTACTGAAGCCCAACCATGCAGTCCAGGTCGGGGAAGGGACTCCAATGGCAGTCAACACAGTCAGAGACAAAATCCAGTTCCAATTGTTAAGGGACCCACATGAAGACTAAGCTGCCTATCAGCTACAAATGTGTCGGGGCCTAGGTCCAGCCCCTGCATGCTCTTTGGTTGGTGGTTCAGTATCTGTGAGCCCCCATGGGCCCAGGTTAGTTGACTCTGTAGGTTTCTTGTGGTGTCCTTGATCCCTCTGACAGGCTCAGTTCTATCCCCCACTATATCACAAGACTCCTGGAACTCTGCCTGATGTTTGGCTGCGGGTCTCTGCATCTGCCTCCATCTGCTGCTGGATGAAGCCTCTCAGGATACAGTTATGCTATGCTCCTGTAATCCATGTCTGTCTGTGTTCTGGGTTACCCACTCAGGATGATATTTTCTAGTTCCATCTATTTGCCTGCAAATTTCATGATATCCTTATTTTTAATAGCCAAATGGAATTCCATCATGTAGATGTACCACATTTTCTTTATTCATTCATCATTTGAGGGACATCTAGGTTGTTTCCAGTTTCTGGCTATTATAAATAAAGTTGCTATGAACATAGTTGAGCAAGTGTCCTTGTGGTACAGTAGGGCATCTTTTTGGTATCAGTGGTATAGCTGGGTCTTGGGTAGAACTATTCCCAATTTTCTGAGAAACCACCAAATTGATTTCCAAAGTGGTTGTACAAGTTTTCACTCCCACCAGCAATGAAGGAGTATAACCACGATTTTTTAAGGTAGGATTTCACTATGTGACTATGGCTAACCTGGAACTTCCTACATAGACCAGGCTGGTCTTGATCCACTTGCCGAGTGCTGGAATTAAAGGGTGATGTCTTACCACACCCAGCTTCATAAAGCACTTTTTACTGTAGGTAATCTCATGAATTCTTAACACCAGAGTTTAGTATTTATTCATAATACCCAGTCTAGGGTTTTATCTGTTTAAAAATATGTACATTGTGTTTATATTACCCATTAGGAAGTTGGGGGACTTTCTTCAGTAGCACTGTTAAGAATGGTTTCTTTTCTATTGGTATTGCTGAAAATTACTTCAAGTCTTCTATCATCTGTTGGGGTCTAGGAGTCGTTCCCCAAACCACACACACTGATCTCAGTTAAACAGGGTTAGTTTATTGAATACATACCCAAAAACTGATCGACCAGGGCAGCACCTCAGGCTTGAGAGATGAAAGCCGAGTGCTGAATACATTTCAAGGCCATCTTAATAAAAGCTGGAACAGCAAAACCCACAATGAGCTCATAGCAGGTGCTGGAAGTGCTGCCTGGTGGTCAGCCTGACTCAAGCCAATTTAGACATAGTCACTCATATTGACCTTTAATTTGATGGGTCCTATGTGAAGATTATGGTTTTGGGATTTCTTAAGATTTACAAACCTCATAACATAAAAATCATAACGGGGTATGTGGTCAGCATGACCCTGCTCTGAATCAAGTTATTTTTTGTCTCAGTAATTAGCAGGCAGGTTACAGTAACAATATGAAATAGCTGGCAGGCATGGAACAAAACGGCTACAGCTATGCTGGGGGCAGGTCTCAGCATCATCCACTGACTCAAGACAAGCATTCTGGGGCAGAATGCTTCACACTGTTTTATTTGGAGGGTGTTTGGGTGCCTGTGGGGCAGTGGACCATGAGAAGGTAGTCAGTCTGGTCCTTGGTTGAACTAAAGGCTTTCAAGGCCCAGAGACCCTGAAGTGATGTAGGAGCTTCATCTGCTCCTGGGCACCAGGCCCCTCTCACTAGCCACAGGTCCTCCCCTCTCCACCCCATAGATTTGTGGTCATCAGTCACATAAGGACAACACCCCAAGCCCCTTCATGTGTAGATGAGGCATCCCTAACATCTCAGACCAAGACAACAGGAAAAGGAGATGTGACCAGTGATCACTCAAGCTCAAGACTCTGTGTTAATGAGATACCTAGAGGCTCGGAGGGTGTAACCAATAAGCTTTCTTTCCCAGACATTTCCTGAGAAGCGGGGTACGGTTTTAGGCATCCACTTTTTTACCGTGGCAATAACGATTTAGAACCATGGACTGTTTCTTTTCAGTGAGACACCCAGAATGGCTCCAATTGTCTCACACCTCAGACTGTGCTTTCCCACCCCTGGTGGTGCTTCAGCACTTCCCTACAGCCCAGCACCTGCCCAGCACAGCATGGGACAAGTGCAGGGAGTCAAAGCCCCTGAGTTCTGCCTCCCTGAGCAGCCATACCCTGTGGTAGAGCAGGCACAGGAGCCACAACCTACAGGGGCCTTGCGCACCCTCAAAGGATTTCACATATTTTTCATCAGTTCCTTCACTCTAATTCACCTAGCTCTGAAGGGTCACTCAGTGTCATCTTGATCAGCCAACCATTTTGATAACAGGATTTTATTCTGGCATATTTGAAACCAGTTTCTAGTTATGGTTTGGCTCACCCTCAGCACACACCTTTAATCCCTCTGAGTGGAATACAGACATGCCCTTAGTACTCACCTTTAATCCCAAACAATGAAGGTAAAGTTAGTTCGTAGGGGGAAGCACCCATGTTTGAAAGTGATGTCTAACTGAGGGGCAGACAAAGCGATGAGTCAAAAAGATTTGACAGAATAGGATAAGCCCAACTCTCATGAGAAGAGAGAGGAAAGGGAAGATACTTAAGGGAGAGATAGATAGTCCAGGAATACAGTAGAGCTCATGAAGAGCAGTGCAGTAGAGTTGAGGTGAGTAGAGCAGCACAGACAGGGAGAAGGAGGCCATTTTTACCAGGAGAGTTTTACAGAGAGAGATTGAAGAGAGAACAAGCTAGACACAGGTGAAGACAGAATGAGAAGGGTCAGATTATCAAGGACTGTTAGAGTTCGTTTGAGGCCAAGCAGAGCAATTTAGAGGCAAAGACAAAAGTCAGTTTGAACAAGTCAGTTAGGAGAAGAGTTGAGCCAGAAGAGCTGAGCTGAACCAGCCAGAGCTCAGAAAGAACAAGGAAGGATGAGCTTCATCCAGCAGGAAGTCTCAGAGGCTGAGAACATTCTAGACCTAGATTAGATTATATGAAAGCTAGAAGCTTCCAGGCCTAGGCCTAGGTTACCGGACTGAGGCACTAAGCCCCCAAGATGACAATACAACAGGAGAAGAAAAGGATTTGGTGAATAGCCCATGTTTTCTGCAAGTGCTTCATTGACCATAGTTAGCTATCCTGATGGAGGAGAACAGACTTCACAGGTAGCCTTCACACTCTCCAAAACAGCACAACCATCTTGCCTTTTCAATTTTGTCCCAACTTCAGGCAGACTACAGTAAACGTGTCCCAGAGCTTCCTGTGGAAACTGCTGATGTCCATAGCTCCAATACCATTGTCTTTTGTTACCGTTTCTCCTTGTAGCCTGCAATAGTAATCTTAAATTCCACTAAAGTACATAGTGTAGGTCACCTTTGAAATTACTCAGAAAAATTCTGAATCCTTCTTTGGTTATAATGGGAGGAACAGAAATCCTGCTTTTGTCAGACATGTAAAGGAACAATGATTGAACCTACTCACATGAACGAGTGAGTATGTTCTCACCAGAGAGACACATTTTTAATGTTTGTCATACATTTTTAAAAATAATTATTTATTCATTTTACGTATGTGAGTATACTGTAGCTGTCTTCAGATGCACCAGAAGAGAGTATTGGATCCCATTACAGATGGTTGTGAGCCACCATGTGGTTGCTGGGAATTGAACTCAAGATCTCTGGAAGAGCAGTCAGTACCCTTAACCACTGAACCATCTCTCCAGCCTAGTTTGTCACACATTTAATAGTAGTGTGAGCACAAGACTCTTTCGGTATGATACGTTCTTTCTTTCAAATCAATAATGGAAATCTTTTTCAGAACTAGCAAGATGGCTTAGTAGGTAAAGATGCCTGACAGATACAACCTGAGTTTGATCTGGTACCCCTATGGTTAATAGAGAGAACCAACTCTTTGAAGTTCTTTTCTGCCCTCCACACATGTGTAGCATGCATGCACACACTCATGAGATGGCTCAGAGGGTAAGGGCACTCTAGGTTCAGTGCCCAGCATCCCCATGGCTGCCCACGAACACTTGTAATGAGTTCCATCTGATCTGATGCTCTCTTTTGATCTCCAAGAGCACTGCATGTATATCATGCATACACATACATGCAGGCAAATACTCTTAAAAGAACTAAATAAATCTTAAAAAAATAAGAGAGTGAAAGGAATCCATTTCATTGCAACATAATCCTTAGTCGGACTTCGGTTCTCCACCTTTGTTTTGTTCCACTGCATCCCATCGCTCCAAAAGGGAAAAAGTTTAAACTGAGGTCAAGCGGCCATAAAAGGGCAATGCTGAATAATATATTTTGAAATCAGGACAGCCAGAGTTTGTTAGTAGATTCACTTCCTTGGGAATGCTGGTAAAAGTAAACACCAAATAGAGATGCAGAGGCTTCTCAAGGAAATGTGAGCTTTTCAATTAACTACTTGACTGAGAAAAGGACCAAGAAAGGATGGTGGTCCTCAAAGAAGCCCTGTCGAGAGAGCATCATCTGTAGTCAGCACGTTAGTATGTTGAGAAGCAGTGAGGAGCTTGGGTGAGGCTCAGGGGTATCATGCTTGCTTAGCATGCCCTAGATCCTGGGTTCTATCCAGAACAGGCAAAAAAAATCATGAGAAGGAGTGAGCATTGCTCAGACAAGCAGATAAGAAAGCAACAAGCACTTGTCTTCTTTTGGTACCAAAAAAGATTCAAGGAACACCACAAAGCACAGAAATTGCAAGCTTCTGGCTTCTGGACAGGAGACATTTTGGATCACTTTTGCCAGTGTGGAAGTAATTGGAGGAAAATTTCAACTGTCCCTTATGTGGTTTAAAATATTTATGTTTCACAAATGGCCAGTAAACGTCCTTATCTGCCAGGAAATCTCAAGTAAAACCACTTCAAGATTTCATCTCACCCCACGTCGAACATAGTGTTTAGTAGCACATATTCTAAAATTGGAATAATTTAGTAAAGATTAGCATGGGCCTGCACAAGGTTTACACACACATTTTTTTTTTAAATTTATTTATTATATATACTATAGCTGTCTTCAGATACACCAGAAGAGGGCATCAGATCTCCTTACAGATGGTTGTGAGCCACCATGTGGTTGCTGGGAATTGAACTCATGACCTCTGGAAGAGCAGTCGGGTGCTCTTAACCGCTGAGCCATCTCTCCAGCCCCTACACACACATTTTTGAACTGGTCCATATTCAAAGAAAACAACAAAAGCCAAAAGGCCACCACAACAATGGAAATGGCTGAGCAGGGAAAGACAACCACTGCTAAGCCTGATGATCTCAGACCCACATGGTAGGACAACCTATTTCCACAGTTGTCTTATGACTTCTACCCCATGCTGTGCCCCTATTCACAAATAAATAAATGTACTTTAAAAAAGTGCTAAGCCATCTCTAACCCCTTTATTGCAGATCTTGATATTTTGTGTGTGTAAGCATTCACCTACATGTGAGGCCAAAGGAAGGCATGGAATCCTGGGAATTGGAGTGTGAGCCTCAATGTGGGTCCTGGGAGCTGGATTTAGGTCCTCTGCAAGAGCAGAGGTGCCACACTCCTTCCAGTAGAGTCTGTGTGACTGGGCGAAAGCCTGGCACACTCATCCGAGGTGACGACTTCAGGAAGTCAGTCTCCTGGAGGGGTTGGCTGCGCTCTCAGAAGGATACGTGCTTCACGCGTCCTGGCTGCCATGCTTGAACATCTTTTCTTGCTATCTCATTTCTACCCTGTGTACTTTTGCTCAGGGCATGTTCTGCCCTACTATCTTCCTATGGACAAAGAAAGATCACAGAAAGTGCAATAGAGGTAACCGCTGACCCTATTTTGGATTTGACCTTTCTGTGGGAAATGTCACCATTTATCTTATGGAATTGGGACTTTTGACTGAACTACAGCAGTAAGAATTGCTTTACCAGAGCCCCCTGTAAAGACATACAGTCCTTAAGAGTGGGGATGGTTAGACAGGAAATTATTCCAGTCACTCACTCTTGTTTCTTTAAAAGACGCTGAAATCTCTAAAAAGAAGGGACTTTGTGGCATTCTTAAGAGATTCATGAATGCAGACGGCAATGGCTTATAGCAGGATGGTGGTTTTCCCCCTCTAAGCAGGATGGGGTCACAGCGTGCTCCCCCGATCCCTTGCCATATACAGGAGTTTATGATGAATCTGGGAATCGATGGATCAATCACAATGGAGAATAGGTATTACATTATTCACTCCCATTTATGGAGAAATTGGCACAATCATGAACCCCATGGTGTTTATTATTTAAAGAGAATAGAGATAGTATTATTACACAGTTACAAAAGCCCCTAAATAGAGTTAGTGTTAGAATTAAATATATTAGAGGAAATTAGGAAGAAACCTAGGGAATAAAAGATATTAACATAAAAGATTACATTAATAAATGAGAAGACCCCAGACATATTATACATAAGAAGCCCATATCTGATGAATCTAATTTGGCAGCTCACAAAACAAGAAGAAGGTTACTGTAAAATCTCAGATAGTTGACCTTTGACCACAGGTACCACTGAGTGGCTTGTCAACTTGGCTACTGTCTCAAACGTTAGAGCTAACATCAACTTCACATGTGCCTTGCAAATGAATAATTCACTGATTTCTTGGAGTTGGGTCCAATTTATGAATATCTAATAAGACCATTGTAAAACTGTTCCTGTGTATGCGCAACATTGCTTTTCGCTTTGCTTTATGATTATAAAAGTCTGATGCTTGAATAGAAAAATCGCACTCAGATCCAAGACCATCTTGTGTCTGTGTCTGTTTGTCCTTCTCCGACTCCTTGCCTACCTGAAACCAATCCCCCTGGATTGCCTAAAGGGTCCGTGGCACATAGTCTTTTTTTTTTAAAGATTTATTCATTTATTATATATAAGTACACTGTAGCTGTCTTCAGACACACCAGAAGAGGGCACCGGATCTCTTTACAGATGGTTGTGAGCCACCATGTGGTTGCTGGGAATTGAACTTAGGATCTCTGGAAGAGTAGTTGGGTGCTCTTAACCGCTGAGCCATCTCTCCAGACCCCTTTTTTTCTTTTTTAAAGATTTTTATTCTTTGTGAGTTTCGCATTATGCACCCCAATCCCACTCATCTCCCTGTCCCCTTGGATCTGCCCCCCAATAGGAAATACAAACAAAAAGAAAAACAAAGCATAGAAAACATCTCATCATGGAGGCTGCAGTGTGTCACCGTGTGTCCCACAGTGTACCCCTCCATGCACCCATCTTCATTTGCGAATGTTCATTGCAGTGACTCACTGGTCTAGTTCCAGGTCTCTGGCTTCTGTGACATTATTTATTTATTTTTTTAAAGATTTATTTATTTTATTTATATGAGTGCACTGTAGGTGTCTTCAGACACACCAGAAGAGGGTATCAGTTCTCATTACAGATGGTTGTGAGCCACCATGTGGTTGCTGGGATTTGAACTCAGGTCGTCTGGAAAAGCAGTCAGTGCTCTTAACCACTGAGCCATCTCTCCAGCCCCTTCTGTGACATTATTAATACTGGATCCTCACTGGGACTCCTTCTGGCTATCTGTTGTTGCCCTACGTCATGGAGAGCCTGCAGGTTTCAGATTGGCAGGACCGGCCCTTTCACATGCTCCATCAGTTCACAGATGAGGTAGATGTTGGAGTAGGCCAACTCAAAGCCCTGGATCTGGGCCTGGCAGGCAGCTGAGCTCCTCCGCCCACCAGCTCTCCCCTATTGACACCACCAAGGCAAGTTCTCTGGCATTTCTCTGACTAGGCCACTCAACGTTACTACTGGCAGGGAACAGGGTCAGCTCTCTGTTCTCATGCCCTCAGGGCTTGCTCACCTACTCCAATGGATCCAGAGCCAGCTCCATTGTGCTGTCCAGTCAAGGTGTGGGGACCAATTCTTCCACATTCTGCAGCCTGTGAGGGCCTGCGGCGGCCCTCCTACTCTCACACCCTTAGGACTGACTCACCCAATCCTTTGCCATGAGGGCCAGCTCTATTGTGTTGTTTAGGCGAGGGGCAGAGCCCACTCTCCCAAGTGCTACAGTCAGTGAGGGGAATAGCTCTCTGGCTCTCCTGATCTTGAGGCCAGCTTTCCTAACTACTGCAGATGGCTAGGGGTGAGGTGGAGGGGATCACCCCAGACCCTCACAGCGTATGAGTGGTGGTAGCCAGCTCTCCAGTGCTCATGCCCTTAGGGCTGGCTTTCCTGCACCACCTCTGCCACCAAAGCCAGCTCTAACGGGTTGCCTAGGTGAGGTGTAGGGTCTGCTCTTCTGAGTGCTGCAGCCAGCACTCAGCCTGCTCTCATGACATGGTGGCCAGCTAGCGATCCTGACTGTCACAGTATTCTTTACCAAGGAGCTATCTCTCTGGACTGAATATACCTCCCTTCTTTAAATGCATATTCAGTGACTACAGGCATTGAGCCCATAGAGAATGGGATTCCACAACCGAGGGGCCCCATGAAGGCCTGCTTGTCCTTTATTGCACTGGATACTGTGACAGCTTACACGTCACCTCACAATTCTTGGAATCAAATAGGCCTCTCTCTTTTGTTTCTCCCAGAATTTTATAGATGGTGATAAATAAAATAAAGTCAGATAGAATTCAGTAGGAAATAAGAACACAGTGAAGTCTAGAGGCACCAAACCATGAAGGTTGAACTGAGTAGACATCCCAGAGGAAGTACCAGTAATATTCACTTACTTCTTTTCCTCCCAAGTGAGAGAAAATTGGTCTTGTAAGCCTTTAATCTTGGCACTTGGGAGGCAGAAGCAAGCAGACATCTTTGAATTCAAGGCCAACCTGGTCTACATAGTGAGAGCAAAATGACAAGGCCAAGTTCAGAGAAAACGAAATGAAACAAGTGTGTGATTTTTTTCCCAGGGTCTGGGTTATGCTGTGTATTATCATTTCAGTTCTTGATAGTTGTTTTGGTTAGTATTTGTTTGTTTGGTTTTTGCCAACTTGACACAAGTTAGAGTTATCTCGGTAGAGGAAGGTCAACTGAGAAAATGCTTTTAATTGGACTGGGCTGAGGCAAGTCCCTAGGGCATTTTCTTGATCCATGATTGATGTGAGAGGGGTACCACTGGGATGGTACCACTCCTGGGCAGGTGATGCTGAGTTGTATAAGAAAGGAGGCTGGGGCTGGAGAGATGACTCAAAGGTTAAGAACACGGCTTCTCCTCCAGACAACCAGGGTCTGATTGCTAGCACCCACGACTGCTAACAACTGTGTATAACATTAAGGCATCCCATACCACCGTCTGGCCTCTACTGCCATTGTGTGGGTATGACACCTAGGCATACACATAAGCAAAACACCTATACACACACATAAAAAAGAAAGCTGAGCCAGCAATGATGGTCAAGCCAATAAGCAGTGTTTCTCCATGGTCTCTGCTTTAATTCCTGCTCTGACTTCATGATGGGCTGTGATCAGGATATGTAAGCCAAACAGATCCGTTCTTTCCCAAATTACTTTTGTCCCTAACTCCCAATAGCACACTGACTACTCACATCTGACAGGAGTGCTAAATGTCTTTCCTATCCGAGTGATCCATCCTTAGATTGTTCTCCGGGTGGAAGATTTATCACTAAATGTAGAGCAGCAGGCAGCACATTCTCCTACCTGCTGGGTGTGATAGTACTCTTTTGTTTTGTTTTGCATTTGAGACTGGGTAGCCCTGGCTGGCCTAGAATGCTGGCATCACTATCTTGAAGGCTAGGCTTATGGGCTGAATAAGAAGGGAAGGGAGCAGTGCAGGTCATGCATTCACCTCTCTCTGCATTCTGAGTGCAGATGTGGTGTGACCTGCTGCCTCACAGGCCTGTTGGTCTAGCCAGAACTGCATTGCTGCTCTCCTCTCCATCCTCATACTGTAAGCTGTGGGGGAGGGGGTGGGGAAGGGAGTTCTCCACAACTGTCACCCAGCAGGGAAATAATACGGGTGAGGTAAGCTTAGTTCAGCTTGACTTGAGCCAGTGTGGATACCAAGCACTTTATTATAAGCATATTCAAACACAGACAGGCTACATGTATTAGCTTAAGGGTCAAGAGAAGGATCTGATGTGGTCTTAGTCATAGTATAAAGGTTGTCTGGGCTATTAGGTACTTCCTGTCCTAGTTGTGGGAGCTTGGGGGAGCCCCTGGCTATACAAATAATGCAAGGGTCATCTAGACTCTAAGTATCTCTGGTCTTGATTCTGAGAGCTTGATATGGTCTGGCCCTTCAGGCAACGATGGTCGCCAGGCTATTACTCGACTCTAACTCCCAGCCTTCTGGGTAGAAAAACAGGTTATACAACTTTTTCTTTGAAAAGACAACACTGAGTTTCCCTGGTAATCTGTGGGGGCAAGGACCTGTGTGCTTCCAACAGTGAGTTTATAGAAACCCTTCTATCCTTATGTATGTATGTATGTATGTATGTATGTATGTATGTATGTATGTATGTATGTGTATGTGTGTGTGTATGTATGTATGTCAGTCAGTCATTTGGTCATAGCAAAGAAAAAAGCACGTGCACACAAACATGTTTTTTTAAAACATTAAAAAAGATAATCTATAGAATTACAGAATGGTAGGAAATATTTGCTGACCATCCATCTAAAAATGACCATCCATCTGTGAGACTGTATTAGGCAATACTTTCTTGCACATGAGACCAAAATCACAAAAGACCAACAGAAACAAACAAACAAAAAACAGTTCAACAACAACAACAATAATAATAAAATGAGTCAAAGACTTCACTGACAATAAAAATTTTGGGGGGGGGGTTGGGGATTAAGCTCAGCGGCAGAGCGCTTGCCTAGCAAGCGCAAGGCCCTGGGTTCGGTCCCCAGCTCCAAAAAAAAAAAAAAAAAAATTTTAGAATTAAAGTGCTATCAATGAAATAAATGAAGCCATGGGTGTGGCACATGCTTTTAATCAGCAGTTGGGAGGCAGAGGTAGGCAGATCTGAGTTCAAGGTCAATCTGATCGACTCACTGAATTCTAACCAGCCAAGGCTACATATTGAGGCTCTAATTTTAAAAACCAAAACCGATCAACCAACCAAATAAATAAGTAAACATGGGCTATCTCGATAGCTCCACCCCTAACTGGAACCCATGAAAGGGTTGAAGAAGAACCAACTTCTTTCTGATTGTGATAGTCTCTTGATTTCTACATCCACATGGTGGCATAGGAGTTCACACACGTGCACACTCACACTTTTTCAAACATTAAAAAGAAGACAGTCCATAGAATCACAGAATGGTATAAAATATTTGCTAATCATACAGCTGACATGTAAAGGATACTTAAGGTCATTTGAAAAACAGGATTTTTAAAATGGGCAAGATACATGAGAGCACTCAGCATCTTTATTCACTAAGAAAAGGGGAACTGAATCCATGAAGGCATACCACACTGCATCCACAAGGATGCAAGAAGAAAAAAACGCAGTTTTGGTGAGAATATGAACATGGTGGAGCCTCATACCCTGCTGGTGGGAGGCGTCATGTAGACAATACTAAGGGCTTACAGAGTGTGTAAGGACACTGTCCTCAACTCTTTGCTTTGAAGCTCCATCGTGTGCCAGTGAGAATGGGCACTATCAGGAAAACAAATGGTGGTTATGTGTGTGGGGAGAGAGGAAGCTTTCTACACTGCTGGTGGGATTTAACTGAACAACCACTTTGGACTAACTGTAGCACTCTTAGGCCCATATGCTCAGAAATCTAAGTTGGCATTATTATCATTGGAGATATATGTACACTCATGTTTATAGCTGCTCAACTCACAACAGATATGAAATGGAACCAGTCTAGATTCTCATCAGAAGATTAGTAGAAGAAGAAATTTTGGTCCATTTTTACAAAGAAAGAGCTTCATGCAGCTCTGGAGAAAATAATGAAATCAAGGCAGGAAAATGAAATGCCATTGGAGATCATGTTAAAGCAAAAAAAAAAAAGCTGGAATAGTCTAGAATAGTATCTTATTATTCTTATATGCAGAATATAAATTTATATATACACAAATATATAACTATAGTATGTATGTGAGTTTATGAAAGTAGAAAAGGGACCATGAGAGGGGTGAAAAGATCTACGAGAGAGGAGAAAAGAGCGGGTAATAGGATTAACGTGATATGACAGTAGAAGACAGGAAGATCTGGGGAAAGAACAGAGATCAGTAAGAGAGGCACTGATGGGTGGGGAGAGCAGGGGAGGACCAGGGGGAGAACAATGGACAAAGGGAATACATGTATGTAATGCCACAATGAAACTTGCCACTATCAACTTAAAGGCATTTCAGTACGAGCTGTAGACCAGTGCAGACTGGTCATAACACTGTTTCACATGGGATTTCAGCCCCATCTCTGGGTATGTAGAAAGTCTCAAAAACAAGTCATTAGGGGCACAGTGCAGATGAGCATTGAACTAAACTGGTTGAACACCACACACCATTAATTCCTAGGCCTAAAGGCTATGCTCACTCCCTGCCAGGGTTCAGTAAAGGCCATGCTCACTCCCTGCCAGAGTTCAGTTGGCCTTTGTTTTTCAGAGGACCAGTGTTTCTCTCTGTTCTGCCTCTCCCTATAGCCCAGTCCTTGAGAATTTGCATGAACTGAGCAGAACCCTTCCGAGGTCACCTTGAGCCTGTACCCTTTGCCAGGTGTCTGTCTCTATTCAAATTCATGTCTACATTATCTAAAGACATATGTGTTGTT
Source organism: Rattus norvegicus (assembly GCF_021556685.1). Taxonomy (NCBI): domain Eukaryota; kingdom Metazoa; phylum Chordata; class Mammalia; order Rodentia; family Muridae; genus Rattus; species Rattus norvegicus. The sequence goes on along the minus strand of NC_141553.1, from coordinate 27,392,723 downwards.
CCAGGTGTAGGTGGTGTGTGTCTGTGTGTGTGTGCACGTCTGACCTCAAACTTACGGAGATCCGCCTACTTCTGCATCCTAGGATTAAAGGCATGTGCCACCTTGCCTGGCTGTCTGTATCCTCTTCAGAGGCTAGGGGGAGGGTGCCTTAAGAGGCTGGCCTCAAATTCCTGAGCTGAGAGGAATTTTTCCACAGTGGCCTTCTGAGTAGCTCAGTCTGTAACACATTTTCAGTATCAACAGGTCCCAGCCATGGAGGTACAGTAGAAAAGGAGTTTGCAACTCCACTTCACAATAAAGAGACAGTGTTTAATAGAAGAACAATAGTCATAAAAATATAGTTAAGTGCATTTAATAGAAATATCAGTCATTACAGTTTCTTATTGCTGGTCACAAAAAGCATATATATATCTTTTGTAATCAAAGTAATTTTTACCATGCAAAAGGTATTTTTATTATATTCATATGAACAGATTAGATTTGAAAACAAGTTTATACAGACTTCAAAAGGCATATTAGGCCCAAAGAAAACATGGAGTTTATTTAAATAGTACTGAAATTACATGGGATTCCGCTGGGCATACTCACATTCACAGTTTATAAAGGTAGAAAACCTTACCTTCTAGAGTCAGCTGAGAGAGATGTGTTTGAATCAGCACACTCACTTGCTAGGTCTGTTCTAACACAGGCAGAGCGAACACTGAGAGTCAAACAGCTTTAAGAGAACAAACTCAACATGTCAGCAGTAAATTTCAGTCAAACCAGGTTGGAAACCAATATTCATAGTGACTAAAGGACAGTTTCAAGCTGAGACTGACAACTGGAGAATAAACGTAAGCTTAAGACTCCAGACAGCACTATTCATTAACAAATTACATATTAAAATATAACCCCCAAATCTGATTTAAGAGCACAATTTTAATCTAGTCAATATAGTATTTCCAGAGACATAAGGACAGAGACACTCCCCCAGCTAGGCTTGTTCACCAATAGAGGGTCTGAGCCCTCTGGGGTCCTGCTTAGGAAATAAGAATACTTGAACAATACTGGAAGCACCAGGTTCACATGTAGATTTAATGCTGAGTAAGACAGTCACTGTTTTGAGATGTAGGGAATTCTCAAAAGAGACTCATGGCTTATGAGTGGCAGCAAACAAGCCTGGAGACACCACAGAACACATCAGCTGAGGTGGAGCCCACCTATTCTGTCAGTGTCACATTACCAGGACTAGGGCCAATTTTGAAAATTACAAATGGGAGGGAGGTTTATTTTAAAGTAACTGACTGAATTGCAATTTAAGTTAGCCTCATAATTAAACCATAGCATATTTACTTCATAATCTTTTAATAAACATGTCAACCTTATCAATAAAGCATTTCCTCAATCTTGAAACATTATTTTAAAAGATTAAATTCCCCAGTTGGTTTGGTACCAAAATTTAGTTCAATATCAAAATTCACAATACTACTTAGAAATGAGTGTCTCCTGGGGTTCCAGAGTGCAGGAATGAACCGTTTCCTCTGTGGGTGGAGATCACAGAGACCATGAGGCCACATGCTGAGTTAGAGGACCATGAACAATTGGTACCACTACTTCAAGCTGTTGTCCTTTTACTACAAGATGAGATTCTATATACATGGGCTATACATATGTACAATCATCAGGGGATGTGAACAGAGATGCACACTTCATGATCAAATGATACCCAGCTTTTCCAAAGGAGTTCTGTTGCATCACTAAAGAATCTTCTTTCTGTCAACCTATCGCAGTCCAGACCAGCTATGAAGGTAGGATGCCCATCCAGAGGAACGAGAGGCACTTTCTTCCTCACCTTTGAAAGATTAAAAGTAGAAATTATGAAATCTTATCAATATGAAAACTAAATATGGAATCGCTGTATAGTATAAGCAAATATTGTCTATTCCATTGATTACAGGCACTATAAAAGGCACATTAATTATTTCTCTGAATTTCTTAGGAGCATGGTATTAGATAAAGCCCAACTTTTGTGAAGAGAGGCAGAATTTTTTTTCAATTGAAATCACTTTGAATCTTTAATCAGTCTTAGAAAAATCTCTTTATTTACTATCTTTGTTCTATTCTTTTTCTCCTGCTCCTTTTAGAACTTTTATCAGTATTTTTTTTTTTTTTTTGGTTCTTTTTTTGGAGCTGGGGACCGAACCCAGGGCCTTGCGCTTGCTAGGCAAGCGCTCTACCACTGAGCTAAATCCTCAACCCCAATATTTTATGAGTCTGATTATTTCATTTCCATATATGCTTGTACAATACCTGTAGAGGTCAGAAAAGGGCAATGGGACCCCTGTTACTATAGTTACAACCAGATATGAGCATCCTTGTAGGTGCTGGGAATTGAAGTCAGGTCCGCTGGAAGAAAAGCCAGTGCTCTTGACCCCTGAGCCATCTCTCCAGCCTTTAGAACTGTATTGTTGCTAAATGATGCCATTTATGAAGAGTGTTTACACCAAAATACACACTCTGACTAACCCAGGTACCACCGTCCAACCACAATCTCCCCTTTCCATTCTCTTCTCCCTATGTTGTTTCTCTCGAATTTCCCTTTCTAATCTTGAAGACTTGTCACAAGCCTACATGACTTTTCCTAGATGTGTATTAGGTACCTTTCTCTAGGGATCTGAGAAAATTTCCGGACTCATTTGAAAGCATTTTTCCACAAGAAAGTTCACTTTATAAAAAGCAAGACAAAGGACAGTTGTCCTCCTGTACCAGACACAGGGTCTCTTGCACCTTAGTCTGGCCAGCTGAGAGTGACCTTGAAACCCCAAACCTTTCCTACCTCCCCAAATGAAGCTGCCATTAGAAGTATGTACCACATATTTAGGCACCAATGGGGATGGAACCCAGGGCCTCTTTGCATGCTAAGCAAACACTCTACAGAACTACATCTCCAGCCTCTTGTCTTAAAACTCTGACTCAAAACAGAGGGAAAGGCCTCCATATGGAAGGAAAGGACATCAACTAAACATCTGTCCAGTGCTTTCTTTCCTCTGCTGTCCTAGGTCTTCATCTATGTCTTGATGCTCTATACAAGTGTGTCTTGGGTCACTTGTTCTGCCAACTGTCAGTCAGTAATCCATCATGGTTTTTAATTCTGTGGGTTATCATTTCCTATGTCAGTGAGAGAAGCAGCAAATAATTTTAAGACACTCAGGTAACTGTTTAAAATAAATTAAACTTTAAGAGTTACATTTAAGTGCTGGTGAGAAACCATCTTCAGGGAAGATGCCATATGTACTTTGTGGCCTGATGACCTCTGCTCTATCTCCTAGACCCTTAAGCTATAGAATCCACCTTCACGGTAGAGATCTCGTGTACTTTGCAAAAGAGTTTTGCTATTATCATACCAAAAGCTTTATTGTGCATATGGAATTGAGGTAATTTTTACCAGGAATCTTTTCCTCCAAAACTGTAATGTACTTAAATACATCTCCAATTGCCTGGTGTTTGCCTCCAGAGTTTGAAGCAACACCAGCTAAGTCACACTAACTGAGTTCCCTTCCTGCCTCTGGTAGCTCCTTTCTCTGCCAGCAGTGGAGCTTGCAGGGACTCCTACAAATTAAAAACTCTAAACTTGAAAACGGGAGATACTGAGTGTTTGCAGTATTTTATATTAAGCATATTGGATAAATGATGGGGAGTATATTTTTACTAAAAGCCACATTTGAGTGGAATAAAACACATTTCATTCCTGAAGTGTGTGAATAAATTTTATAATGAAACATGGTGGTACAGGCCTTTAATCCCAGCACCTGGGAGGCAGAGGCAGGCAGGTCTCTAAGTTGGAGGTCAGCCTGGTCTAAAGAGTGAGTTCCAGGGCAGCCAGGGCTACAGAGAAACTCTGTCTCATACAAAATAAATCAAAACAAAACACAAAAACAAACCCCAAAGATGTTATAATGAGAACATAGGTTTACTTTGAGAGAGTATATTTATTAAGATTTATATGACATGGCTAGCAATACAGCTCAGTAGATAAAGGTGCCTGCTGCCAGCCTTAGGATCCGAGTTGGATACCAGGAATCCACCAAGTGGAAAGACAGAAGCCAGGTTCCAAAACTATTCTTGGACCTCTACAGGGGAGCCATGGCAAGCATGCACAGGATACACACCACAGATACACACAACAACAGACAAACAAAACACAAATACATGGTATATTCTCACACTGACTTTTCTGTTTTTGCCTGAAAAACAGAAAATATATAGCCCTTGTGGTTTGATATTCACTCTGTAGCCTGGGGTAAGCACTCAAACTCTTGCCTCAGCCTTTTGAATGGTGGGGTTACAGGTATACACTACTATGCCGGGCTTCATTTGGTAATTGTTAACAGTGGCTACGGCAATCTGTAGTACAGTAGGCAGAAATAAGAGTACTGAAGTATTGAGAACATTTTTCACTAGGAAGACAGGTTACATGAAAACAGATAGAAAGGAACTACCAATGCTCATTATGAAGTAAGTAATCCTGCCAAACATTAAGCCTGATACTCGTCAGACTTCTAGATCAAAAACTCCTGAGGCCCAGACCACAAACATTGGGTTGCTAAGAATGTAAAATCTTGGGTGAGGTCCAGCAGGTTAAGTCTTACTAAGAATATCAAGTGCCTTAAATTCAAGGACCATTCTAAATTTATTAATTTAGGATGTCTAGAGGATGGAGGAACATGTTAAAGAGTGTCAAGACGAGAACATCAGTCACAAGGTGGTATCTATAAATTTTGGGCCTAGTATTGCAATGCTATAGCAAGGACACTTGTGAGGTGTTTTTGGTGCTTATTTTGCCCAGGCCCACCTGGATATAATCAGAAAATTGCATAAATGCAGTATTTGAATAAGTGTGATGCTTCTATAAATACCAAATTCAGAATGCTGGACTGCAGTGCAAAAAAATGATCTGTTTCTTCAATTTGTAAATGGCATATCAAGTTAAAACACATGACTCATTGTAACTCTGAGGGGATCAAAACAAACAAAACCAAATAACAAGACCCTCATAACCCTTCACTCAACTAAACCTGAAAAACTGCAACAGAATGATGCTTGAAGAGATGTCAACTAATGGCACTTCTGATTGACACAGCAGTAACTGGCCTGGTAAGAGGGATTGCAAGCCGCTAGTTCTACATCTGTTAGACAAACTGGCCATGAGTTGACAACCACAGACTAACGACAGCTACAAGGGACATTACTGTATTTTCTCTGTATGGTCAAGAATGAAAACATTCTATTCAAAAATAAAGTCATGGGAGGCGCAGGCTCTCATGGTTGCCGCTCTCACGGAGAGCTCAAAAGTAGCCCCCAAGAGCAAACTTGAGCCGAGGGACCACAGGTAAGACCAACTTTTCTGCTCCAAGCGACCTGCCTGGTGGTCTCAGGACACACAGAGGCAAAATTCCTCTGGGACTGGGCACTTCCGGTTTTTAGCTGGAGCCCAACCTCGCTGATCCCGGCCCACAGCTCACTGCTCCCAAACCCCTTGGGAGAGAGACCTCACTGCCTGGATAGGTGGGCACTCTTGAGACTGCAGAGTGGGAGAGACCACCAATACTGCCTAACCCTGCCCACATCCATTATATAAACAAACTGAAAGAAGAAAACCACATGATCATTTCATTAGATGCTGAGAAAGCATTTGACAAAATTCAACACCCCTTCATGATAAAAGTCCTGGAAAGAATAGGAATTCAAGGCCCATACATAAACATAGTAAAAGCCATATATAGCAAACCAGTTGCTAACATTAAACTAAATGGAGAAAAACTTGAAGCAATCCCACTAAAATCAGGGACTAGACAGGCTGCCCACTCTCTCCCTACTTATTCAATATAGTTCTTGAAGTTCTAGCCAGAGCAATCAGACAACAAAAGGAGATCAAGGGGATACGGATTGGAAAAGAAGTCAAAATATCACTATTTGCAGATGATATGATAGTATATTTAAGTGATCCCAAAAGTTCCACCAGAGAACTACTAAAGCTGATAAACAACTTCAGCAAAGTGGCTGGGTATAAAATTAACTCAAATAAATCAGCAGCCTTCCTCTACACAAAAGAGAAACAAACCGTGAAAGAAATTAGGGAAATGACACCCTTCATAATAGTCCCAAATAATATAAAATACCTCGGTGTGACTTTAACCAAGCAAGTAAAAGATCTGTACAATAAGAACTTCAAGCCTCTGAAGGAAGAAATTGAAGAAGACCTCAGAAGATGGAAAGATCTCCCATGCTCATGGATTGGCAGGATTAATATAGTAAAAATGGCCATTTTACCAAAAGTGATCTACAGATTCAATGCAATCCCCATCAAAATACCAATCCAATTCTTCAGAGAGTTAGACAGAACAATTTGCAAATTCATCTGGAATAACAAAAAACCCAGGATAGCTAAAACTACCCTCAACAATAAAAGGTCTTCTGGGGGAATCGCTACCCCTGAACTCAAGCAGTATTATAGAGCAATAGTGATAAAAACTGCATGGTATTGGTACAGAGACAGGCAGATAGACCAGTGGAATAGAATTGAAGACCCAGAAATGAACCGACACACCTATGGGCACTTGATTTTTGACAAAGGAGCCAAAACCATCCAATGGAAAAAAGATAGCATCTTCAGCAAATGGTGCTGGTTCAACTGGAGGTCAACATGTAGCAGAATGTAGATCGATCCATGCTTATCACCCTGTACAAAGCTTAAGTCCAAGAGGATCAAAGACCTCCAAATCAAACCAGATACACTCAAACTAATAGAGGAAAAAGTGGGGAAGCATCTCGAACACATGGGCACTGGAGAAAATATCCTGAACAAAACACCAATGGCTTATGCTCCAAGATCAAGAATCGACAAATGGGATCTCATAAAACTGCAAAGCTTCTATAAGGCAAAGGACACTGTTGTTAGGACAATACGGCAACCAACAGATTGGGAAAAGATCTTTACCAATCCTACAACAGATAGAGGGCTTATATCCAAAATATACAAAGAACTCAAGAAGTTAGACCGCAGGGAGACAAATAACCCTATTAAAAAATGGGGTTCAGAACTAAACAAAGAATTCACAGCTGAGGAATGCTGAATGGCTGAGAAACACCTAAAGAAATGTTCAACATCTTTAGTCATAAGGGAAATGCAAATCAAAACAACCATGAGATTTTACTTCACACCAGTGAGAATGGCTAAGATCAAAAACTCAGGTGACAGCAGATGCTGGCGAGGATGTGGAGAAAGAGGAACACTCCTCCATTGTTGGTGGGATTGCAGACTGGTACAATCATTCTGGAAATCAGTCTGGAGGTTCCTCAGAAAATTGGACACTGAACTACCTGAGGACCCAGCTATACCTCTCTTGGGCATATACCCAAAAGATGCCCCAACATATAACAAAGACACATGCTCCACTATGTTCATCGCAGCCTTATTTATAATAACCAGAAGCTGGAAAGAACCCAGATGCCCTTCAACAGAGGAATGGATACAGAAAATGTGGTACATCTACACAATGGAATATTACTCAGCTATCAAAAACAATGACTTTATGAAATTCCTAGGCAAATGGATGGAACTGGAAAATATCATCCTGAGTGAGGTAACCCAATCACAGAAAAACACACATGGTATGCACTCATTGATAAGTGGCTATTAGCCCTAATGCTTGAATTACCCTAGATGCCTAGAACAAATGAAACTCAAGAAGGATGACCAAAATGTGAATGCTTCACACCTTCTTTAAAAGGGGAACAAGAATACCCTTGGCAGGGAATAGGGAGGCAAAGATTAAAACAGACACAGAAGGAACACCCATTCAGAGCCTGCCCCACATGTGGCCCATACATATACAGTCATCCATATAGACAAGATGGATGAAGCAAAGAAGTGCAGACCGACAGGAACCGGATGTAGATCTCTCCTGAGAGACACAGCCAGAATACAGCAAATACAGAGGCATGTGCCAGCAGCAAACCACTGAACTTCAATGGGACCCCCGTTGAAGGAATCAGAGAAAGAACTGGAAGAGCTTGAAGGGGCTCGAGACCCCATATGAACAACAATGCCAAGCAACCAGAGCTTCCAGGGACTAAGCCACTACCTAAAGACTATACATGGACTGACCCTGGACTCTGACCTCATAGGTAGCAATGAATAGCCTAGTAAGAGCACCAGTGGAAGGGGAAGCCCTGGGTCCTGCTAAGACTGAACCCCTAGTGAATGTGATTGTTGGGGGGAGGGCAGTAATGGGGGCGAGGATGGGGAGGGGAACACCCATAAAGAAGGGGAGCAGGAGGGGCTAGGAGGATGTTGGCCTGGAAACGGGGAAGGGGAATAACAATCGAAATGTAAATAAGAAATACTCAAGTTAATAAAGATAAAAAAAAAAAATAAAGTCATGATTCTTTTTTTTTTTTTTTTTTTGTAGCTGGGGACCGAACCCAGGGCCTTGCGCTCGCTAGGCAAGCGCTCTACCACTGAACTAAATCCCCAACCCTAAAGTCATGATTCTTAACCTGCATTTTCAAGTCAGGTCTATCAACCACAGCATTTCAAAGGAGCCTACAGAAACACTGTTAACCTCATCGATGTGAACATTACAGTTCACCATGGGACAGCATCTGAAAAGTGGACTGCTATCCAGAGACAAGAATTGGGTCACATGACCGCTGTCCCTCTACTGTCAAGGAGTGGGAGTAGAGTCAGGGAGGTGAGGGAGGAGAAAAACATGTGAACACACACTAAAAACAAAACACACCCAACTCAACACCAGGGCATATAGATGTACTTTTCAGAAATAGAAGGTCAAACTAGACCATCCTGTATTTTGCTGTGTACTAAACTCATTGATGTATTGCAACTGCCCCAAATGTGAAAGAGCCAGCTTTCCAACCCTAGGTATGTGTATGACAAAAGTAATCCAAGTGAGCCAAATGTAAACAGAAAAATGTCACATGCACACAGCGATTCTCACGCAAGAGCAATGGTCAGCGCCAAGGACCACGTGCTGGTGAGCGTCTCCCATCACACACCTTGAGCAACTGTGGCAAGCTTTCCCTTTTCTTCAGGGCTGAGCTGCAGCATCGTGTCTATCACAGGAAGAAGCCTCTCTCTTTCACTACCCGGCTTCAGGAAAATGAACCGCAGCAGGACATTCTTCAAGTACTCCAGGTTAGCCACAGACTTCTCCCGCTCTTGGTTTCTTTCCAGTCTTCTTATTTCACTTTTGAGAAGCTGGTATTAGAGGTTAGTTATCAGAGAGTGTGGGGATGCAAACTGAACACACACATTCCCATCTTTCTCCTCCGCTATCCCTGCCCCATGAAAACAAAACTGGAGCGGAGACAACAGTGAGAGTGATTAACTAACTGGAGGACAGAGTAAACTGAGAAACAGGTGAAGTGCTTTAGTCTGACAGGTTTCCAAACACTGCAGAAGAGCAGAAGCATCTAGTGTGAAACACAGAGACGTTCCCGCCCAAGCACAGGCATCACAGAAATGCTGCAGATTGGGCAGTGAAGAAAGCATGAAATGAACAAGCAGAGCCACAAGCTGGTGCGAGTGTGCTTCCCCCTTTCCTCTGGAGCTGTGTGCACTCGAGCACTGGGAGTCTGGGAGAAGGGGGAGGGGACACCTGCAGCCTCCACTGACCCCTTCCCTCACCCGCCCGCCCCGTTTGCAGAGGCAGAGGCAGGCTATCAGGATGTCCAGAGCAAAGAGAACAAGCTCAGGTCAGAAACACTAAGGAACACTAGACATTGTAAAACACTACCAGAAAGAAATGGAGGCAGAGAATTTGAAAAATAGTGTAAAGTTAAAAAACAAAACACCCCCCCAAAAAAACAATCAAAACCCCCAAATCTCATTAATTTTTGAATTTGTGTGTGTTGGGAGTAGAAGGGGGAATGTTCCTGAGTGCAGGAACTCACTTAGGCCAGAGGCATCAGACCCTGGATTCAGAGCTACATGGGTGCAGGGAACTGAAACTACAAGATCAGTCTGTATTTTAACTGCTGGGCCATCTTTCCAGCCCCTTTCTGCTCATCTTTGAGGATAATTTTAATGTTTTATGTAAAACTGATTTTTTTGGTATAGAAAAGTTGGCCTACTTTCCTAAGATCCAGGATCACTTAAAAACGTGACAGAGGCCTAAGATATACCATAAGTGCAATACATGAACTATATGACCTATAGAAACATTAAAGTATTTAGATGTCATCATAAATATAATTCAGCACAAAAACCAACCTGACAAGGACAGCTGACAGCTCTACACTGAGGTAGGGCACAAACATAGAGAGGCAGAACCAGCATGTGTTTGCTGTTAGGCAGCTACAAGTTTCAGTTTTGCCCTACCATTTTTATAAGCTGCTGTTGCTGCCTCCTGCCTGCCTCTGCCACCTCCTCCACAGTCATTCATTCATTTATTTTTTGGGACTAGGCTGCATTATGTAGCTGCAGCTGACCTGGAATTCTGGAACTTGTTATGTAGACCAGGCTGGCCTTAAAAATCAGGTATCTGCCTGCTTTGACTCCCAAGTGCTGGATTAAATGTGTATTACTTCTATGTCTGGCTCAGTTTCAGCTTTTTTCCCCCTTAAGGTTCTCTAGTTATTATGAACATTCACTGTTTTTTTGTTTTTTTTTTTTTTTTTTGGTGGGGGTAGGTGTTGTTCAAGACAGGGTTTTCCTGTGAAATCCTGGCTATCCTGGAACTAGCTCTATAGCCCAGCCTGGCCTTGAACTCACAGAGATCCACTTGCCTCTGTCTCCTGAGTGGTTGGATCATTCTTAGAGGGAGAAAATATCTCATTTGAGCACTCTTAGCTATAGTCCTACATGTTTGTAGTACTAGTGCACAGGAGGATAATCAGATATGTAAAGCCATCTGTGGCTATATTACAAGTTCAAGGTCAGTTCAAGAAATAGGAGAGGAGAGGAAGATAGACAGACAGAGAGACAGACAGACAGACACAGACACAGAGAGAGAGGGGGAGAATAGGGGGAGAGAAAGGGAGAAGGGAGAGGATGCCTTGAATTATTGGTGCTCTATTGTCCTCAGTATTCAACGATATACACTCATGTTTTAAGTTGTCTGTGAGGAACAATGGCTGGGACATGTCTGCTCAATTGCTATGGTTTCCTAGAAAAATACAAATTAACAGTATTTAACAAATATCAAAGTGATAGTTCCCATCATATATAAATATATGAAATCTATATAAATAACACAGGTGTTATGGATGTATCTGAAATGTGAACTTGTAAAATGGGCACATGTACACAAAGAGTTAGAGAAGCAACTGGGACAGAGCATTTCAAGGTAGCCGGTTTCTGCCCACACCTTAATTTGCTCCATAAGGATGGCGTTGGTAGCCTCTGTCTCCCGAAGCAGGCCATTTAAGTGATCTGCACTCTTCGTGGTGGAACTGAGCTTCTCAGCCAATTCTTCTTTGGTAAATTCTGTATGCCATAAGGAGGCCTCTGTAAGACGTTCTAAAAATTTTAAAAATCAGAGATTACAGATGCTAAGTAAAAATAAAATGTCTTACTTTGTAACAACAGTCCTTGTTACTCATCTATATGACATGCATCAGCTCAAAGGTTTCTAGCTGGAGGCAGCACCAAGTAAGACTGAATTTCTGCTGCAGGACAAATAGTTTTGGAGCACAGGCTCTGTCTGTCCCTCACAGTTTAGGCTTTTTGAAATTTTTCTTGGGAGGGGGTGATGGTGCCCTGGAATCTAATTTAGGACCTCATGTACACTAGGGAGCACTGGGTTCCCAGTGTGAGGTAGTATTGGGAGATGGGGCAAAGTGGAGTGAAGCTAGGTCACCGGAGGTGTGCCTTTGACAGGAAACTAGAACCCTGGCCCATTCCTGTCCTCTTCTTGGCTACCACAAGGTGCTCCACCATTACGTTCTGTCTTGCCAGTGTCAAAATGGTAGGGCCTAGTGACCTTGGGCTGAAACTGTAAACTAAGACTAATTTCTCTTAAGTCACCTTTCTCAAGGATTTTGTTACAGTATCTGAATGGTGGCTAACACAATAGTCAGTATAAATGTGGTCTCAGAGCATCCTCTTGAATTCTGACAGTAATATTCATTACAGGTAAGAACAAAAAGGATACCAAAATTATACTGTATTTATCACAGTAAATTTGCCAATATTTCACTGTTTAAGGAGTAAACGGAAACTTAAGTTTCTTGGTGGGTAAAGGAACAGTTCATTTGCTTTCTAATAACATTGAAGACTTCTTTATGACTTCTAATGACTTCATCCTTTATCCTTTACTTCTGGCTCAGGCCTATACTTATGTTAATGTGTTATTTATTTATTTATTTATTTATTCATTCATTCATTCATTCATTCATTCATTCATTCATTCATTCAGCCCAAGGGTTTCTCTGACTGTCCTGGAACTCACTCTGTAGATTCAACGCACCTGCCTCTGTCTCCCAAGTGATGGGATTAAAGGTGTGCTCTCTACCACTTCCTGGCTACGTTTTTAGTTTTTAATTTAAAGAGATCTGTTTCACTCTGTAGTATCTTTCACTGGAATAGCTCGAAACAACATAAAAATCAGCGTAGTATTTATCAAACAAGCCAGCAAAAGTAAAAACAAAACGAACCAAGAACCATCATTCACACGAGGTGACCTACCAAGCTTGCTGTCAGGAGAGCTAAGGAGCTGCTCCAAGGACTGAATGTGTGTGCCGGCCGAAGACACAGACTCACTGTCAGTTGTCTCCATCCCTTCCCCCTCCTCTCGGGTCACAGTGTGCATGTCCAGAAGGGGGAGGTCTGTGGTCCGTCTTTCTCGGAGGCTTTTTGAAGGTTGATGGGAAGAAGCAGGGCCTAGTAAATATTTTAAAGGGTGAGTGAAATTGTTAAAAACAAATGGACTTGACCCCAGCATTTCTTTAATAAAGTTAAAGAAATTAAACAAGCAGCAAGTAAACAAATGGTATCTGAAGAAAGGATGCTACGTGGTTGGACTCGTTTAGTCACTTGACACTGAGCTGTGCCAATCATCCTACAGAAAGGATACACATTGCTATTTGCTGCCTATGATGAACAGTGGGCTGATGCTTACTCTGCTAACACCCATCCTTTCCACACGCTGCAGTGGGCCGACACTGCTGTCCTTTCTGCCATCTTGGCTGGTACTTAGTGCTGTCTGCTTACATCTCCAGTGTCCAGATTACAGAGCCCAGCACTCAGTGTAGGGAACCGTCAGTTACCATAGAACTCCTGGGCACGTGCCTTTAATCCTAACATTTGGTTGACATAGTGAGTCCCAGGCAAGCCAGGGCTACATAGTATGATTTATCTCAAAAAAGGATTTCTTGCTTGCTTATGACAAACACTTTTACAAACCTGTGAAGTTCGTAAGACTTCCAAAGACTTGATGAGGAATTGACTCTATGGAAGGTCTCATAGCTTAATCCAGAGTTTAAGTTTCAAAGTTCATTTATTTTCAATACTATCTTTCAATAACTGTCACCCCAGTCCTTTTAACCTCTGGCTGCCCATTTGGAGCATTTCCCTGAGTTTCTGACATTTTTACCAACTGCTTATTACACTGCTGATTCCTAATTACGACCCTCTTTGTTCAGCCCAGTTTTCTTTGGCTGATCATTTCCTTTTAAACTCTTGGTGCAAGTTAAATAAATTCTCCTAAGGTCAGTTTTTGACCTTGTTAAGTGGCCTGTGCCTGCCAATGCTCCAGGACATTTTTTTTTCCTATGGGAAATGAAGTGCCATGAACATAGGACTAAAACATCACTGTCATAACTCATGTTCTCTTGGCTTTTTCTGGAAGCAGAATAGAAGACATTGGGTGAAGCGACAATTCCACTTCACTAAAATCTGAGGGAAGAGGATGTACTGGCAAAAGACTGGACAAGCACAGTTCATAAGTCCTTAGCTCTGCCCAAAGCTTCCAACCAAGAACACATGTGTTTGAGGTAGAGTAATAGATGATAGGATTAGAACTCACGCTGTTAGACTGATAGGAGCATGTTTAAGCCAAACAAAACATAAATACACAGTTAGGAACATCAGTAGTCTAAGGCAATGCTTAGTATAAGTATAATCAAGAAGGGTTTACATGACTCACGTTTATGTCCAATAAGGAAATCAATAATTTATTAATCACAGAATCGACACAGGTTGTTTCCTTTAAATTTTACGTGTTTTTAATTATTACTATTATTATTTTTATTTTGGGTCTCGGTATTTTGCATGTATGTCTGTGGACTGTGTGCAGGCAGTGCCATCAGAGGTTGGAAGAGGGCATTGGATTGATTCCCTGTGACTGGAGTTACAGATGGATGTGAACCACCCAGTGGGTGCTGGGGATCAAACCCAGGTCCTCCGGAATGGTAGCAAGTACTCTTGACCACTGATCCATTCAACATTTTACTTTCTCATCAATTTGTGAGTGATGGTTTTATGTGATACACACATGTCGTAACATAAAGAGGTAATCCTTCCACACAGATGCACATACTTTTTGTGGGTGGCTCACTCTTGAGCTGGAAGAGCTGAGTTTCCACCTTGGAGAGCTGGTGCTGCAAGGTCTCCACTGTCTTTCTGTGCTCATCCTGCAAGTGTCGAACTTGGTCTCGGAAGCTGTTACGGAGGGCCTCATTCTGGGATGTCAGCTGACACATTGTCTGGGCGTGTTCAGACTTCAACATGGTGTTCTCAGATTGAGCTGAACATAACCTGAAGATAAGAAGAGCTAAATTCATATGACAGACTTGAACTAAGCTTGTTGAAGCAGCCTCCATGAGCTGGATTCTCTGGTTCAGTCCCCAGCACCATAGACACTGGACCCATTGGTATATCCTTATAATCTCAGCACAGAGGGGTGGAGGCAGGAGGATCAGAAGGTCACCCTCATCTACATAGAGTAAGACTAGCCTGGGAGACAGAAAGCCTTGTTAAACATTTAAACACACACACACACACACACACACACACACACACACACACACACACACACACACACACACTATTCTATTTCTTCATATGTTTTTATGTAGGCAGCTCATATATGATCAATCTACCTATTCCATACTACCTTGAACATATGAAAAAAGATACTATTCATAATTAGAGTCCAAAGGAAAATATCGATTTTTGAGTGAATTAGCATGAAACACGCAGGTGCAAAGACCTGACTTATTACAGCTACTTCTAACTGTGATAGCACATCAGATTTGCTGGTTTATCTTGTAAAACAGTGACACCTACTTTTCATACTCTAGCTGCTGACTCTGTAATAGTGGTCCTGGAAATTGGCTACTGACAGCAGTTCTCCACTCGGGTTTGACACAGACAGTTAGCAGACCTACACTTTGGGAGCAACTACTTATATTAATTTAAGTTTATTCTTTTTATTATTACTGTATGTGAGTGAATGATGGGTGTGTGATGGGCAAACACATGGCAGGAGTCAGAGACACTTCTGTTGTCAGTTCTCTCCTTCCACTTTTTCATGGGCTCAGGGACTGAATTCACATCCCCAGGCTGGCTCAGCAAGTGTCTCCTGAGCAACTATTGTTTCTAAAGTTTATTTATACCTTTTTTATTTTATGTTTGGTTTTAGCAAACCTCAATCAGAAAACATTTGCTCATAAAAATTAGAAGCAATTAAAAAACAGTGAAATCTTTCCTCTCCTGGGTCTCATTCCTGCTAGTCCCAAACTTGATTCCAATGTTAAATGAACATTCTTACCTTTTGGGAGTATATTGTATTAAAATGATTTTTTCTGTCATAAATATATACACCATATTAAGTTAAAACAGACTTAGTGTCTAAAGAAGAAAAGGTAATACAAAAAAAAGGAATCACTGATTTTTTTTTTCCTTTTTTTCCCCGTTTCTTTTTAAAGACAGCCTTATAATACAGTTCATGATGGACTTAAACTTGTTATGTAGTCCTGGTCCTGAACTTTAGGGCTGAGAGTACATGTATACGCCACCATGCTCTGCTTTAGAAAAAGGGATCTTAATGACCAAGTTCACAGTGACTAGTAAGACACTGTACATAGTGTTTTGCAAGGATTTTGTTTATAATAGCTACGAGAACATAAAGAAGGAACCATTATCAGTTAGGACAGTTTTCTGAGGGCTGGGATACAGCTCAGAAGCATAGCACTTGCCTGTGTTCAATCTCTAGCATCGTACACATACAGAATACTTGGTACACCTCCAAGTGTTAGCAGCCACACTTCTGGATTTACTGGCAAGCTAGCTGCTTGCTAACTCCTCACATGGAACTGGAATACCAGTCCTGACAGAAGCTTATCAATCTGTCCCAGCTGTGACTTGGGTGTTCATATTAGTAGGGCTCTGCAGGTTATATAAACATTGGTTGGCCTCATTAGTACATAATTACTTTAATTCTTCTTTATGGCAATAAAGAAAAAGGATTTTTAAAATTTAACACCTGGGTTAGAAAGCCTTTAAAAAATAAATGAAGTTCCGGATTATAAAGGCTGTAAGAGAGGTGGAATATCCGATGCTAGTTTTTCTGAAAAATGCTAAAAGCTAAAAAAGTGTGAGGGAAGCTTGCTGGCAGGTGGTGCCAAGTCACCAAGCCTCTGACTCCTTCCTGCCATCACGGAGGGACCCAGCAGAGTGCCAGGGCACCAGTGGCACTTGCTGCTGCTGCAGGCTTACTTTTCCCGAAGTTCCGCCTCTTTGGTCACAGTTTCCTGCAGCATCCGGTTGTGCCTCTCTAGCAGAGTGTCATGCTCAGACTGCAGTGTCTGGAACTCTGACACACTGATTTGTAAGCTGTTTTGGCTGTCCTGTAACTTGATTTTCAGTTGGTCAATCAGCATTTCCAGGTGTTCCCTAAAACAGAAATAGTTTAACAACATTTATGAAAGAGGCCAACTCATTTTATGGCCTCAAATGTTTGCTGTCACAGAGCCAGACTCTTTGTTACTGTGCATGATTCCTGAAGGACACATAATGACAAGAACTAAAATAATTAAAAAATGTTGTAGTGAGATTGCAAATGTCAGGCACTACAGATTTTAAAAAAAGTCCCTTGAGTTTAGTCTATATGGTTGGTATGATACTTGCTACAGAGCATAAACTGGCTTTGAACTAGCAGCAATCCTCCTGTCTCAGCTTTCTGAGTGCTGGGATCACAAAGCTTGGGTTTGGGTTTGATATTTCATACTGAAATGGAACAGGATGTCACGTGGTACTAGGCTATGTTGTATGTTCTATGGTTACATAGTTAGAAAACAACCTCACACATTTCTCCGGTAGCGGTTATGAGAAAGGCAAGTGAGGTTAAAATACGGTGAAAGGCAATACGTGAAGAAAAGGATGAGTCTGTTTAGAATTAGAATAAAATCTTGGTGGAAATAATGAAAACTCACAATTCTTCCATAATGCATATATTATTAGTTCCTTAAAAGATATATAAGAAATGAACATTCTCTAAGGTGACAATTCTTAAGCTCTAATAAAAAAAAATTCCAAAAATAGGTTAAGAAAAAGTGTAAAACACTGCAAGGAACTTAAACATCACACTCAAATAATTTGAACCTAAGATTCCGGTATGCTTGGTATGGTTCTTAACAAATGATGATAGTTACTTAGATATTTATGATAGCTGTGGGTAGAGAAAATACCTTCACAGGTTCCTAAACAAAACCAGCAGAAGCATAAACATAAGCATGCAAACCTACAGGACTATGTGCCCTGCTCAGAACCTTAGGAGCAGATATGAAACAATACACAGCCGACCTCTACTATAAAGTCACAATGGACATGCCACTCCCCTGCCCTCTTTCCGAGACAGGGTTTCTCTGTGCAGCCCTGGCTGTCCTGGAACTCACTCTGTAGACCAGACTGGCCTCGAACTCTCTGAGATCCCCCTGCCTCTGCCTCCTGAGTGCTGGGGTTAAATGCTGTGTGCCAGCACATCCAGCTCATCTCTTGTTCCCAGTGTATTTTTGAGCAATTTACAAAATGGATCTGGATGCTAATTTTAAAGTGACATTAACATAGTACTCAAATCAAATGGAGTGGGTTATAAATAGCATAATGTACATTTCGTTTTTCAAAATTTTTCTTTGTGTTTTTTTGGTACATTTAATTTTAATGCCTACATCTCTGCTATGTTTGGATATTATTGAGACAAGAGGTTATAGTTTAGAGATGGGATTTTGGCTTTAACATCCTTGAGAGTTTGCAATAATGCCCATGCTGTGTCCTTCCCTAATTGTCTGGGAATATGGTGACACCAAAGATTTCTCTAGTCAAATTCTAGTCAAAAGCGATTAATACAGGCCTTTTAACCAACTTTGGGAAAAACCTGTATTTGTATGGGGAAAACCTTAGACTTTACCTTTCTTGTTTAGCTCCCTCAGTTTCAGCCTGAGACACAGATTTATTTTTCTGTTGTTTTAGAACGTTATGAACCCGGACTTTGTAGTTCTCAAATTCAGAGGTGACAGCAGCTTGCTCTGCCTATAACATTTAAGAGAGAGAAAATTGTCACTGTGACATGATCTTCCTATGTCCTTTCAGAGGCTAATGATATAAAGTTTAAAAAAATGAACAAAATAGCTTATTATTCATTTTAGCCTCTATTACAAGTGAGTTCTGGGGCTGGGTACGGCTGCTCATCCATGCAATCTCAGCAGGCAGGCAGGATTGTGAAAAGTTTGAGGCCAGCCTGGGATATACTATGGTTTCCAGGTCTGTATAGGATATAGAGTAATTCTCTGACTTATAAAACGAACAACCAACCAAACCCCAAAATACTACAAACTTAACCCAAACAAAGACCCAGTCCTGTTGGCCTGGCCTCTTTTAAAACGCTCGATTTCATGTTTTCAGCACTCTTTGCTTCTATAACTTTACAACAGACTTTTTTTTTTTTTTTTAAAGATTTATTCATTTATTATATATAAGTACACTGTAGCTGTCTTCAGATACACCAGAAGAGGGCATCGGATCTCTTTACAGATGGTTGTGAGCCACCATGTGGTTGCTGGGAATTAAACTCAGGACCTCTGGAAGAACAGTCGGGTGCTCTTAACCGCTGAGCCATCTCTCCAGCCCTACAACAGACTTTTTAAACCTATGACACGTTCTCTTTCTATAAACAGAAAAAAACTGATTCTCAAAGACAGACTCATTTGAGCTTCACTTTCACTGGTAAAAGTTAAGTTGTATGTTTTGAAGTGATCTGTAGAGTACCTCACTCCTTAGGTATTGTCTGGGAATATAGGGACACCAAGAATTTCTCCGCTCACTGGTAACTGTACCTAAAATTCTAGCAAAGAAAATGGGGCCAATCTTACCAACCACTTGGGTAAGAGAGATGCTTCTAATGGAGCCACAGTAAGCAACTAAATGCTTTGTATGTTGAAGCCAGGGAAGCGGAATGTCACAATTATTTAAACCTCAGAAAAAAACTGCAGTGCTTTCTCAAAATAAATATGTGGCATTTTTACACATACGCATTGCTAAACATAAATGTAAGGTAATTGTACTCATGTTTTTCATTTTAGAAAAAAACAAAAAACAAAAATGCTGTCAAGAGCTGGGGCGATGGCTAGAAGTACTAACTATGAAAGTCTGAAAACCTGAGTTTGAGCCCTGAAATCCTTGTTTTTTTTTCTTTAAAGCCAGATCAGAAGGTGTGCGTTTACCTTCTCTGTACTCCCATGGCAAGCCAGGAGGCAGAGACAGGAGAACTGCATGGAGCGGCTGGCACAGCAGCAGAAACAAAACACTGTCTCAACAAGAGATAAGGAGAGAAACTTCTCCTGAAAACTGACTCTGACCTCCATACATACAGTGGTTCCTATATACTCACACGCACACATACACACAGAATCACCATCCCTGTAATGTTGGAGGGGTCATGTGGCTGGATTTAGAGTGGATGAGCTCGGGTGGGTGTACGTCTGCTAATTACAGAACACGGCTAGGGATATAGTGCTGGAGTACTAGAACCCTGTGGCTCACTAGAATCCTGAAGGTCACACCTTGGCAGTGCGGCTCTCTTCCTGCAGGGCCACCACCCTCTGCTGGTATGCACTTAGTGTGCGCTGGTGCTGTTCCGCAGAAGTCTTCAGGTGCTCATGGATTTTGTGTTTCTCAGATGTCATCTCAGCTAGCTGAATCTGGAGAGACAGATTAAATTAAATAGTAGTGGATTATTTTTAGATATGAGAAGAACATTTTCTTACTAGTAGGCTGATTTATTTTTTTAAATCAGAATCTGCATAATTTAAGACTAAATATTTAATGTTTAATTAAATACTATCAGACATTAGACATACAAAATACAGCAAATATAAAATTAGCTTGCTTCTTGCAACTGTATTTTCAGTCAGAGGTAAAGATGAAGTTTTGGGCCATATTTATTTTCTTTGCACTATTTTAGACTATTAGACCCTCAAAGGCATGATAGTCACTAGTCTGAACTGTGTAGTATTACTAGACTTTACTGCTTTTACTTCAGCAAAGTGTTGAGCAATCTTTTTAAGAACCCCTAATGAGTAACTCCTTACCAGATAGAAAAACATCTAAAAGGTAATTTTTTTCTAAACAAACAAACAAACAAACAAACACCCAAAACCCCTTCTATTAGTGTGTGTGTGTGTGTGTATATATATATATATATATATATATATATATATATATATATATATATATATATGTGTGTGTGTATATATATATATATTTGCCTAAGTGTATGTGCCTGATGCCCTTAGAGGTCACTAGAAAGCATCAGATTCCTAGAATGGGGTGTGTGTGTGTGCTCGGGCGTGTGTGTAATGGATGGTGGTGAGCCACTATGTGGGTGCTGTGAATTGAACCTGGGTTCCCTGCAACAGCCCTTACTGCTGAGTCAGCTCTCTAGCCCATCCTTTGGTAACTTACTTCTACATGGAAAGAGCTTTTCAAACAATTGAAAACCTTACTTTATAGACTTCTACTTGCTGCTGGCTTGCTTCCAGCTCGCCCTTTAAAGACGCCTGGAGTAGTAAGTGATCAGTTTCCTACAGAAAGAGAGCCATGGTTAAATTAAACACGAGCGACTGGCAACCATGAATGAGCACTGAAAGGGAATCGAGAATGAACATACTGCTTGCTTTGCATCTGCCAGTTCCTTTTTGGTTTTCACAAGCAGCTGCTTGATTTGGGCGTTCTTTTCTTCGTAGTGCTGTACTGAAGACTGCAGGGAAGCTAGCCCATGAAGTAATTCCAGCAGAGAGAGATAAGATTTCTATTAGTGAACGTGATACACAAATGATAATTTTTTCTTCATATTAATGTACCAGAAACTCATTTTGACTCTTCATTTGGAATTTTCACATATATCCAACAATGCCAATCACCCACCTCAAATACTTATGAACACAGCCGATCTTACTGCACCCTGGCAGGTTCAGAACAGCACAGTTCACAGGCTAATTTTCTGAATATAGTTTAAAAAAGAACAGAGAGGCTCCTTCATTCACATATGGACTAGGGCTGCATTCGCATGATCCACTGGTGTCCTGAGGAACCACCACAAGGACTGTGTAGCCTATAAAGCCAAAATATTTACTACTAGAAAATGTGCAAACCTTTGATCTACTATAAAACCCTACTGGATAATTTTAAAGCAAATCTGTTCATTTGTAAATATTTAATATGTATCACTTAAAATAAAGGCATACTTATATTTAGTATACATTTAAAGTAGTACTTTTTAAAAGTTCTTCAAAAGAGGTAAGTGTGGTAGTGTATACCTGTAATCCCAGCAGTTGGGAGGCAGAAGCAAGACCATGAGTTTAAGGGTGGCTTGCCAACCCTGTCTCAATGAAACAAAACAAAATAAAAAGTACGGTTGTAAAACATAGACAGTGTAAACCTGGGGCTAGCTTTTGTGATGTGATAGCAAGTAAGAGGCCATACTTTTTATGGGAAGGACTGTTAATGAAAGAGTGCTCACTAAGGAACAAATCAAAACATAATAAAGGAAAAACCATTATTGTCAACAGAGGTCAAGAACAAAAACCAAACAGTAAGTGGACTGACTGTGTAGGATCAGCAGTACAAATCAGGCTACAATCTGCTAGGAAACAAGCTAAGGAGAGATGGCATAGATCCTGTGGTCTGAAGCCACAGATACCTACTGGTTGGCTCCTCTCACTTTTAGTTTAGCACTTAGACAAAGCATACAGATCATTCGTTGGTAAACAGAGAGAGGAGTTGCTTTCTACTACAGTAAACCCTCTTCACCGCCTCCTGACAACTATTTGCTCAGTCCTGAAAGTATTTAATGAAGCACATATAACACTGTAAGCTTTGATATTGTAAGCGATACAAAGTTTTTGAGGTCAAAGAAGACTGAATGAAGTGGGAGGACAGTTTACAGGATGATGTAAAGCCATGTCTACATGCTTTATGAAGCACAAAAGGTTATGTGATGCCATATATTCAAAGGTTATATACATTTAACATGAACAAGAGAAGTTTTATAGGATAAGAAGCATTTAGAAATGGAAGGAGGTTATGAAATTCGTAGGCAAATGGTTGGAACTGGAAAATATCATCCTGAGTGAGCTAACCCAATCACAGAAAGACATACATGGTATGCACTCATTGATAAGTGGCTATTAGCCCAAATGCTTGAATTACCCTAGATGCCTAGAACAAATGAAACTCAAGACGGATGATCAAAATGTGAATGCTTCACTCCTTCTTTAAAAGGGGAACAAGAATACCCTTGGCAGGAAAGAGAGAGGCAAAGATTAAAACAGAGACTGAAGGAACTCCCATTCAGAGCCTGCCCCACATGTGGCCCATACATATACAGCCACCCAATTAGACAAGATGGATGAAGCAAAGAAGTGCAGACCGACAGGAGCCGGATGTAGATCGCTCCTGAGAGACACAGCCAGAATACAGCAAAAACAGAGGCGAATGCCAGCAGCAAACCACTGAACTGAGAATAGGACCCCTGTTGAAGGAATCAGAGAAAGAACTGGAAGAGCTTGAAGGGGCTCGAGACCCCATATGAACAACAATGTCAAGCAACCAGAGCTTCCAGGGACTAAGCCACTACCTAAAGACTATACATGGACTGACCCTGAACTCTGACCTCATAGGTAGCAATGAATATCCTAGTAAGAGCAACAGTGGAAGGGGAAGCCCTGGGTCCTGCTAAGACCCAGTGAACTAGACTGTTGGGGGGAGGGTGGCAATGGGGGGAGGGTGGGGAGGGGAACACCCATAAGGAAGGGGAGGGGGGAGGGGGATGTTTGCCCGGAAACTGGGAAAGGGAATAACACTCGAAATGTATATAAGAAATACTCAAGTTAATTAAAAAAAAAAAAAAAAAGAAATGGAAGGAGGGGTAGAGCGCTTGCCTAGCAACCGCAAGGCCCTGGGTTCGGTCCCCAGCTCCGGGAAAAAAAAAAAAAAAAAAAAGCACTTAGAAATGGAAGGAACCCATGGGTATTCAAGAGTGGACCAGAAAGGGAGAGTAGAAGAACAAGACTTATACCTGTGGTAAAATCACACATACAGAAAAATGTCTAGTCCTTTATTGTAATAGAGTACTGAGAAAGCCACCCATGTGGTTATGGCCTATTCCTACTTATGAGGCTTCCTTCTTTACCATGACTCCAGCTTGTGATCCTGTTTTTGTCCATCTTTAGGCTGGTTTCTGACACACTTACAGATTAGCAAGGAGGCACAGGAAGCTCCTCAGGTGTTGACCTTTTATCTGATTTTACTGTGTGGCTCTGCCTGTCTCCTTTTATACTATTTCCTCTTTACTTTATGGATCTGAAATCATTGCATGGTAGCTGCTTCACAGGACTTTATGGGAATTCATGAGAGTGATAGGGTCTAGACTTAAGCTTTGTTGTCATATATAAGTAAGCAGCTGAATTATAACAACACCTTTCCCTCCCCAACACTCGAACTATAAATAGTGGAGGACTGTGATGGCTAAGAGAAGGCAAACAAAGATGGTGAATCATGCTTCCTGTCCTGGCTTTGTGCATGGGAGTATCCTGTAGAATATGGTGTAAGGGTGAAAATCTGAAACAGCTGCTGGTCTTGCTGATATGTAAATAACTTCGGGAAAAAGAACAGCGAGCCGTGCTGTAATGTGAACACTTTAGGTTTCACACAGGACAATGATCATTAACTACCAGCCAGGGAGGAGAAACCCTTGTGAACAAACTCAGATGGATTCAGAAAGAGAATATGGTACACAACTAGGAGAAAAGAAAGGAAGATGAACAGACCCGTATTTACAGAAATAATGAATTAGCAAGCATGGACATTAAATAGGTATTATATGTGTTCAAAGAAGTGTTACATAATAGAAGAATTTTAAAAATGAACCTATCAGAACTTTTAGAGAGACTGTGGATCGATGAATGTGAAGACACAATAGTAGGAACTTCCAGAGACTCCATTCCATGATGGAGCATTTGCTACTTCAAAGTAACCAAAGATAAACTCAAGATGTAAACTAAAACTCTAAATTACCAAAGTGAAAGTACAGCAAATTACTAAACGGGACAAGACAAGGACCACTACAAAGGCACACACTTCATGGGCAATCACTCTAAAAAATGGCTCAAATATTTTAGGTTGAGACTTGTTGGGAGGGAAAAGTAAGACCCAATTATAAAGCTATTTAAAAGGTCATGGAAGCTGGAACACTGCCCTGTAGTTAAAGGCAAGTGCTGCTCTTTCAGAGGCCTGGAGTTGGTTTATAACGCCCTGTAACTCTAGCCCCCAGAGGATCTGAATCCTGTCTATTGTGACACCTGCACTCAGATGCTTATATCTACAGATAGACAACTAAAAAAGCATATATATATATATATATATATATATATATATATATATATATATGGTCTTTATATATGTATAAAAGAGAGACACGTAAGGGTTAGGGATTTAGCTCACTCTCTGGGTTCAGTCCTCACCCCAGGGGTTGCAGCAGAGAACACACCATTGACTTAGGTTAAAAGGCAAATGTCAATAACAATCAAAAGACTGCAGTTGTATTAGTAAATACTGGGGCTAGAAAAGAACATCCATGGTAGGAGTGACCAAATCTTTAGGAATACCTGAGAATTCTAAGTGTGAATGCAGCCAATACTAGACTTTCTAAATAAATGAAACAAAAATGTGGCAGAACTGAAAAAGACAAAAAGGGATCCAAAATTATGGTTTGAGATTTCAACAAAGCTCTCAGCTTTGGAAGAAGTAGCTGAAAGAAAGATCCTGACCTGAAAATCAGATGACCTGAACCCATCACCAACTGACAAGACCTAACTGATGTCACCAACTATTACATCTAACACTGTTGTCAAGTACACTAAGAAAACTTACTCAGACATCAGACAAACCCAAAACTCAATACACTGAAAAAGACTGGAAACCATGAAGTACTGTAACTGCAAAAGACTTAAGTAGAACTCATTAAAAGTATTTGAAAAAGAATTTTTTCAATATTTAGAAAGTATGCAACATGTGACTTGAGAGGTCAAAGTAGTAATCACTAAATGAATCTTTTGAAATTACTCAAACCAAGAAAACAAGCCACTCAGGGGCACTTAAAGTGAAATTTACAGTGTTTAATGATGCTGTTAGAACATATTTTATGGGTAAAATGCATATAATCACCTTAAAGAGGACTGCTTCATTACTATTTAAATTTTCCTAATTGGCTGACATCTAATAAACTGTGAACAAACATGACTGATACCTTACAGCAAGCACTATGTGGACTATTAATCTCTGAATGGAAGATGGCTTGACCTGCTTCTGGGCCTCAACACTGTGCCACATGTGCTGGTGATTAAAGACCTATATAAATGGCTAGGTGTGGTGGCACACAACTTTTACCCCAGCATTTAGGAGCCAGAGGCAGGCAGATCTCTGTAATCTAGTTCTGGACCAGCCTAGTTTGCAGAGAGAGGCGAGGTGAGGCGAGGAGGTGTGGGGTGGGACAGGGAGGCAGGCGGGCAGGCGTGTATCAATCATGAAACATGCTGTTCTCTTTATCATGTTCTGAGGCAGTTATAAAGTAAAGGGAACTGTTACTCACTCATTTCTTCTTGTAGGGTTTCTTGTTTCTGTTTCTGAATTTTCATTTCTTGCTCCAAATCTTCTATCTTACTGTTTTTATTTGTTAACTTTTGATTTAATTCTTTCATCAAACGTTCGTAATCTGCTATTTCCATATTCATCAACGTGGTCTGTTGGGCATCCTGCATGTTTTATAAAAGACTTACATATTACTAGGGCAGTTAGTCTTTGAAATTGCTATGGCCATGCCACAGGAACAAGCAGGATTTAGTATGTTTTTTGGTAGCATAGACATAATATAATAAGGCAGTAAGGAGCGCAACAGTTCACAGTTCTAATTTTAGCTTGTTCTCTAACAGTTTAAAACTCAAACTCCAACTAACTTTAATTACTCAGAGTAGTAGTTCTAGTGTTATGGAGTTCTTATTTATGAAATATTAATATTGAGGTAACTTACAATGTCTTTTATGAAATATTCTTTTAAAAAGTAGAGAGAAATCAATAAAAATGAATTTTAAGTTTTGACAATAATTAATCTTCATGTGTCATACAATACAGCAACCAAACATAGAGAAATAAACTCATGAGCGAGCCTAGGTTCTTCTGAACCGACAAGTAAGAAATAAAGTTCAAGTTTTAATTTGATAAGGCTAACAATTTATAAAGGATTATTTCAGTATTATAGCCAATACTTAAAAATATTTTTTGTGTGTATAGAACAGTATTAGTATGAGCTATATTGTCCTATGAACACTTCCTACTTTCTGAGGTCCTGGGAATCAAACCCAGGCTTTAGGCATGCTAAGTAGGCATTCTGTCACTGAGTTCTCTCTCTGGAGACTATTTCTGTACCTTTTTTTTTTTTTTTCGGAGCTGGGGACCGAACCCAGGGCCTTGTCCTTGCTAGGCAAGCGCTCTACCACTGAGCTAAATCCCCAACCCTTTCTGTACCTTTTTAACCAGTTCTAATTCTTGCATCGTTTTCTGAAGCTGCTTCTTTTCCTTTTGAAATTGGAGTTGAAGTTCTTCAAGCTCATTTGTAGTACTGACATGTTCCTAAAATTAAACCCACAGCACAGCCAACATTAGGGAAGACATTATGTATAAAATGCATACCATACCCAAATCGTAGATTTTGCAAATGTTTCAAAACTTTAAAAACTATGTGGCTAGCATATAAAACGAGAATAGATTCTCCAATGTAGAGTTGGCATACGTTAAAAAATTAACTAGACTGTACTCATAAATGTACTCAGTAAGAATGTTCATTCAACCAGTATGTGATTAAAGTCCCACTGTATGTATGGGAACTGCTCTCTGGGTTGTCCTTACCTTAATTTTCTGCTCTTTCTGAAGTTTTTCAGCTTCCAGTTCTTTTTCTACTACTCCTTTGGCTCTCTGGACCTCTAAGATCTGTGCTTCTAATAACCTGGCATTAGCCTGCAGGGTCTCAATTCGAGCCAGGAGATCCTCATTGTCGGAAGTTAGTTTTTCATACTGGAATAAAAATGACTCGTTACTGTGAACACGCAGTAGACATATACAGAAGGTGAATGTGGAATGAGAGCATCAGTGTGGAATGAAGTGATTTCACCATTAAGTACAGATGACTGTTAAGCAAGAGTAAGTGTAAAGAAACAGTCACTGCCGATAGTGATCTGGCAGAAACTTTCCACAGAACAAGAAGCAATCTTGGGAGGGATGAGGTTGGGGGCCCCTTTAGAATGTACCAGACTCTCAGGACTCAAAGGGAGGGACCATAGATGAAATGCCTTAAAATGAGGAGAGGGAACTTGTAGAGTCTGCCTCTGGTAGAAAGTCAGGGCATCAGGTGGAGGGATGGGACTACCAACCCACAGTCAAAAACTCTGACCCAGAATTGTTCCTGCCTGAAAGAACTGCAGGAACAAAAATGGAGGAGAATCTGAGGAAAAGGAGGTCAAATGACTTGCCCAACTTGGGATCCATCTCAGGGCCTCAAGGCCTAACACTATTACTGATGCTACAGTGTGCTTACAGACAGGAGCCTAGCATGGCTGTCCTCTGAGAGGCCCAACAAGAAGAGGAAAGAGTCAGATTCAGACTCAGATACTAATACCCAACCAATGGATAGAAACTAGTGACCCCTCTGGCTGAATTAGGGAAAAGCTGGAAGAAGCTGAGGAGGGTGATCCTGTAGGACCAGCAGTCTCAACCTAACCTGGACCCCTGAGATCTCTCAGGTACTGAGCCACCAACCAGGCAGCATACACCAGCTTATATGAGGCCCCCAATATATATACAGCAGAGGGCTGCTGGGTCTGGACTCAGTCAGAGAAAAGGTCTGGTGGGGTTAGGGTGGGGTGTGGGGATATCCTCTTGGATGTGGGGGTAGGAGGGGAAGGGAGGATGTGTGGGATATGGAACAGTTAGAGGGTGGATGGGGGAGGGGGAGGTAAAATCTGGAGGTAAAAAAAGGAGTAAAGAATAAATAAAAAATAAATAAAAAGGAACAAAAAGCAAAAATAAAAAACCTAAACAAATTCCTTTTAGACTGAGGTTAGCTGACATTTTCAAGCTCATGCACAGTAATGATGTGTTCCCAAAATGAGTAATAACAACCGGCACAACTCAACAGTAAGAAAGGTTTAATTAAATCAGGATACTGCTAGTGACTGTGGTGGCTTGTATATGTTTGGCCCAGGGAGTGGCACTATTAAGAGGTATGGCCTTGTTGGAGTAGGTGTGTCTCTGTGGGTGTGGGCTTTAAGACCCTTGTCCTAGATGCCTGAAAGTCAGTATTCTGCTAGCAGCCTTCAGATGAGGATATAAACTCTCAGCTCTGCCTGCACCATGCCTGCCTGGATGCTGCCATGCTTCTGCCTTGATGATAATGGACTGAACCTCTGAAGCTGTGAGCCAGCCCCCATTACATGCTGTCCTTACAAGAGTTGTCTTGGTCATGATGTCTGTGCACAGCAGTGAACCCTAACTAAGACAGCTATTTAGTCAATTTCCTTTCCTAACACAAAACAATGGAAAATGTCTTTCTTCTGATTACAGTTTAACTTCTTGTGCAAGAGAAAATGAGATTGAAATGTATTTATTATAATTTGCTTGATAATGTATCCAATTTGAAATTACCTGGCAAGTCGAATCTCTTAATTGTTTGGTAAGGTCTTCTATGTGATGTTCAAAATTATTAGCACGTTCTTTTTCCACATCCAGCTGTTCTGACTGCTTGTCATATTCTAACAGAAGATTCTTCAATAAAAGACAAGATTTAACTCTAAGTGATGAAGCATTCAGTAGGTCAGAACATATAATCAAGCCATCTTGATACCTTAAGAGCACATTTGAGATTCTTAAAATACTTAATATGAAACTATAAAAGCATCTGGCAATATGGCAAAAAAATTCGTACCCTTAATATATATGATCTTATAAATCCATTAAAACATACTTTAAAATTTCAGTTACATTAGGACTTTGTTTTATTTTACACTTTATAATACCACAATCTACTAATTTTCTCCAGAATTACACCAGGTATAAGTTTAATCTTTCAATTTTTCTACTTTGTAAATTCAAGAATTGCTTTTAAGTTTATGAAAAAATATTTGCTACCAGAAGTCAGCAAAAAGCTGAGAATTTTATTTTAGATATGAAAAGATGTGTCACACATAATTTGTTTTGCTGTGTATAGTGTAATAAAGACTGGATTAAGCTTACTTCAATTACCTTTCTAATTCTTTCCTCCCTTATTTCTGCTTGCAAATTTGTATGGTATAACTTAGTCAGCACAGAACGAATGGGACCAATTGGTAAGATTACAGCTCTGCACTGTTACTAGTCTCTTAAGATTTTTAAGGCAGTGGCCTTGAGTCTCTATGCTTCAGAGGCCCACTTGAAAACTGGAAATGATAAGATACTTCTACTATTTCTTCCGAAAATACCCATATAAGACAGGTGAAGGGATTGAAAGACAGCCTGTCGTTGTGTTGG
Organism: Rattus norvegicus; assembly: GCF_021556685.1. NCBI lineage: Eukaryota > Metazoa > Chordata > Mammalia > Rodentia > Muridae > Rattus > Rattus norvegicus. The sequence continues at coordinate 27,362,614 of NC_141553.1, read as the reverse complement.
TGTCTCTATGCCTTTTGTTAATCTAAGTCTGATTGGAATTTTATTGTTCATCCTTTTTTTCCTAGTCACCTTTCTTATACAGTACCTATCTTGTCCTTTTGTCTCCCTGCTACTGTTACTAGAATTTAAGAGTAAGGGGACAGGGATTTAGGAAAGTCTGCTGTTGATCATCATCTGTCCAGAAACAGGAATGGAGCCCATCTACACAAATATTGTTGAATGAATAAATATATGAAGAAATGTAATATTTATTTTGTATTTAGCGATTTTGTTAGATTTGAAAAAAATGTTAAGAGTCTTGTGTTATTAAAGTAAATAAGCATATTCCCTCAGGTACCTGAGCTCTTCTCTCCTTCTGGACCTATCTGGAGTCCCAGGTATCTTCACTGTGAACGTATTAGATCACAGTAGCTGTTCTTTCCTTACATTTTATTATAAGGAAACCCCCCAAGGATTTTAGTTTTAAGAAACAATAATTTACAAGCACTATTTAAAGGCTAACTTTTCTAGGTGTGGTGGCAAATGCCTTTCATTCCAGTATTTGGGAGCCAGATGGATTTCTGTTTCCAGGCCAGCCAGGGCTACACAGTGAAACCCTACTTAAAATGGAACAAACAAAAAAAAACCCAGATACAACCAAAGACTAATCTTTTATGTACACTAAACAAAAAAACAAAATCAGAGAAACTTAAATTTCAATAGCCAGAACAACGTATTTTATAGTTTTATAGTTTAGTATACCTGATAGTATGAATAAAGTCTGGTTTTACCTTATAGCTTTCTGCTCCTTGGATAAACTCCTTCATAGAAGCAGATAAGCGGTCCTTTTCTGACTGTACGGACTCGAGTTCGTCCCGTAGTGTCTGGGCCTATTATAAATATGGTGAATGTTTTTCATGTACAGAAATGCTTCATTTTCCACAGCACAGCATCCTCAAATCTTGTGCTTTTGTTGCTTACCTCTTTCCTGTTAGAATCTAGTTCTTTCTTTGCTCTCACAGCGACTAGTTTTATCTTACTGATTTTCTCATCCTTGTCTTTGGATTCTTTTTCCAGACTTTCTAAAATAGAAAATGAAAGGATCATATATGAAGTCAAAAGGAAAAAAATATTGAAATTACTTATCTTAACCCCAGAAACGGTTTTACTCTTGAACACAAAATTTGCAGCTTGAAATTTATGGTAAGTAGCCAGAACTTTATTTTGTAAACAGAAACCTTAGTTATTCATTAGCAAAGTAGGATAAGTTATATAAAACTTTAAGTCTCTATTAATAGTTTATTTTCCAAGGAAACCTAGGAACTGGAGTTCCTAAGACTCTTAATGTTGCGTAAGAGGGGATTTAGGAGACAGTTTGTAAATCAGGACAAGTAGGAAAGATGTAAGGCACATGTACATAACGGTGCACAGTCTTCCTCTAGACCATGTCTATAAACATCTTTCTTCACCCTATTTGACGACCTCTTTTAGTTAAACTCGACTTTAAGACTTTATTTTTGTAAACTTTTCTTATCAGCAGTTAAGAGTTCTGTTCACACCTATTATTTGGGGTGTACCATGTATAGTGACGTGCGCACCAGAGGCCACTGTCACTCTTCCCTGTTTCATGTATGTAACACAACCCTGCTTCTCAACTCGAGCATCACAATAGTGATTCCCCCTTTCCAGTGGATTTTTTATTCTCAACAGTTTATAGATATGCAACAAGATCATATTACCAAGGTTGATGAAATGGTTTAGCAGGTAAAAATGCTTGCTGTGCAAGCCTGAGGACCTGGGTTTTATTCCTGGTAGCCATAGTAGAAGGAAAGAACTGACTCCTGAAAGTTAACCTTATGGCAGGCACAGTCCTATATATTATATAGTTACAGTAGTAATAAAATGAAACATATTAGTATGCCAGGAATAAATAGTAGAATCTAAAAAGGGCAGGGGAGAGACCATAATAGGAGATGTAATATCACAAACATACGTGTTTTTTCATTTAAAAAACCCAAAACAATAGAAACCATGCTGCTCCTCTTACAGAGCAAAACCTTTCAGAGAGTTGCCTGCATATATACTCTTAAATTTCTCTTCCCCATCTTTTTCAAGGCCACTTCAAACAAGCCTTGATCCCAGCACACCAGGAAACTGTCCTCTGTGTTGTTTAATTCAATAGATAGCTGTGAGCAGTTACTCACTCCATCTGCCGTGGCTAAAGTTTTCCCATTTTTGTCACTTGGACATAGCTTGACTTTCAGACTTTTGTTCAATGAGTTCCTACCCACTAGCTGCTGCTTCTCAATCCCTTTTGCTGTTTCTGTCATTTAAAGATGGGAACTGACTTGGGTCCTCATTCATCTATGTCTGTCTGTCTCGCCTTTGGGATCTCAACCTTGGGCTTTTTATGGTCACAATTTGTACGTTTTTCTACCTTTATGCTAGTTATCTCAACTACAGATGCATGTAGCATCCTATGTGATGATACACATATTTAGTCTAAATTGAGCATCTTCCTTCACTCAGACCATCTCTGACAGATAACTGGGAGTCATTCTGAACTCTCGTCCATTCTCCTTTCCCCAGTTTATCTGGGAACTAAACTGAAGAACCATGGACAACCATATAACACTTGTGAAGCCTTTATTTCTTCATCTTTGAGGAGGAACAACAGAGCTAGTCCATAAGTCACTAAAGGAACAAAAGGAGAGGTGTGATGCTTAACTCTTCTGTGCACTGTACATTTACCATCAGCTACTTCTTGGGACTTTCTGGTCTCCTTGATATTATTTAAAAAAATTCCAGAGACAAGCACACTTCTTGCTAAAATACCGTTTCTTTTTGTGTCATACATGCTACTTTTCAGGACCCAATGGAAGTGATATTTTTCTTAAAACAGGCAACTTTCTCTACTAGCATCATCTCCTGTCCCTATCTAACTACTGAACTTAACTTCTGCCTGTTGACGACTTCTTTGAGCATAGTGTCTGGACGTCGTTTATTCTCACTATTGCTCTTATACAGAACAACTGATTACTCAAAATGTCTATGTAGATAAAAAAAAAACAAAATTAATTTACAGGATCAATTATGAATAGAATCACAGCCGTATTTTTGTTTGGATTAAATGACAGAAAATGGCATTTGAAAGAGAAGGAAAACAGATGGCAGAGACAATTGGGAGGTGAGGGAAAGGCAGCCAATACTGTATAATTAATAACTCACTATAGTTCTCAGCTATCTTAAACATTAACAAAATATTTGTCTAATTTATGGTGACATATAAAACCATAGTTACCTATTTTTTCTTCCAGCTCTTTTACCAATGAAAGTTGATCATTTTTTACAGAAGGCGATTTCTCTAAGGAATCCTAGATTTTATAGAGGAAAAAAAAACAAAAGAACCCCTAAACCAGAATTCATTTCATTCCCCACAATAAAATTGTCATTTTAATCATGAGAAAATCTTTACCTAGAAAAACCATATAAATAGCAATTTGGTTATTTTTATTTTCTATTGCTAGAGTAAGCAATACTACATTTATTATGTATATGGCCTTTACTAAAATAGTGCCAAAGAGCAAGATGAATAATCCGACACACCCCAAATACATATGTAACAAAGAAATGACTACATGGTGATCACTTCACAACACAATTTCTAAGAGAACTTTAGATTTTTAACTAAAATGGAATACCACTATAGCTCATTCTCTTGATCAAGTATTCTTTCAAAAGAAAAGCAGTCTGTATCCTGAGTGCAGCTGTGACTTGTCCTTGATTAGTTTTGCTCATGACTAGTCGCACTTGACTGAGATATACCACATCAAAGTGCTTATTAATTCACTCGCCAGAAATTTGTTGCTTGAACCTAAATGCTGAAACCTAACTTTTGATTTCAGACTATAAAAATGTTAATTCATATATTTTCCACAATCTATGAGCAGAGCTAAGGATTTATTTGAAATCAATAAAACTCAAAAACAGTACCTTCAGCAGCATCAATTCTGCTCTCACATCTTGTAGCTCAGACTCCCTCTGCTCAAGCGATAGCCTCAGGTTTTCATGTTCTATGACAAGATCCTTTTCATTATGGACTTCATTTTTGCTGTGTAATGTCCGCGATAATTCTTCAACCCGAGTTGAAAGAGTCTGATTTTCAAGGCTTGTTTTTTCATTAGTATTCTTCATTTCTAGAATATCACACTGCAGGGCCTCTTTTGTTGATGTGACTTCATCTAATTCTTTTCTTAGGAGAATTTTCTCTTGTTCAGAGTCTCTTACTAAAGCCCTTAGTTCTTCACACTGAACTACACTCTCCTCTTGAAGGCACTTAATCCTCCTTTCTAATTCTAATACTCTCGCATCATATTCAAAGACTAAGTTATGCTTTTCTTCCTTTACTGTCACTAAGGATTCACCCACAGCTTTTAGAACTGTGACAACATCTTCCTCTTCATTATCTTCTAAAATGCTTGGCCTCATTTGCTTAAGAAACTCGTACAACTGAGTTTTGACAAATGACTTCTGAAGTTGCTCATTTTCAAGCAGTTTATTTAAATCATCTCGTTCTTCAACCATTAACTGGAGTTTCTTTTCGAATTCAGCAACATGCTCTTTATAGGCAAAATCTTGTTGAGACTGAAGAGCTTCTAAATCTCTACTCAACTGGACCTTTTCAGAATGCAGTCTATTGTTTTCCTCATAAAGAGACTTGATTTTAGATGACAATGCTTCTTGGTCTTCTGTCATGGTTTTCATTTGAACCATAATGTTTTGGTCATTTTGACTCTTTTCTCTTAATATTTCATCTAGTTTTCCTGTTAATTCACTTACTCTTTGTCTCAGTTCACTGTTGTGCTGGGCGGCTTGCTCTGCTGCTTCCCTGAGTTCTACAGACAGTTTCTGTTCCCTTTCCCATTTCTGATGGAGATCATCTATCTCTTCACGGGAAGTTTTGATTTTACTTATAAAATCATCTTTTTCTTCAGCAAGAGAACTTATCTTTGCTTCTAATTCTTGTAACAGGGTATCTTTTTGACCAAGGCTGGCTAAGTACATGCTATTATCTGCCTTAAGGTTCTTCATGGTACTTTCGAGTTCTGATACCAATTCTTGTGATAATAATTTTTCATTTTCTCCTTGTAGGCGATTTATAGTTTCAAGAAGAGCGTCTTTTTCGTTAAAAGCAGTTCTTAGCTTCTGCTGAAGCTCATGAACATCAGATGCTTGCTGTTGCTTCATTGTTTCAAACTCTTGACTTATTTTTCCAGCAGATTCTCCAAGTTCTGTTTGTAAAATTTCCATCATCTCTCGTAAACTCTCATAATTTAGAACTACCTCTTGCTTTTCATGTTGTAGATTTTCACACTGTTCCTTAAGTCCCTGTATTTCAAACATTAATGCTAACTTTTCTTTTTCTGAACCTGACATAAATGTCTCACTTAGTTCAGAGATTTCTTTCTGATGGTGCTCCTGAAGACGCTGTATTTCTTTGTTATGTTGTTCCACAGTACAGCAAAGCTGCCTATTTAAATCTTCTCGCTCATATTTTAATTTTTCTACTACGTAGCTCTGTTCTTCTTTGGCCAGCAACAGTTCATTAATTTTAAACTCCAAGTCTTCTCGTTCATGGAAAAACTCATCCTTTATATGCTGGGCATCCATTTCAAGTTTTAACTTGAGATTATTCATATAAGTCACTTCATCTTTTAAGATACTATGTTGAGATTCCAGTTCTTTTAATGAATCTTCCAATTGTCTGACTTTATCATACACTGTATGTTCTGCAAAAGGATCTTCCTGTAAGGCCACAGAGCATTTTTGATTCTCCTGGCTTGCATCTGAGGTGTCTTCATTTAAGCTTTCTGATTCACATTGGTAATTCTCTGGAATGGTCTCACTTGTCTCACACAGTGTCACTCTGTTCTCTTTTAGCTTATTTACTGCTGCCTCATGTTCTTTAGCTAATGTTTCCATTTGAGACATCAGCTCATTAACTTCTTCTTTGTGTGTAGCTCTCAGCTGCACAATCTCTTCTTGGAAAGTATTAATATCTTTTTGGTAGTGCTGAGCGTTGTCCTCAATGACTTTCTGGAGATGAATAATCTCTTGCTGTTTTTCATCACTGGTAGCTTCTAATTGCTTTTGTAGACATGACGTTTGTTCCTCAAATGCTGCTGTAATGTTCTGAATCTCTTCCTGTAGTTTTTTAACATTATCTTCAGAGTCGCTCTGAGACTTGAGCTGTTCTAACAGCTCTGCTTGCCTATGGACTGCTCCCTCCAGGTCTCTTTGTAAGGCAGCCTTTTCTTTGCTGTGCTCTGAGTGTACTGCTATCAGTTCATTTTTAACACTTTCCATTTCTCTTACGTAGTTTCTATGTGATTGTTCAAACTCTTTTTGTGTCTCTTCCAGTTTAGTTACAGAATCCTATTACAAAAATAAGGACAAATAAATCTTTGAAGATGAAAGAAATCTCTACCTTTACTAAAGGGTTAGGTAGGTGGGAAAAAAGGCGAACAGAATATATCTAGAGAAATGTGATTCTGAAATTTGAAGAACTTTGTTTAGGGCTTGACTTACTTAGGTAGAACTATTATCATCAATACAAAATCTATTATTTAAAGTAACTAGCAACTAGGAGATCTCTGTATTTAACTATCTTTTTAAAGGTAATAAATTATTTAAGGCCAAAAGCTACAATGTATAGCTCCTGAACAGATTAATAAGAGATATTTTAGAGAAAATATGCTAAAACTTTATAGACAAGAAAGTAACAATGTGCTACTAAATGTCCTAAAACTGAACAGATAAAAAGTATTTAGAGCTGTGAAAAACTCAAAACCTTAATACAAGATTTTTATTAAGAAATGATATGGTTATAAGAAGTTATAAGAAAGATTAAAGTATACAAGAAATAAAATATCAGTTTATCGCTGCATAACTGCTTGCTTTAGTATTATTAGCTGAACAAGTAATTGAACCCAGGATCTCCACACATAGGCAAACATTCTACTACTGGGTCATATCCCTATTTCTCTTTTCATTTTTTGACACAGGGTGTTGCGAAGCTGCTCAAGCTGGCCTTGAACTCATTCTGGATGCTAGACTGGCCCTGAGCTTGTGAACCTCTTATCTTTAGCTCTCTGAGTGGCTGGAATTATGGGTCTGTACTTCCAGAGCTGTTTTGTTTGTGATAAAAGTAGTAAGACTGGATTAGATACCCTTTAAAAAATTAAATTATTTAGTGTGTGTGTGTGTGTGTGTGTGTGTGTGTGTGTGTGTGTATGAGAGAGAGAGAGAGACAGAGAGAGACAGAAGATGAATGGATGGGGGTGTGCATGTGCCATGGCACATGTGTGGAGTTATAAACAATTTGTAGGAGTCAGCTATGTCTTTCACCAAGCTTGGAGGCAAGCACCTCTAGGCTGTCCTACTAAGTACTAGCATGTGTATCCATGCTTGGCTAGATTAGATGCTTAAGATACCATTCTGCTGCAAATTCATTACTATTCTGTGTAATTCTGTATAACAGATAAAAGACCACTAAATGTTGTCTTACCTCAACCTCTTGCTTCATTTTAATATTTTCTTTTTTGAGACACAGACACTGTTGTTCAGTCTCTGCTTTTTCCAGAAGAAGAGCATCCAAGCGTTCAGTTAGCACCTGTTTTGGAATGACATGATTTGTCTTTATGAGATTAAAAAAAATGGTATCTTGTTCTCTGTTATCCCCAAACATAATCTTTCAGCCTCATTCCCGGCTCTAAAGCAGAACACCCATGACAGCCTTCCTTGCCCTCTCTGCTCCATGGATCCTAAAAGAGCTCCCTCTTCTAAGCTGCTCTGCCCCATTTGTTGCTTTGTTCCAGATGTTAGCAGGAACTCACTGCTAACCCAAGGATTGCTCCTTTCTGGCTAAAAGTATGCTGAGAGCAGACCCATACCTTTCCAACTGCTCCTGAGATATCACCCTTCTAGTCTTATCCCAAGAGCTATAGCAGGAAACCTACTGTGGTTTCAATTTCTTCCCTGACCCCAACGTAACAGTTCACCAAGACCTCCTCCTCTGTGAGGTAGAGGCCAGCCTGGCCTACAGAGTGAGTTCTAGGACAGCCAGGACTTCATAGAGAAACCCTGTCTCAAAAAACCAAACCAGGGGCTGGGGATTTAGCTCAGTGGTTAGAGTGCTTACCTAGGAAGCGCAAGGCCCTGGGTTCGGTCCCCAGCTCCGAAAAAAAGAACCAAAAAAAAAAAAAAAAAAAAAACCAAACCAAACAAACAAAATAAAAGAACAATGGGGGAAAACCATGTTAAGGACACAGAAAGCTTTAACATACTTTAAAAAACAATGTGACAGAAGATAAACTAAATCAGAAAGAAAATGCTCTAAAAAGAGCCTGGCTAGGATGCACACCTTAGAAGGTGTGAAAAACAGTTCTGAAAAATGAGATCTCAGAAGCTGGCCTTACCTATGGGAATAATAGTTCAGTAGTAGAGTCCTTTCACCTAGTGCAAGTAAGGCCTGGATATCAATTCCAGCATTATAGAAACAAACAAGACAACATCCAACAATTAGAAAGAGCAGGTATTGTCAATGAAGTGTAAAGTGTGGATCTAAAGACTGAGGATTGGAGGCTATGTAGGGTCAGAGATTAGGAGTACACACTGCTCTTGCAGAGGACCTGAGTTAGGCTTCCCAGCACCCATGTTGAAAGACTCACAATCATTGATAACTCCAGCTCCAGGAGCTGTAACTCATAGTCTTTTGGCCTCTTTGGGTACCTGCATTCTCACACACACTCAGACTCAGATATACTTATATACATAATTTAAAAAAATCTTTAAAAACACTGAGAATTGGACGACATAAAGTAGTTCATACTACAGAGCAGTAGTTCTCAACCTTAATAATGCTGCAACCCCTTAAACAGTTCCTCATGTTGTACTGACCCACAAACACGCAATTATTTTCGTTGCTACTTCATAACTATAATTTTGCTACTGTTATGAATCATAATGTAAATTTCTAAAATGTGACCCCTGTAAAGGGTCATTCAATCCCCAAAGGGTTTGTGACCCACACATTGAGAACTGGTTCTAGAGAAACACCCTGTCACAAACAAGCAAGGAAACAAATAGGAGGTTAGTGGACAAGCTGAATAGGGTATAGTTAAAAGAACAGGCAGGACATCTTGTCTTTCCTTTGAAAAGACAGACTGACAACACAGTATGACAGCTGACACCTTTAATCCTGGCATTGGTAAGCATAGGCAAGAAGATCTCTGAGTTTGAGCCACCCTGGAGTATGGAGTGAGTTCCAGGACTGCCAAGGCTACACAGAGAAACCCTTTAAAACCTCCCTAGAGGGGTTGGGGATTTAGCTCAGTGGTAGAGCGCTTGCCTAGCAAGCACAAGGTTCAGGGTTTGGTCCCCAGCTCCGGGGGGAAAAGAATGCAAAAAAACCTACCTAGATAACCTTATCTTCTTTAGAAAATGTGTGGGAAGGCAAATCAATAAAATGGAAACCAGATCAACAGGCCAAGTCAGTTCTTAAAAAAAATAAATAGTTAAGACAGGTCTAACAAGGCAGATGAAGGGAATACAGAGGTCACAAATGAGCAAACTAAAACAGGAGTTCTCTATATAAATCATAGTCTACAAAATTAGAGGTATTACATCATCAATAATATTTAAACCTCAAGTGAAATCGATAAAAATTCCTGAAATAACACAGTTTTACTTATTTGAGAAATTATTATAAAACATAATAATCTTTATTAATGAATACTGTGGGATAAAGAAAATAGAAAGAATGAATATAAGTTAGGTTTTCAAGGAGTAGAAAATTATGTTTCATATGAACTTGTCCAGAAGAAAAGCCAAAAAAAAATTGAAGATATACAAAACCGAAAAAACAAAAACAAACAAACAACAACAACAACAAAAACAGTCTGGAGAGATGGCTCAGTGGTTCAGAGCACTGACTGTTCTTCCAGAGGTCCTGAGTTCAGATCCCAGTAACCACATGGTGGCTCACAACCATCTGTAATGGGATCTGATGCCCTCTTCTGGTGTGTCTAAGACAGCTAAAGTGTACTTATATATAATAAATAAACAAATCTTTTTATTGGATATTTTTTTATTTACATTTCAAATGTTATCCCCTTTTCCAAAACAAATCTTTTTAAAAAAGATATACAAAATCAGTGCAATGCAAAAACTAACTGAAATAATTTAGAGAAAGTGTAAATCAAAGGGTCATGTTACAAATCTAGATGTATCCAATCAGGACCACATCTAGTTTGGACACTGTGACAGGGATATTTCTTGAGCCAGGAGTTTGAAGCTGGCCTACACAACATGGTGAGCTCCCATTTCACACCGTATCCCCTCCCCCAAATATGCATGTATGTAGATAAATGTGTATGTATGTATGCATGCATGAACATTTGTAGAGTTAAGACAGGTGGTTAGGCCTAGCTAAAGTATGAATGTATGTATGAATATGTATATGAATGTATGTGTGTGTGTGCATATTTGCCTGTGTAAAGGATTTTAATCATATTCCTTTCCTTTCTCTATGGTTCACAAAGAGTTAACCAGACTGGCCAATGAGGGGGTCCTGACTGCCTGGTCAGAGAAGGAAACACTAGCAATAAATCTTTTTTTTTTTTTTTTTTTTTTTGTTCTTTTTTTTGGAGCTGGGGACTGAACCCAGGGCCTTGAGCTTCCTAGGTAAGCGCTCTACCACTGAGCTAAATCCCCAGCCCCAATAAATCTTATACCTAATAACTCCCCCAGCCCCCAAGCTGTTAAGCAACAGGTATTAACTCATCTGAAGCCATCCGCTTCTGGCCCCAGAATAACAGAAGAATCAACGAGATAAAATATTATTTATACTAAGCAACTTTTACTCTCAACAAAACCAAATTTTGCCCTCAGCAAATGCTCCACCTCCTCAGCTGCCTTCTAGAGAGAAACAGTGCTCAGGCAGGCTCTCAGCAGTAAACTTCGTCAACAGTGTTTACGACAAAGAAGAGAAATCTCAAACACTGAAGATAAGGTAGAAAAAAAATGGATAGCTCAGCCAAAGGAAATGTGAAACCTGGACAAAAACAAGCCATCCAGAAACAAGCCATCCAAAAAAGACCAAGCCAAATAGTGGGGATACAAGGAGTAGAAACCCAGGTCAAAGGCATGGAAATATTTTAACAAGATCACAGAACATTTCTGTAATCTAAAGGAGGAGGTAGCAATCAAGGACACTAAATAGACAGGACCAGAAAGAAATCTCCTCATGATACATACTGATCAAAGCCTTAATCGCACAGAACAGAAATGATGTTATTAAAAGCTGCAAGGGAAAAGACCAAGTCACCTATAAAGGCAGGCTCATTAGAAGAATGCCTGACTTACCAACATTAACTAAAGTCATATGAACAACTTAGGTGAAATCATGACCCCTAGTGATAGAAAACAGCAGTAATTAAAAGTCTCCCAACCAAAAAGTCCAGGATCAGACAGTCAACGCAGAATTTTACCACACATTCAAAAAAGGAAAATAGGTCAATATCCTTTATGAATACAGATGCAAATAATTCTTTAAAAATACTTGGAGCTAATACTCATGGGGAGAAGGAAAATCAGTTTTCTACAACAGAGTAACACTGGGTATATCAACCACAAGGCAAGCCTCATACTCAGGGGTAGCTGACCAATCTAAAAACCTATTTTTTTTTGTGCTTTGTTACAGTTTGATTTTTTTCCCTTGATAGGAAAAGAACATGACATTGGGTGGGTAAGGAAGAGCAGAAGAGCTGGGAGGACTTGGGGGTGGGGTAGGGAAAGAAGATAAGCACAATAAACTGTATGAAGCATTTTAAAATAATTTAAAAGTCGCAACAAAAATAATTTTTATTTCATGCATATGAGCGTTTCCCTACTTGCATGTATGTGCACCATGTGTGACTGGTGCCTGTGGATGTTAGGTTACACATAGGGTTGTGAGCCACCCACCATGTAGCCTTGGGAACCCAACCTGGGTCCTTTTCAAAACAGCAAGTGCTCTTAACTGCAGAGCCATCTCCAGTCCGAAAGGAAAATTCCTGATGAGCATTCAGAAGATGTTGTGGCACACTCTGTAGACTGACTACTGACTGTCTCTGTCTCTATCTCTGTCTCTCTATATCTCCTCTTTAAAAAAAGATTTATGTATTTATATGAATACACTGTAGCTCTCTTCATCTCTTCAGACACACCAGAAAAAATCATTGGATTCCACTACAGATGGTTGTGAGCCACCATGTGGTTGCTGGGAATTGAACTGAGGACCTCTGGAAGAACAGTCAGTGTTCTTAATCACTGAGCCAGCCCGACTGTTTTAATCTTTATAACCAACCACTGTTTTGATATTGAAAAGCTAAAACTAATCTTCTGATCACCTTGGGTGGAAAAATAAGAACAAAGAAACAAAGATAGTCGGTCTCGACTAGTCCAAAGACTCCTTAGGACTTCCTACTTCCATACTTCCGTGAATCATTCTTAAGTTCTTTGAAACTGAGCAAACTTTTGTTGCCTGGTATCATGGCATACACTTTTAATCCCAGTACTAGGGAGGCAAAGGCTGGTGGATCTCTGAGTTAGAGGCAGGTCTGGTCTACAGAGAGAGAGTTCTAGGAAAGCCAAGGGTACACAGAGAAACTGTTTTAAAAAAAGAAAGAAAAACTTGCTGTTCAACAAAACTAAATGTTTACATGTAAAGTTTTACAGCAGGTCATAGCTCTCAATAAAAAAGAAGAGTAGAGTAAGCCTTAAAAAAATAGAAAACAGCCCATAATAATTTACGTTTGCCTGGAATGGTGGTGTATGCCTTTAATCCCAGCACTCAGGAGGCAGAAGGCAGAAGATACCCTGTCTCGATTTCTTTTGTTTTCTTTTTTTCTTTCTTTCTTTTTTTTTTTGGAGCTGGGGACCAAACCCAGGGCCTTGCGCTTGCTAGGCAAGCGCTTTACCACTGAGCTAAATCCCCAACAGATTTCTTTTGTTTTAAAAATTTCCTGTGCAATCATTCTTGGGTCCCTGTACGGACAAATCTATCAAAACCAATGTTAATCCAGTCAGTAAGTTTGACCAAGTAACCTAGCAAAGAGGTGTGCAGGATAAGGAAGCTGTGCAGACATTCACAGGATCACTGTCAAAGTGCAGTTTCAGAACTGCAACACATCTAGAGGACAGCCAGAGCAATTCCTTGCAGGAAACAGAAGGTTTCGGGAAGCAAGAGAGCCAAGCAAGTGGGGAAGACACACTGGCGCCATCTACTGAAGCTGCAACAGGTCTGCAGTGACTGTCACAGGTGCAGGAGGAAGGAAATAGGAAAGAAAGCAACGTTAAAGTTAAATGGTACAAAAACTAATGATGACACCTACTGGTGCGGATCTGGCAAGCTGAGTTGAGATTACAAGGGGAATGTTAATATCCCCCACACTGCCTGAGGCAGCTAGAAGTGAAGCTATCAAACGTGGTTAAGCAGTTATCCAATGTATCTATCACACAATGTATCTATCAATATCTATGCACACGATGGCCTACACATGGCCACGTTTCCTGAGGAGATCAGGGCAGGAAAGATACCGAAGCACTGACTAACAACTTTCTGTTTGAAATGAGTCAACAGCTCTCCCCCATACTACCTTCACTCTGAGTCAAAGAACTAATAGACTAAACCAAGGCCAGTAATGAGGTGATTGAACAGAAAGCAAGATCGTCTGCAGCAGGGAGAGAGTCCTCAAAGAAATCTTATCTATAAGTGAACAAACAGTGCTTCATTACCTTAATCATATCATCAGTTCCTCCGTCAACAGGTTTTGATTTGAGCTCTTCAACTTCTTTGTCTAATTCTAAATAATAAAAGTTCCAGTTCAAAATTACTAAAATATTCACTACCAAACTGACAAGTACATTCTAAGAATCCCAAGCCTATAAATTAGAATGCATTTAAGAAGTCAGTACTTGGAGAAGTAGTAACTTCATTCAAACAATAGCAATTTTTTCTTCTCCCTCTAAATATGAAAACTTTCATTTGGAAGAGTAGTCTAAGTATTTATTACCCTGCTTTAGTGCACATGAATAACTGCGTTTCATCTGAAACTATACACACTTCTTCCCTCTCTGCCTTCCCTTATTCATCCACATATATGCAGAGGGCTTGCTATGCTGTCCAAGTTGGTGTTGAAATCCTGGGCTCAACTGATGCTTCTGTCTTAGCCTCTAGAATATCAGGGACTAGGTGTGTGCACCACTGTGACTACCTTGAAAATTTGGATACATGTTCCATACATTCTATTATTTTTGTTATAACTATCTACTGTATAATCTTAGAGCAATAACTAAACACATATCAAATACATGTATTAATATGAATATTTCTTCAATACATGTCTAGTCCCAGAGCTTAAGTCATCTCCCCAAATAAATTACTTGTCTACAAACTGTTCCAACTTCTAAAAATAAACTTGTCTGTTCTGGTTAGAAAGAAAAAAAAACCTTGGCGCTTAAAATTTTAAGTTAATGAGAATTCAAGAGTTCCCCTAATCATACTAACAAAAGATACTAATATTAGTTTTCTTTTGGAATAAAAAAAGATATTAAATAGGGAATCAACCAACTTCAGCATGTACATATAATTCAAATTTCTGAGAATGTCTTGGGGATTACGTTTTGCGACTTTTATATTCCAGCTGATTTCTCTAAAAGACATAGCTAATTTAGAAGAATTTACAATTCATGTGAAGTAAAAGAGGGTTTCATTTTACCATTGAAAAAATATTCCTCGGGGTGGAGACATGGCTCAGTGGTTAAGAGCACTGGCTGCTCTTCCAGAGGACCTGGGTTCAATTCCCAGCACCCACATGGTGGCTCATAACTGTTTGTAACTGCAGTTTCAGGGAATCCAAAACCCTAACAAAGACATACAGATAGGCAAAACATAAATGCATTAAAAAAAGAATTAAAACTTCATTTGTTCCTTTATTTATTCAAAGGCTGGGCATGGTGGTCTAATGAAAAAACTGTAATTTCAAACCCAGTACCTGTACACCTTGCTTTGGCTTTCTGTAGGAGCATCATCTGCTTCTTGGCAAACTTGATGAGATCTTCTCTGGGCAATGTTTCTAGCTGAAAGATGTAGTTGTGTTATTGGCTTTTATAACCCATGCTTCCAGTATGCCCACCAAAAGAAACACAGTATCTGCCTAAAGATAGAAACACTTTAAATATTCAAGCCAATCATATTTTTTAAATTGACAGTTTTGATAACTAAAAGTAATTAGATGAATTGAAAATCAAACAAAACCCCAGCATAAAACTCTTACAGAGAACATTAAGTTCTCTAATTGTACAAGCAGGGGCTGAAACTAAAGATTCCTAGAGCTGTAAAATTCATTCTGTTGTAGGTTGAAAGTCTAACTACATTTACATGTGAATCAGGTCACATTTAGACCTTGACTATAACATTAGGGTTTACTAACTGAAAACCACTTCATCTTTGTGAACGAAGTTTCCTCATCTGCAGAATGAGAAGAGCGAAGTTACTTATTTCACGAAGCTTACGTGAAAGAATCCGGTGCTTAGCCTGGAAATCAGTCTGCAAACAATACATTTTGGTAATAAACCACTACCTTTCCGAATCATTTAGCATTAAACACTGTAGTGCTGCAAGAACAACCTTATTCAACCATCTTTTAACTATGGAGCTGGAGCCAACAGGATATAGCTCCTTGATTCTTCCTTCCTCTTAATCCCCACTTCATCGTGTCACTGTGTAAACTTTCATAAAACAGACTAGCTAAATGTTTGAAAAACAGCAGGATCTTAGCATAGTGCTAACACGGACCAGGAGGTAAACAAACGGCTCGCATATCAGGAAATTAAAAAAGAATAGGAAATCTGTAAGTGATAGTAAATTAAAATGGAACTCCCCGAGGAAAGGTTAGTTCTTTAAGAAAAAAAGAAAGAATTCTTCCCACGCCAAAGTTTTCCAATTCATTAACCTTATGCCCTACGGGGAACCTGGCGGCAGAATGCTCTCCTCACCTTGGATTTCGGGGTCCCGGAGGGTGCTGCAGTCACAGCATCTTGAGCAGAATCCTGTAAAACAAACCATCACAAGAGCTCACCCCAATTCCAGGTACAAGGCAGCCAATTAAATTTGTGGTGACGAGGACCCCTTCAGGCGGTAGGGGCCAGAGCTGGGCCGTCGCCGTAGCAAGAGCCAGCACCAAGTTCAAAGTCGAGCGCCGCAGCGGGGGTCCCGCCGCGAAGGCGGGGACAGGGTGCAGGCCGTACCCTCCCACTCCTCGAGAGGCACGGAGGGCCAGCGGAGAGGCGCGATACCCACCGTTACCTCCATCGTGGCAGCGACCCGCGGCCACCTCGGCCTTTTCAGGCGTCCTAGGTACTCCGCCTCTGAGGCGGCGGAGCGCGGGTCAAAGGTCTTGCAACGAGGCGACTACGCCTCCCCCGCGTCTCCAAGGCTACGCAGAGCGGCACTTCCGCTTCCTCCTGGGTGTCTGGGAGGAAGTTCTCTGTGCGCAGGTCCCCTGGCCAAGCCAGAGCATGCTGAGTCGCCCAGCACCGTCCTGTGCCTAGGGACAAGCTTGAGCACAGGTTCCTTTTATCACTTTGTTTCCTAGTTTTTAAAAATGTGGTTTACAAATTTAACTATCCAGACTAGTAGGCATATGTGAAACAAATAGTTTAATGTGACTTAATTCTGTCTTGTTCAAAATAGTTTCCTTTGTGAATAGTAATTGGGAATAAATCACGGGATCCATTACGTTCCCAGGAGTTTCAAAATGGTGGCATGCTGACTCTGTATTTCCAAATATTAATTTACGGGCTAAGGTGCTTCTTGTGTTGTTAATATTGTCAATTTGAAAGGACCTATAATCATCTAGGAGACAACCTCTAGCATGTATGAGAGAGATTTATCTAGACAAGATTAATTGAGCTATGGAGACCCACAGTAACTGTGGGTGGCAGCATTCCACAGACTGGTGTCCATGGCTGCATAAAAAGGAGAAATCAGACTGAAAACCGGCATTAATCTGAAAGAATTCACCAAGGTCACAGTGTGGGAAGGTTAAGAGTGACTAGTGTCTGATAAGCACCCTCCCTTGTGATCACTAATGAGAGAGGGCAGGGTAAAGGGATTCAAGGGTTCTGTCAGAGAGTCCTTCCTTTTCCTCATAGGTACTCACAAGGGGATGAAGGCAAGATAAGGAAAACCAAACCAACCAAACAAAACCCCAGAGGACTCTAGAGAAGAAGCAGAGAGTAGAGGGAAGATATTATAATACAGATTTTCATCGTTATTGTCTTATAGAGTGATAACAGGGCACCCCTAGACTGACATAGGCCTTCAAAAAAATCCCTGATATTTTTCTATAGTTAAGCATGGTCTAAACATAAACTAGAGGACAGAAAAAGTGGCTGCGGGTGGGAATATTAGTCAACATGTTGTATTTTCATAGGTGATGGGGCATTCATTCAGCAGGTTTCTCAGGTTGTCTACTTCCAGGTATAGGCATACGCTAATTGCAGGCCCTGGCCTTCAAGCAGTTGGGCCCTCACCCCAAGCAGAGCCCAAGAGTGTTTAAAGTTACATATGGCAAAAGCCAGGTATTTTTGTTGGTTTTGATCATGGCTTCTGGAATTTATATGGCATGATTTTTACAAAATATAAAGGCATCAGAGGTTTTCCATTCAAAATGAAGTTTTCTCCCTGATAATACTCTGAGGGGGAGAAAATTATTACCTCCTCTCAATCCTCATTCCCAATAACAGCACAGCAAGCAACTGGATACCTTCTCTTTTTTCTCTGATCCTTCAGAAACAGTTATTTTCTTCAGTTTAACAGTGGGTCAAATACCTACTGTTAGTCAATTTCCATGCACTATTTAAATTCAGTGAGAAGCTGGCTCTAGAGGTGGGATTTTCCTGTAGATTTTTTAATTGCCCTCTGAAATGCCTTGTTTTGTATCAAACTGGTCTCTCAACTTTGTTTTGGGAGAAAGAAGAACAGCAAAATAGCCCAAGGTAAAAAGCATTAGTTCTTGAAAAGAACTGAAAAGTAAACTATTTTCAAAAGAGAGTACTAGTGTTTACCCCATGATATAAAAACAGCTTCAGTACCCTGAGCTAGAACTGGCTTGAATATAGGCTCCCTGAGGACTAGTTTTCTTGGTACCGGAAGTTACCACGTAAGCTTCCAGAGGAGGGAAAGAAGTCCTTCCCAGGTATGCCACTTATGAACCACAATAACCAGCACAGCCTGGTAGTCAGAGTTCAGCATGGCAAGTATACCTCAAGGGAAGCCATGCCTTGTACTGGAAACCAACCTAACTGATCGGTGCTACTGAAATTGTAGTTATTGGAAGAGAGTGTACAACCATTAATTTACTAAGCCAGCATAACCCCCTGCAATATGAACACTTGTCCTTGTACATCAGATGGGTTTAGTCTTTACCCCTCTTCAAGGAAACTTTTCTTTGTAACAGATGGAACCACTAAGAAAACCACAGTCATCAGTAGTATTCAGAGGGATCCATCCCAAACCACTTCCACACCTCAGAGAAAATTGAGGAAGAAG
Source organism: Rattus norvegicus (assembly GCF_021556685.1). Lineage (NCBI taxonomy): Eukaryota > Metazoa > Chordata > Mammalia > Rodentia > Muridae > Rattus > Rattus norvegicus. The sequence continues at coordinate 27,343,980 of NC_141553.1, read as the reverse complement.
GGCTGGAAAGATTGTGAGAGGTACAGAATCAGGAAGTTTGGGGGTGAGATTCTGTCTCCTAGTAATGTCAAAAGCTACACCTATAAATCTCACCAACGTGACTGCCCAAGAAGGAACAAGGAATGCATCAATGGATATGGTGAAGTGGGATGAGAAGAGCCAGTTAGGCCCCCACTCCACATAGAGAACTACAGGCATCTGAGGAGAGTTGGGAACAAGAGAGGTGGTTCTTCCCAAGGAAGGGCACGTGAGTTGGTTGTCCAGTAGCAAATAGCCCTGAAAACATACATACAAGTAACATGGGCTAAAGAGGATATAGTTAATAATATATGTGTATATTATATATGTCTGCAATAACAATTCATAAAAAAGCCATGAATTGATGGAGAGCAGAGAAGATTACATTAGAAGGGTTTTGAGGGAGGAAAGAAAAGGGAGAAATGTAATTATTGCTAGGCTGCCCAGGTCGGGGAGACTAAGTCTTTGCACATCAAAGGTTAAGTGAAAAGACTTTTATGGGATGTCCAGGGGACTCCAGTTTAAGAGTAGTGCAAACGAAGCACTTCTCAGAAAAAGCAAACAAGACATGAGGTAGCATTTATAGTTATCGTAAGCAAATATAAGTGCATTAAGAGAATACACCTTGTGTTATGTCTTCTCATCTTTGGTCATACAACAAGAGCCAAGAATATTTCTCCCAGGTCTTTTTTTGCCTTTCCCACATAGATATTGAGCACATGCCAGGGCATTCCCTTCATGTCCCTGCTTTCAATTATCATAGTTTATGTAATTCTTTCTAGAAGGAAGCCTTCTGGAAAGAACATTCTGTACTCCATCCATCTCTTACAGTAATGTTATAGCTTTTGTACATAGGCTCCCACAATTATAATCTCAAAAATAAATGACAAAGAGAGAGACAAATAGCTAGTAAGCTTTTAAAATTTGAAACAGGGTCTCACAATGCAGCTCACACTGTTCTGGAAAACACCAGGTAGAACAGGCTTGGCCTTGAACTCAGATATGCATCTGCATCTGGCTCCCAAGCACTGATAGTAAAGTTGTATACCCCTATGCTCAGCTAGTAAACATTTAGAAAACTATTCGATGTCTTTGCTATTAAGTAAACACAGATTAAAACTAATTCAAGATTCTATCTCATACTAGGCAGAATGCCATGATCAGGAATACAAGTGACAATACTGTTGTGAATGTGCGGAAAGGAAGCCTCTTCTACACTGTTGATGGGAGTATAAACTAGTACAACCACTATGAAAACATCTGGAGTTTCAAAAAGTTATAAATAGAACTATCATAATGTAACCCAACAATATCACTCATGGGGAAATAGTCAAAGAGCTTTAATTCTTCTGCAGAGATAACTTGCATATCCTTGCTACTTTATTCGCTGCAGGTAGGAAATCATACCAACCTAGATTTCCATCAAGTGTGGAATGGAGAAGGAGAATGTGATACATAGACTCAGTGGAATGTTACTCAACTGTATGAGAACATCTTGAAATTTGCAGATAAATGGATGAAATTTGAAAAAAAAAAGCTAGAACAGTAGTTCTTGATCTGTGGGTAGAGACTCCTCTGGGGATCAAATTACCCTTTCATAGGGGTCTCCTGAATATTTGAAATTTACATAATGATCAATGTAAGTAGCAAATCTACAGTTATGAAGCCACACTGAATAGAATTTTATGATCATGGGTCACTATAATATGAATTAAGGGGCTGCAGCATTAGGAAGGTTGAGACAGACTATATTAGAAATAAAATTTAGAAAGACAGTGTATATATGTTCTCTCTCATATGCGGCTCCTAGATTTAAATCTTTTGTTCCCAGTGTTTAGCTCAAAATCCATATGGTAGTAAGGTAATTAGAACAGGTCGTTGGAGCATACCTATTAAGAGAAAGGAGAAAATAAAATACAGTAAAATATAAATAGACAGGAACTAGGGAATGGCAAGGAAAAACCGTGGAGAGGAGCAGAGGATGGGGAAGTAAGTCAGTGGGAAAAGGCTTAACTAAAATGAAGTGGGAATGAAAAAGCTACATGGAGGCCTAGGAACTTGCAACTTAAGTTAAAAAAAGGTAATTAGGTGCATAGTAGAACACAAAATGGCAATAAGGAATGGGCAAATACACTGAAATAAAGGTTTAAGTGGGGATGGCATCAGATAGGTAAAGGAAAACAGGTTAGAAAGTGTGACACTTCAAATAATGAATGTCCCCCATAGGCTCCCATATGTGCTATTGGCCTTCATTTGGCGACACTGTGTGATTGCCATAGAGCCAGTTTGCATCCCTACCAATATTTAGTAACTATGCTCATTCCCCTATATCCATGAACATTTGTCATCATGTGTTTTTATTAATTTAGTTCTTTTAAAAACTACTAGTCACTATTCCTTGGTTAGCATTAAATCTAAATGTAGTTTTAATAATCATTCCCTTGATGTTAAACTTCTGAAATGGTTTCTTCAGGAGTCCAACCCAGCATCACAGGGTAAGCAGAGGTGGGGGTGTGGGGGAGAGGTCCAAAGCTGCTTACGTTCAGCAATTTCTACCTTCTTTAACTTTTGCTGTTCTGTGGCCCAAAGCCTCTCACTTCTGGTAACTTAATTCCTGCTGATAGCAGCAGGGAATTAGGAACAAAAAGCTTAGTTATCTGAGCTCTTTTCTCTCTGGCTCAAGGACCCCTCACTGGCTTGGAGTTCATTACCTCTTCATGAGTCAGAGAGAAAAGAAAAAAAGGAAGAACATTAGCACATACACACACACACACACACACACACACACACACACACACACACACCATACACACATATTTTCACCAGACCCAACCAATCTGCTTCATCAATCCTACAAGTGTTCATGCATACTCACATACATACACATATACCTCCACATATATGTATGTATTCATACACACACACACACACACACACACACACACACACACACACACACACACACACACACGTCCAAGGATGAAGCCTAACAGTTATTCCTTAATCACAAATCTGTCCCAAGCCTGTTTCTCTTCTTAGTGCAATTTACATTGTATTCCTTATTATACAGCCTTTACTTATTATTCTATGAGGAGGGGGTCTATTTTTGATTCTAACTTTATTACATTTTTCTGGAAAAACAACTAAAACCATTTTCTGAAGCTTTCTTCCTAAAATTATTTGGATCAAGAGCATTAATTCATGAAGTTCATCTTCATGTTGAGCTGCAGGAAATTTGCCCAATAGGGTGGGTTGATGCCCAGGAATAATTAGGCTATGTAATAGTGGCAGGAAAGGCGTCTTAGCAGTGAGAAACAATCGTGGCACAGTCTCTGGGTCTGTGCCTCTCTAGAGTGCACCCATTGAAGCCCTGCAAAATGGTGGGCCTTCTCCAAGCAACTCACTTGCCTTTCCTAGATGGCTTCTGACAGGTTTCTTAGTCATTTGTGTTTTATCTTTTGAAAATGCTATGTTTAGTTCCATTCTGCACTTTTAATTGGATTGATCTTTATTTTCTTGGGGTTTGATAGGTTTTTTTTGTTCTTTGAATATTCTAAAGAGCAGCCATTCTGTCACTGTGTAGGCTGGTAAAGACTTTTTCTCCTTATTATTATTTTTTGTTTATAAAATATTGCTTATAAAACACATTTTATTATAGGTATGAGCACAAGGCTCAGGTGTATATTGAGTTGGCATATTATGTTTTAAATTAAAAATTGATTTTTAAAAATACAGTATGTTGTAGTTACAGTTTCCTTCCCCCTTATTCCTCTACCCCTCCCCTCCTAACTGGATCCTTACCGTTTCTCTCTTTCATTATAAAGCTAACAGACAGGGTTGGGGATTTAGCTCAGTGGTAGAGCGCTTGCCCTGTTGTTGCCCAACAACAACAACAACAACAAAAAACCAAAAAGGGCTGGAGAGATGGCTCAGTGGTTAAGGGCACCAACTGCTCTTCCAGAGGTCCTGAGTTCAATTCCCAGCAACCACATGGTGGCTCACAACCATCCATAGTGAGATCTGATGCTCTTTTCAGTTGTGTCTGAAGACAGTTACAGCATACTTATATATAATAAATAAATCTTAAAAAACAAAAACAAAAACATAAAAAAGCTAACAGACACCTAAGGAATAAATATAAAATAAAACATTATGATTTGTCAAGTTGTAATATGAAAAAACAACTGAATATGGAAAAGAGCAAAGAATAAACATAACAAATGCATATAGATACCGAACACACATGTTCACACATGTTTACAGGAATCCCATTAACACAAAAACCTGGAACACACATGTTCACATGCACAGGAATCCCATCAAAACAAAAAACTGAAACACACATGTTCACACACACAGGAATCACATTAAAATAAAAAACTGGAAGTATATGTTTTTAAAGAGCCCCAATTTGACATTATGTGTCAAAGAACCCCCAAAGATGTCTTTGAATTAATTTTTTTTTGGTTTTGTCTTTTTTTTTTGGGGGGGTTCTTTTTTTTTCCGGAGCTGGGGACCGAACCCAGGGCCTTGTGCTTCCTAGGTAAGCGCTCTACCACTGAGCTAAATCCCCAGCCCCTTGGTTTTGTCTTTAAGACTGTTTTGTTTCTCCAGTGAGACTCCCTTGGAAAAAACTAGGTTTTCATTTGCAAGTGACTATCAATTGGAGATTGTTTCTGGGTTAGGAATGGATCATGTGTTCACTTCTCCTCTCTGCTCCAGAACCACAGATGAACGCCAGTCCTGTGCATGCTGCCATTGTCTATGTGAGTTCATATGTGTGCCAGTCCTGTGTTTAGAAGGTCTTGATTTTGGTGTCCTTCATCTTCTCTGGTTCTTACACTATTTCTGCTTCCTCTTCTGCAGTGTTCCTTGAGCTCCGAGGTGAGGGATTTGATTTTTGAAAATAAGAAAATTCTTTTCTCTTTGTATCATTTGTATTGCCTTAACTTCCCTCATTGCTTCAGTGAAGCCATTTTCACCTCTTCCTTCCTCCCTCCCTCCCTCCCCCCTTCCCTCCCTCCCTCCCTCCCTCCCTTCCTTCCTTCCTTCCTTCCTTCCTTCCTTCCTTCCTTCCTTCCTTCCTTCCTTCCTTCCTTCAATGAGTACACTGTACCTGTCTTCAGATACACCAGAAGAGGGCATAAGATACCATTACAGATGGTCCTGTGTCACTATGTGTTGCTGGGATTTGAACTCATGACCCCTGGAAGAACAGTCAGTTGTCTGAACCACTGAGCTATCTCTCCAGTCCTCCAGCAAAGACTTTTAAGGACAACTTTTTAAAAATTTTTTTTCTTCCATTTTTATTAAAATGGATATTTCTTGTTTACATTTCAAATGTTATTCCCTTTCCTGGTTTCTCCATCAGCCCCCTAACCCCTGCCTCTCCCCTACTATATGGGTGTTCCCCTCCCCATCCACCCCCCCCATTACTGCCACCCCCAAACAATCCCCTGCACTGGTGGTCCAACCTTGGCAGGACCAAGGGCTTCCCCTTCCACTGGTGCCCCAACAAGGCTATTCAATGCTACATATGAAGTTGGAGCCCAGGGTCCGTACATGTATAGTCTTTGGGGAGTGGCTTAGTCCCTGGAAGCTCTGGTTGGTTGGCATTGTTGTTCTTATGGGGCACAAGCCCCTTCAGCTCCTTCAGACCTTTCTCTAATTCCTCCAACTGGGGTCCCATTCTCAGATCTGTGGTTTGCTGCTGGCATTTGCTTCTGTATTTGACATGTTCTGACTGTGGCTCTCAGGAGAGATCTACATCTGGTTCCTGTCAGCATGCCTTCTTAGCTTCATCAATCTTATCTAGTTTTGGTGGCTGTATATATATGGGCCATATGTGGAGCAGGCTCTGAATGGCTGATCCTTCAGTCTCTGGTCCAAACATTGCTTCCCTATCCCCTCCTATGGATATTTTTGTTCCCCTTTTAAAGAAGGAGTGAAGCATCTGCATTTTGGTCATACTTCTTGTGTTTCATGTGGTCTGTGCATATTGGGTAATTTGAGCATTTGGGCTAATAGCCACTTATCAATGAGTACATACCATGTGTGTTTTTCTGTGATTGGGTTACCTCACTCAGGATGATATTTTCCAGTTCCATCCATTTGCCTATGAATTTCATGAAGTCATTGTTTTTGATAGCTGAGTAATATTCCATTGGGTAAATATACCACATTTTCTGTATCCATTCCTCTTTTGAAGAGCATCTGGGTTCTTTCCAGCTTCTGGCTATTATAAATAAGGCTGCTATGAACATAGTGGAGCATGTGTCCTTATTGTATGTTGGAGCACCTTTTGGGTATATGCCCAGGAGAGGTATAGCTGGGTCCTCAGGTAGTGCAATGTCCAATTTTCTGAGGAACCTCCAGACTGATCTCCAGAGAGGTTGTTCTAGTTTGCAATCCCACCAACAATGGAGGAGTGTTCCTCTTTCTCCACATCCTCGCCAGCATATGCTGTCACCTGAGTTTTGATCTTAGCCATTCTCACTAGTGTGAGGTGAAATCTCAGTGCTGTTTTTATTTGCATTTCCCTTATGACTAAAGATGTTGAACATTTCTTTAGGTGCTTTTTGGTCATTCGATAATCCTCAGCTGAGAATTCTTTGTTTAATTCTGTACCCCATTTTTAATAGGGTTATTTGGCTCTCTGGAGTCTAACTTCGTGAGTTCTTTGTATATTTTGGATATTAGCCCTCTATCAGATATAGAATTGGTAAAGATCTTTTCCCAATCTGTTGGTTGCCGTTTTGTACTAACAACAGTGTCCTTCACCTTACAGAAGCTTTGTAGTTTTATGAGATCCCATTTGTTGATTCTTGATCTTAGAGCATAAGCCATTGGTGTTTTGTTCAGGAAATTTTCTCCAGTGCTCAAGTGTTCGAGATTCTTCCCCACTTTTTCTTCTATTAGTTTGAGTGTATCTGGTTTGATGTGGAGGTCCTTCATCCACTTGGACTTAAGCTTTGTACAGGGTGATAAGAATGGATTGATTTGCATTATTCTACACATGCTGACCTCCAGTTGAACCAGCACCATTTGTTGAAAATGCTATCTTTTGTCCATTGGATGGTTTTGGCTCCTTTGTCAAAAATGAAGTGACCATAGGTATGTGGGTTAATTTCTGGGTCTTCAATTCTATTTCACTTATCCATCTGCCTGTCTCTGTACCAATACCATGCAGTTTTTATCACTATTGCTCTGTAATACTGCTTGAGGTCAGGGATGGTGATTCCCCCAGAAGTCCTTTTATTGTTGAGGATAGTTTTAACTATCCTGAATTTTTTGTTATTCCAAATGAATTGGATTGGAATTTTGATGGGGATTGCATTGAATCTGTAGATCGCTTTTGGTAAAATGGCCATTTTTACTATATTAATCCTGCCAATCCATGAGCATGGGAGATCTTTCCATCTTCTGAGGTCTTCTTCAATTTCTTTCTTCAGTGTCTTGAAGTTCTTATTGTACAGATCTTTTACTTGCTTGGTTAAAGTCACACCGAGGTATTTTATATTATTTGGGACTATTATGAAGGGTGTCGTTTCCCTAATTTCTTTCACGGTTTGTTTCTCTTTTGTGTAGAGGAAGGCTGCTGATTTATTTGAGTTAATTTTATACCCAGCCACTTTGCTGAAGGTGTTTATCAGCTTTAGTAGTTCTCTGGTGGAACTTTTGGGATCACTTAAATATACTATCATATCATCTACAAATAGTGATATTTTGACTTCTTCTTTTCCAATCCGTATCCCCTTGATCTCCTTTTGTTGTCTGTTTGCTCTGGCTAGAACTTCAAGAACTATATTGAATAAGTAGGGAGAGAGTGGGCAGCCTGTCTAGTCCCTGATTTTAGTGGGATTGCTTCAAGTTTTTCTCCATTTAGTTTAATGTTAGCAACTGGTTTGCTATATATGGCTTTTACTATGTTTAGGTATGGGCCTTGAATTCCTGTTCTTTCCAGGACTTTTATCATGAAGGTGTTGAATGTGGTCAAAAGCTTTCTCAGCATCTAATGAAATGATCATGTGATTTTTATGTTTGAGTTTGTTTATATAGTGGATTACATTGATGGTTTTTCATATATCAATCAAGCCATCCCTGCACCCCTGGGATGAAGCCTATTAGATTATGACGGATGATCATTTTGATGTGTTCTTGGATACTTTTTGCAAGAATTTTATTGAGTATTTTGCATTGATATTCATAAGGGAAATTGGTCTGAAGTTCTCTTTCTTTGTTGGGTCTTTATGTGGTTTAGGTATAAGAGTAATTGTGGCTTCATAGAAGGAATTCGGTAGTGCTCCATCTGTTTCAATTTTGTGGAATAGTTTGAACAGTGTTGGTATGAGGTCTTCTATGAAGGTCTGATAGAATTCTGCACTAAACCCGTCTGATCCCGGGCTTTTTTTGTTTGGGAGACTTTTAATGACTGCTTCTATTTCTTTAGGAGTTATGGGGTTGTTTAACTGGTTTATCTGTTCATGATTTAAATTTGATACCTGCTATTTGTCTAGAAAATTGTCCATTTCCTGCAGATTTTCCAGTTTTGTTGAATATAGGCTTTTGTAGTAGGATCTGATGATTTTTTGAATTTCCTCTGATTCTGTTGTTATGTCTCCTTTTTCATTTCTGATTTTGTTAATTTGGACACACTCTCTGTGCCCTCTACTTAGTCTGGCTAAGGGTTTATCTACCTTGTTGATTTTCTCGACAAACCAGCTTTTGGTTCTGTTGATTCTTAGTATAGTCCTTTTTGTTTCTATTTGGTTGATTTCAGCCCTGAGTTTATTTCCTGCCTTCTACTTCTCTTAAGTGTATTTCTTTCTTTTCTTTCTTTTTTTTCTCATTTTTCCCCATCTTTATTAACTTAAGTATTTCATATTTACATTTCGATTGTTATTCCCCTTCCTGGTTTCCAGGCCAATATCCCCCTAACACCTACCCCTCCCCTTCTACATGGGTGTTCCCCTCCCTATCCTCCCCCCATTACCAACCTCCCCCTAACAATTAAGTTCAATGGGGGTTCAGTCTTGGCAGGACCAAGGTCTTCCCCTTCCACTGGTGCTCTTACTAGGCTTTTCATTGCTACCCATGAGGTTGGAGCCCAGGGTCAGCCCATGTGTAGTCTTTGGGTAGTGGCTTAGTCCCTGGAAGCTCTGGTTGCTTGACATTGTTGTTCATATGGGGTCTCGAGCCCCTTCAAGCTCTTTCAGTCCTTTCTCTGATTCCTTTAACAGGGGTCCCGTTCTCAGTTCAGTGGTTTGCTGCTGGCATTTGCCTATGTATTTGCTGTATTCTGGCTGTTTCTCTCAGGAGAGATCCACATCCAGTTCCTGTCAGCCTGCACTTCTTTGCTTCATCCATCTTATCTAATTGGGTGACTGTATATGTATGGGCCACATGTGGGGCAGGCTCTGAATGGGTGTTCCTTCTGTCTCTGTTCTAAACTTTGCCTCCCTATTCCCTGCCAAGGGTATTCTTGTTCCCCTTTTAAAGAAGGAGTGAAGCATTCGCATTTTGGACATCCTTCTAGAGTTGCATGTGTTCTGTGCATCTAGGGTAAATCAAGCATTTGGGCTAATATCCACTTAAAATGAGTGCATACCATGTCTGTTTTTCTGTGATTGGGTTAGCTCACTCAGGATGATATTTTCAAGTTCCATCCATTTGCCTATGAATTTCATAAAGTCATTGTTTTGATAGTTGAGTAATATTCCATTGTGTAGATGTACCACATTTTCTGTATCCATTCCTCTGTTGAAGGGCATCTGGGTTCTTTCCAGCTTCTGGCTATTATAAATAAGGCTGCTATGAACATAGTGGAGCATGTGTCTTTGTTATATGTTGGGGCATCTTTTGGGTTTATGCCCAAGAGAGGTATAGCTGGGTCCTCAGGTAGTTCAATGTCCAATTTTCTGAGGAACCTCCAGACTGATCTCCAGAGAGGTTGTTCTAGTTTGCAATCCCACCAACAATGGAGGAGTGTTCCTCTTTCTCCACATCCTCGCCAGCATGTGCTGTCACCTGAGTTTTGATCTTAGCCATTCTCACTAGTGTGAGGTGAAATCTCAGTGCTGTTTTTAATTTGCATTTTCCCTTATGACTAAAGATGTTGAACATTTCTTTAGGTGTTTCTCAGCCATTTGGCATTCCTCAGCTGTGAATTCTTTGTTTAGCTCTGAACCACAATTTTTAATAGGGTTATTTGTCTCCCTTCGGTCTAACTTCTTGAGTTCTTTGTATATTTTGGATATAAGGCCTCTATCTGTTGTAGGATTGATAAAGATCTTTTCCCAATCTGTTGGTTGCCGTTTTGTCTTAACCACAGTGTCCTTTGCCTTACAGAAGCTTTGCAGTTTTGTGAGATCCCATTTGTCGATTCTTGATCTTGGAGCATAAGCCATTGGTGTTTTGTTCAGGAAATTTTCTCCAGTGCCCATGTGTTCAAGATTCTTCCCCTCTTTTTCTTCTATTAGTTTGAGTGTATCTGGTTTGATTCGGAGGTCCTTGATCCACTTGGACTTAAGCCTTGTACAGGGTGATAAGATTGATTCGATCTATATTCTTCTACATCCTGACCTCCAGTTGCACCAGCACCATTTGCTGAAGATGCTATCTTTTTTCCATTGGATGGTTTTGGCTCCATTGTCAAAAATGAAATGACCATAGGTGTGTGGGTTAATTTCTGGGTCTTCATTCTATTCCACTGGCCTACCTGCCTGTCTCTGTACCAATACCATACAGTTTTTATCACTATTGCTCTATAATACTGCTTGAGTTCAGGGATAGTGATTCCCCCAGAAGTTCTTTTATTGTTGAGGATAGTTTTAGCTATCCTGGGTTTTTTGTTATTCCAGATGAATTTGCAAATTGTTCTGTCTAACTCTCTGAAGAATTGAGTTGGTATTTTGAAGGGGATTGCATTGAATCTGTAGAGCACTTTCGGTAAAATGGCCATTTTTTCTATATTAATCCTGCCAATCCATGAGCATGGGAGATCTTTCCATCTTCTGAGGTCTTCTTCAATTTCTTCCTTCAGAGGCTTGAAGTTCTTCTCATACAGATCTTTCACTTGCTTGGTTAGAGTCACACCGAGGTATTTTATATTATTTGGGACTATTATGAAAGAATCATCCCTAATTTCTTTCTCGGCTTGTTTCTCTTTTGTGTAGAGGAAGGTTGCTGATTTATTTGAATTAATTTTATACCCAGCCACTTTGCTGAAGTTGTTTATCAGCTTTAGTAGTTCTCTGGTGGAACTTTTGGGATCACTTAAATATACTATCATATCATCTGCAAATAGTGATATTTTGACTTCTTTTCCAATCCGTATCCCCTTGATCTCCTTTTGTTGTCTGATTGCTCTGGCTAGAACTTCAAGAACTATATTGAATAAGTAGGGAGAGAGTGGGCAGCCTGTCTAGTCCCTGATTTTAGTGGGATTGCTTCAAGTTTTTCTCCATTTAGTTTAATGTTAGCAACTGGTTTGCTATATATGGCTTTTACTATGTTTATGTATGGGCCTTGAATTCCTATTCTTTCCAGGACTTTTATCATGAAGGGGTGTTGAATTTTGTCAAATGCTTTCTCAGCATCTAATGAAATTATCATGTGGTTTTGTTCTTTCAGTTTGTTTATATAATGGATTATATTGATGGTTTTTCGTATATTAAACCATCCCTGCATTCCTGGGATGAAGCCTACTTGATCATGGTGGATGATTGTTTTGATGTGCTCTTGGATTGGGTTGGCAGAGTTTTATTGAGTATTTTCGTCAATATTCATAAGGGAAATTGGTCTGAAGTTCTCTTTCTTTGTTGGGTCTTTGTGTGCTTTAGGTATAAGAGTAATTGTGACTTCATAGTAGGAATTCCGTAGCACTCCATCTGTTTCAATTTTGTGGAATAGTTTGGATAGTATTGGTATATAGTCTTCTATGATGGACTGATAGAATTCTGCACTTAACCCATCTGGACCTGGGTTCTTTTTGGTTGGGAGACCTTTAATGACTGCTATTTCTTTAGGAGTTATGGGGTTGTTCAAATGGTTTATCTGTTCCTAATTTAAATTCGGTATCTGGTATCTGTCTAGGAAATGGTCCATTTCCTGCAGATTTTCAAGTTTTGTTGAATATAGGCTTTTGTAGTAGGATCTGATGATTTTTTGAATTTCCTCTGATTCTGTAGTTATGTCTCCCTTTTCATTTCTGATTTTGTTAATTTGAACACATTCTCTGTGTCCTCTCGTTAGTCTGGCTAAGGGTTTATCTATCTTGTTGATTTTCTCAAAGAACCAACTTTTGGTTCTGTTGATTCTTTCTATGGTCCTTTTTGTTTCTACTTGGTTGATTTCAGCTCTGAGGTTGATTATTTCCTACCTTCTACTCCTCCTGGGTGTATTTGCTTCTTTTTGTTCTAGAGCTTTTAGGTGTGCTGTCAAGCTGGTGACATATGCTCTTTCCTGTTTCTTTCTGCAGGCACTCAGCGCTATGAGTTTTCCTCTTAGCACAGCTTTCATTGTGTCCCATAAGTTTGGGTATGTTGTACCTTCATTTTCATTAAATTCTAAGAAGTCTTCAATTTCTTTCTTTATTTCTTCCTTGACAAGGTTATCATTGAGTAGAGCATTGTTCAACTTCCATGTATATGTGGGCATTCTTCCCTTATTGTTATTGAAGACCAGCTTTAGCCCATGGTGGTCTGATAGGACGCATGGGTTTATTTCTATCTTTCTGTATCTGCTGAGGCCTGTTTATGACCAATTATATGGTCAATTTTGGAGAAAGTACCAAGAGTTGGTGAGAAGATATATCCTTTTGTTTTAGGATAGAATGTTCTATAAATATCTGTTAAGTCCATTTGGTTCATGACTTCTCTTAGTCTGTCTATGTCTCTGTTTAATTTCTGTTTCCATGATCTGTCCATTGATGAGAGTGGGGTGTTGAAATCTCCTACTTTTGTTGTATGAGGTGCAATGTGTGCTTTGAGCTTTAGTAAGGTTTCTTTTATGTATGTAGGTGCCCTTGTATTTGGAGCATAGATATTTAGGATTGAGAGTTCATCTTGGTGGATTTTTCCTTTGATGAATATGAAGTGTCCTTCCTTATCTTTTTTGATGACTTTTAGTTGAAAATCAATTTTATTTGATATTAGAATGGCTACTCAGTCATTAGCTTGCTTCTTCAGACCATTTGCTTGGAAATTTGTTTTCCAGCCTTTCACTCTGAGGTAATCTCTGTCTTTGTCTCTGAGGTGTTTTTCCTGTAGGCAGCAGAATGCAGGGTCCTCATTGGGCATCCAGTTTGTTAATCTATGTCTTTTTATTGGAGAGTTGAATCTATTGTTGTTGAGAGATATTAAGGAATAATGATTATTGCTTCCTGTTGTATTCGTATTTAGATGTGAGATTATGTTTGTGTGGTTTTCTTCTCTTTGTTTTGTTGCCACGATGATTAGTTTCTTGCTTTTTCTAGGGTGTAGCTTGCCTCCTTATGTTGGGCTTTACCATTTCTTATCCTTTGTAGAGCTGGATTTGTAGAAAGATATTGTATGAATTTGGTTTTGTCATGGAATATCTTGGTTTCTCCATCTATGTTAATTGAGGGTTTTGCTGGATACAGTAACTTGGGCTGGCATTTGTGTTCTCTTAGGGTCTGTATGACATCTTTCCAGGATCTTCTGGCTTTTATAGTCTCTGGTGAGAATTCTGGTGTGATTCTGATAGGTCTGCCTTTATATGTTACTTGACCTTTTCCCCTTTCTGTTTTTAATATTCTTTCTTTGTTTTGTGCATTTGATGTTTTGACTATTATGTGACAGGAGGAGTTTCTTTTCTGGTCCAATCTATTTGGAGTTCTGTAGGCTTCTTGTATGTTTATGGACATCTCTTTAGGTTAGGGAAGTTGTCTTCTATGTTTTGTTGAAGGTATTTACTGGTCCTATGAGCTGGGAGTCTTCCCTCTCTTCTCTACCTATTATCCTTAGGTTTGATCTTCTCATTGAGTCCTGGATTTCCTGTATGTTTTGGGCTGTGAGCTTTTTCTGTTTTACATTATCTTTGATGGTTGTGTTGATGTTTTCTATGGTATCTTCTGCTCCTGAGATTCTCTCTTCTATCTCCTGTATTCTGTTGGCGATGCTTGTATCTACAGCTCCTTGTTTCTTCCTTTGGCTTTTTTTTTTTATTAACTTGAGTATTTCTTATATACATTTTGAGTGTTATTCCCTTTCCCGGTATCCGGGCGAATATCCCCCTCCCCCTCCCCTTCCTTATGGGTGTTCCCCTCCCAATCCTCCCCCCATTGCCGCCCTCCGCCCACCAGTCTAGTTCACTGGGCGTTCAGTCTTAGCAGGACCCAGGGCTTCCCCTTCCACTGGTGCTCTTACTAGGATATTCATTGCTACCTATGAGGTCAGAGTCCAGGGTCAGTCCATGTATAGTCTTTAGGTAGTGGCTTAGTCCCTGGAAGCTCTGGTTCCTTAGCATTGTTGTACATAGGGGTCTCGAGCCCCTTCAAGCTCTTCCAGTTCTTTCTCTGATTCCTTCAACGGGGGTCCTATTCTCAGTTCAGTGGTTTGCTGCTGGCATTCGCCTCTGTATTTGCTGTATTCTGGCTGTGTCTCTCAGGAGCGATCTACATCCGGCTCCTGTCGGTCTGCACTTCTTTGCTTCATCCATCTTGTCTAATTGGGTGGCTGTATATGTATGGGCCACATGTGGGGCAGGCTCTGAATGGGAGTTCCTTCAGTCTCTGTTTTAATCTTTGCCTCTCTCTTCCCTGCCAAGGGTATTCTTGTTCCCCTTTTAAAGAAGGAGTGAAGCATTCACATTTTGATCATCCGTCTTGAGTTTCATTTGTTCTAGGTATCTAGGGTAATTCAAGCATTTGGGCTAATAGCCACTTATCAATGAGTGCATACCATGTATGTCTTTCTGTGATTGGGTTAGCTCACTCAGGATGATGTTTTCCAGTTCCAACCATTTGCCTACGAATTTCATAAAGTCGTTGTTTTTGATAGCTGAGTAATATTCCATTGTGTAGATGTACCACATTTTCTGTATACATTCCTCTGTTGAAGGGCATCTGGGTTCTTTCCAGCTTCTGGCTACTATAAATAACGCTGCAGTGAACATATTGGAGCACGTGTCTCTTTTATATGTTGGGGCATCTTTTGGGTATATGCCCAAGAGAGGTATAGCTGGATCCTCAGGCAGTTCAATGTCCAATTTTCTGAGGATCCTCCAGACTGATTTCCAGAATGGCTGTACCAGTTTGCAATCCAACCAACAATGGAGGAGTGTCCCTCTTTCTCCACATCCTCGCCAGCATCTGTTGTCCCCTGTGTTTTTGATCATAGCCATTCTCACTGGTGTGAGGTGAAATCTCAGGGTTGTTTTGATTTGCATTTCCCTTATGACTAAAGATGTTGAACATTTCTTTAGGTGTTTCTCAGCCATTTGGCATTCCTCAGCTGTGAATTCTTTGTTTAGCTCTGAACCCCATTTTTAATAGGGTTATTTGTTTCCCTGCGGTCTAACTTCTTGAGTTCTTTGTATATTTTGGATATAAGGCCTCTATCTGTTGTAGGATTGGTAAAGATCTTTTCCCAATCTGTTGGTTGCCGTTTTGTCCTAACCACAGTGTCCTTTGCCTTACAGAAGCTTTGCAGTTTTATGAGATCCCATTAGTCGATTCTTGATCTTAGAGCATAAGCCATTGGTGTTTTGTTCAGGAAATTTTTTCCAGTGCCCATGTGCTCCAGATGCTTCCCTAGTTTTTCTTCTATTAGTTTGAGTGTGTCTGGTTTGATGTGGAGGTCCTTGATCCACTTGGACTTAAGCTTTGTACAGGGTGATAAGCATGGATCGATCTGCATTCTTCTACATGTTGACCTCCAGTTGAACCAGCACCATTTGCTGAAAATGCTATCTTTTTTCCATTGGATGGTTTTGGCTCCTTTGTCAAAAATCAAGTGACCATAGGTGTGTGGGTTCATTTCTGGGTCTTCAATTCTATTCCATTGGCCTATCTGTCTGTCTCTGTACCAATACCATGCAGTTTTTATCACTATTGCTCTGTAATACTGCTTGAGTTCAGGGATAGTGATTCCCCCTGAAGTCCTTTTATTGTTGAGGATAGCTTTAGCTATCCTGGGTTTTTTGTTATTCCAGATGAATTTGCAAATTGTTCTGTCTAACTCTTTGAAGAATTGGATTGGTATTTTGATGGGGATTGCATTGAATCTGTAGATTGCTTTTGGTAAAATGGCCATTTTTACTATATTAATCCTGCCAATCCATGAGCATGGGAGATCTTTCCATCTTCTGAGGTCTTCTTCAATTTCCTTCTTCAGTGTCTTGAAGTTCTTATTGTACAGATCTTTTACTTGCTTTGTTAAAGTCACACCGAGGTACTTTATATTATTTGGGTCTATTATGAAGGGTGTCGTTTCCCTAATTTCTTTCTCGGCTTGTTTCTCTTTTGTATAGAGGAAGGCAACTGATTTATTTGAGTTAATTTTATACCCAGCCACTTTGCTGAAGTTGTCTATCAGCTTTAGTAGTTCTCTGGTGGAACGTTTGGGATCACTTAAATATACTATCATATCATCTGCCAATAGTGATATTTTGACTTCTTCTTTTCCGATCTGTATCCCCTTGACCTCCTTTTGTTGTCTGATTGCTCTGGCTAGAACTTCAAGAACTATATTGAATAAGTAGGGAGAGAGTGGGCAGCCTTGTCTAGTCCCTGATTTTAGTGGGATTGCTTCAAGTTTCTCTCCATTTAGTTTAATGTTAGCAACTGGTTTGCTGTATATGGCTTTTACTATGTTTATGTATGGGCCTTGAATTCCTATTCTTTCCAGGACTTTTATCATGAAGGGGTGTTGAATTTTGTCAAATGCTTTCTCAGCGTCCAATGAAATGATCATGTGGTTTTGTTCTTTCAGTTTGTTTATATAATGGATCACGTTGATGGTTTTCCGTATATTCATCCATCCCTGCATGCCTGGGATGAAGCCTACTTCGTCATGGTGGATGATTGTTTTGATGTGCTCTTGGATTCGGTTTGCCAGAATTTTGTTGAGTATTTTTGCGTTGATATTCATAAGGGAAATTGGTCTGAAGTTCTCTTTCTTTGTTGTGTCTTTGTGTGGTTTAGGTATAAGAGTAATTGTGGCTTCGTAGAAGGTATTCGGTAGTGATCCATCTGTTTCAATTTTGTGGAATAGTTTGGATAATATTGGTATGAGGTCTTCTCTGAAGGTTTGGTAGAATTCTGCAGTAAACCCGTCTGGACCTGGGCTCTTTTTGGTTGGGAGACCTTTAATGACTGCTTCTATTTCCTTAGGAGTTATGGGGTTATTTAACTGGTTTATCTGTTCCTGATTAAACTTCGGTACCTGGTATCTGTCTAGGAAATTGTCCATTTCCTGAAGATTTTCAAGTTTTGTTGAATATAGGTTTTTATAGTAAGATCTGATGATTTTTTGAATTTCCTCTGAATCTGTTGTTATGTCTCCCTTTTCATTTCTGATTTTGTTAATTTGGACACACTCTCTGTGTTCTCTCGTTAGTCTGGCTAAGGGTTTATCTATCTTGTTGATTTTCTCAAAGAACCAACTTTTGGTTCTGTTGATTCTTTCTATGGTCCTTTTTGTTTCTACTTGGTTGATTTCTGCTCTGAGTTTGATTATTTCCTGCCTTCTACTCCACCTGGGTGTATTTGCTTCTTTTTGTTCTAGAGCTTTTAGGTGTGTTGTCAAGCTGGTGACATATGCTCTTTCCTGTTTCTTTCTGCAGGCACTCAGCGCTATGAGTTTTCCTCTTAGCACAGCTTTCATTGTGTCCCATAAGTTTGGGTATGTTGTACCTTCATTTTCATTAAATTCTAAAAAGTTTTTAATTTCTTTCTTTATTTCTTCCTTGACCAGGTTATCATTGAGTAGAGCATTGTTCAATTTCCAAGTATATGTGGGCATTCTTCCTTGATTGTTATTGAAGACCAGTTTTAGGCCGTGGTGGTCTGATAGCACACATGGGATTATTTCTATCTTTCTGTACCTGTTGAGGCCCGTTTTTTGACCAATTATATGGTCGATTTTGGAGAAAGTACCATGAGGAGCTGAGAAGAAGGTATATCCTTTTGCTTTAGGATAGAATGTTCTATAAATATCCGTTAAGTCCATTTGGCTCATGACTTCTCTTAGTCTGTCTACATCTCTGTTCAATTTCTGTTTCCATGATCTGTCCATTGATGAGAGTGGGGTGTTGAAATCTCCCACTATTATTGTGTGAGGTGCAATGTGTGTTTTGAGCTTTAGTAAGGTTTCTTTTACGTATGTAGGTGCCCTTGTATTTGGGGGATAGATATTTAGGATTGAGAGTTCATCTTGGTGGATTTTTCCTTTGATGAATATTAAGTGTCCTTCCTTATCTTTTTTGATAACTTTTAGTTGAAAATTGATTTTATTTGATATTATAATGGCTACTCCAGCTTGCTTCTTCTGACCATTTGCTTGGAAAATTGTTTTCCAGCCTTTCACTCTGAGGTAATGTCTGTCTTTGTCTCTGAGGTGTGTTTCCTGTAGGCAGCAGAATGCAGGGTCCTCGTTGCATATCCAGTTTGTTAATCTATGTCTTTTTATTGGGGAGTTGAGGCCATTGATGTTGAGAGATATTAAGGAATAGTGATTATTGCTTCCTGTTATATTCATATTTGGATGTGAGGTTATGTTTGTGTGCTTTCATTCTCTTTGTTTTGTTGCCAAGACGATTAGTTTCTTGCTTCTTCTAGGGTATAGCTTGCCTCCTTATGTTGGGCTGTACCATTTATTATCCTTTGTAGTGCTGGATTTGTAGAAAGATATTGTGTAAATTTGGTTTTGTCATGGAATATCTTGGTTTCTCCATCTATGTTAATTGAGAGTTTTGCAGGATACAGTAACCTGGGCTGGCATTTGTGTTCTCTTAGGGTCTGTATGACATCAGTCCAGGATCTTCTGGCCTTCATAGTTTCTGGCGAGAAGTCTGGTGTGATTCTGATAGGTCTGCCTTTATATGTTACTTGACCTTTTTCCCTTACTGCTTTTAATATTCTTTCTTTATTTTGTGCGTTTGGTGTTTTGACTATTATGTGACGGGAGGTGTTTCTTTTCTGGTCCAATCTATTTGGAGTTCTGTAGGCTTCTTGTATGCCTATGGGTATCTCTTTTTTTAGGTTAGGGAAGTTTTCTTCTATGATTTTGTTGAAGATATTTACTGGTCCTTTGAGCTGGGAGTCTTCACTCTCTTCTATACCTATTATCCTTAGGTTTGATCTTCTCATTGAGTCCTGGATTTCCTGTATGTTTTGGACCAGTAGCTTTTTCTGCTTTACATTATCTTTGACAGTTGAGTCAATGATTTCTATGGAATCTTCTGCTCCTGAGATTCTCTCTTCCATCTCTTGTATTCTGTTGGTGATGCTTGTATCTACGGCTCCTTGTCTCTTCCTTTGGTTTCCTATATCCAGGGTTGTTTCCATGTGTTCTTTCTTTCTTTCTTTTTTTTTTTTTTTGGTTCTTTTTTTCGGAGCTGGGGACCGAACCCAGGGCCTTGCGCTTCCTAAGTAAGTGCTCTACCACTGAGCTAAATCCCCAGCCCCCCATGTGTTCTTTCTTGATTGCTTCTATTTCCATTTTTAATTCCTTCAACTGTTTGATTGTGTTTTCCTGGAATTCTTTCAGGGATTTTTGTGATTCCTCTCTGTAGGCTTCTACTTGTTCTCTAAGGGAGTTCTTCATGTCTTTCTTGAAGTCCTCCAGCATCATGATCAAATATGATTTTGAAACTAGATCTTGCTTTTCTGGTGTGTTTGGATATTCCATGTTTGTTTTGGTGGGAGAATTGGGCTCCGATGATGCCATGTAGTCTTGGTTTCTGTTGCTTGGGTTCCTGCGCTTGCCTCTCACCATCAGATTATCTCTAGTGTTACTTTGTTCTGCTATTTCTGACAGTGGCTAGACTGTCCTATAAGCCTGTGTGTCAGGAGTGCTGTAGACCTGTTTTCCTCTCTTTCAGTCAGTTATGGGGACAGAGTGTTCTGCTTTCGGGCGTGTAGTTTTTCCTCTCTACAGGTCTTCAGCTGTTCCTGTGGGCCTGTGTCTTGAGTTCACCAGGCAGCTTTCTTGCAGCAGAAAAGTTGGTCTTACCTGTGGTCCCGAGGCTCAAGTTCGCTCGTGGGGTGCTGCCCACGGGCTCTCTGCAGCGGCAGCAACCAAGAAGACCTGTGCCGCCCCTTCCGGGAGCTTCAGTGCACCAGGGTTCCAGATGGCCTTTGGTGTTTTCCTCTGGCGTCCGAGATGTGTGCACAGAGAGCAGTCTCTTCTGGTTTCCCAGGCTTGTCTGCCTCTCTGAAGGTTTAGCTCTCCCTCCCACGGGATTTGGGTGCAGAGAACTGTTTATCCGGTCTGTTTCCCTCAGGTTCCAGCGGTGTCTCAGGCAGGGGTCCTGCCGCTCCTGGGCCCTCCCCCACGGGAGCCCAGAGGCCTTATACAGTTTCCTCTTGGGCCAGGGATGTGGGCAGGGGTGGGCAGTGTTGGTGGTCTCTTCCGCTCTGCAGCCTCAGGAGTGCCCACCTGACCAGGCGGTGAGGTCTCTTTCCTACGGGGTCTGGGAGCAGAAAGCTGCTGCGGGCCGGGATCCTCGGGCGTGGGACCTCCGGCAAACACAGGACGTGCCCGGTCCTAGATGAACTCTGCCTCTGTGTGTCCCGATCTCACCAGGCAGCTTTCTTGCAGCAAAAAAGTTGGTCTTACCTGTGGTCCCGAGGCTCAAGTTCGGTCGTGGGGTGCTGCCCAAGGGCTCTCTGCGGCGGCAGCAACCAGGAAGACCTGTGCCGCCCCTTCCGGGAGCTTCAGTGCACCAGGGTTCCAGATGGCCTTTGGTGTTTTCCTCTGGCGTCTGAGATGTATGTACAGAGAGCAGTCTCTTCTGGTTTCCCAGGCTTGTCTGCCTCTCTGAAGGTTCAGCTCTCCCTCCCCTGGCTTTTTTATATCCAGGGTTTTCTCCCTTTGTGCTTTCGTCATTGCTTCTATTTCCATTTTTAATTCCTTCACCTGTTTGATTGTGTTTTCCTGGAACCCTTTCAGGGAGTTTTGTGATTCCTCTCTGTAGGCTTCTACTAGTTTATTTATGTTTTCCTGTGTTTCTCTAAGCCTTTCTCATGTCTTTCTTGAAGTCCTCCATCATCATGATCCAATGTGATTTAAAATCAAGATACTGCTTTTCTGGTGTGTTTGGATATTCAGTGTTTGCTTTGTTGGGAGAATTGGGCTCCGATGATGCCATGTAGTCTTCATTTCTGTTGCTTTGGTTCCTGTGCTTGCCTCTCGCCATCAGGTTGTCTCTCGTGTTACTTTGTTCTGCTATTTCTGACAGTGGCTAGACCGTCCTATAGGCCTGTGTGTCAGGAGTGCTGTAGACCTGTTTTCCTGTTTTCTTTCAGCCAGTTATGGGAACAGAGTGTTCTGCTTTTGGGCGTGTAGTCTTTCCTGTCTACTGGTCTTCAGCTGTTCCTGTGGGCCTGTGTCCTGAGTCTACCAGGCAGGTCGCTTGGAGCAGAAAAGTTGGTTTTACCTGTGGTCCCCTGGCTCAAGTTGCTCATGGGGGGATTCCTTTTGCGCTCTCCATGAGGGCAGCAACCAGGAGGGCCTGTGCTACCTTTTCTCGGACCCTCCGTGCACCGGTATCCCAGATGGCATTAGGTGTTTTCCTCTGGAGTCAGAAATGTGGGCAGAGTGTAGTCTCTTCTGGCTTCCCAGGCATGTCCGCCCCTCTGAAGGTTTAGCTCTCTCTCCCAAGGGATTTGGGTGCAGGGAGCTTTTGATCAGGTCCCTTCAGATCTGGGCGGTATCTGGACTGCAAGGGACCTGCCGCTTGAGTGCCTCTTTTTTTTCTCATTAAACTTCTTTTAATGGGTCTCAAAATTCTGTGACAAATTTTTGGTCAAGTTGTTTCCATTAAAAAGTACTGTTTTTGAAAACTAATAACTTAAAACTGACACACACACACACACACACACACACACACACACACACACACACACACACACCAAGGTCCACAAAACATTCTTTCCTTCTGAAGGTTTTATGATGCATTGTTATCATTAACCAGTCTTTACTGTTAAACTTAAATGGCCAATTGAGACAAACAGTTCTGAGACCATTCTTCCCCCACTGATTAAGACTGGGGTGGCAGGTGTTAGGGCTAATATTCATTTAGTCTTCTGAGCTTTCTGGGCAGACTTGGTGACTTTGCCACCTCCTGCAGCCTTCTGTCCACAGCTTTGATGACACCCACAGCAACTGTCTGCCTCATGTCATGAACAGCAAAATGACCAAGTGGAGGATTGTCAGAGAAGCTCTCAACACACATGAGCTTGCCAGGGAGCATGTCAACAATGGCAGCATCACCAGACTTCAAGAATTTGGGGTCATCTTCCAACTTCTTACCAGAACGATGATCTATCTTCTCTTTTAGCTCGGCAAACTAGCTTGCTACGTGGGCCGTGTGACAATACAGAACAGGGGCACAGCCAGCACTAATTTGGCCTGGATGGTTCAGGATAATCACCTGAGCAGTGAGGCCAGCTGCTTCCATTGGTGGGTCATTTTTGCTGTCACCAGCAACATTGCCACGTCGAACGTCTTTGACAGACACGTTTTTTATGTTGAAGCCCACATTGTCCCCAGGAAAGCTTCACTCAAAGCTTCGTGGTGCATTTCCACAGACTTGACTTCAGTTGTTACATTGACTGGAGCAAAGGTAACCCCCATGCCAGGTTCGAGAACACCAGTTTCCACTCGGCCCACAGGAACAGTGCCAATGTCCCCAATTTTATAGACATCTTGGAGGGGCATTTGCAGAGGCTTTTCAATTTGACGAGTTGGCGGCAGAGTGCAGTTCCAGCACTGGCACTGCCATCTTTGCGGGTGACTTTCCATCCCTTGAACCAAGGCATATTAGCACTTGGTTCTAGCATGTTGTCACCATTCCAACAGAAATTGGCACAAATGCTACTGTGTCAGGGTTGTAGCCAATTTTCTTAATGTAGGTAGGTGCTGACTTCCTTAACGATTTCCTCGTATCTCTTCTGACTGCATGGTGACTCAGTGGAATCCATTTTGTTGACACCAACAATTAGCTGTTTCACACCCAGGGTGTAAGCCAGAAGAGCATGCTCATGGGTCTGCCCATTCTTGGAGATACCAGCTTCAAATTCACCAACACCAGCAGCAATGATCAGGACAGCACAACCAGCCTGAGATGTGCCTGTAATCATGTTCTTGATGAAGTCTCTGTGTCCTGGGGCATCAATGATAGCCACATAGTACTTGCTGGTCTCGAATTTCCACAGGGAGATGTCAATAGTGGTACCATGCTCACGCTCAGCTTTCAGTTTGTCCAAGACCCAGGAATACTTGAAGGAGCCTTTTTTCACTTCGGCAACCTCCTTTTCAAACTTTTTGATGGTTCTTTTGTTGATTCCACCACATTTGTAGATCAGGTGGCTGGTTGCGGTGGACTTGCCAGAATCTACGTGTCCTATTACGACAATGTTGATGTGAGTCTTTTCCTTTCCCATTTTTGCTTTGAATTAGCAGTGGCTTTCACAACACCTGTGCTCTGATGGCAAACCCCTTGTGAAAAAGCATATTTATTTCTTTTTGTTCTAGAGCTTTTAGGTGTGTTGTAAGCTGCTCTCTCCCGTTTCTTTCTGCTGGCACTCAGAGCTATGAGTTTTCCTCTTAGCACAGCTTTAATTGCGTCCCATAAGTTTGGGTATATTGTACCTTCATTTTCATTAAATTCTAAGAAGTCTTTATTTTTATTTCTTTATTACTTCCTTGACCAAGTTATCATTGAGTAGAATGTTGTCCAACTTCCATGTACATGTGGGCATTCTTTCCTTATTGTTATTGAAGACCTACCTTAGTCCGTGGTGGTCTAATAGGATGCTTGGGATTATTCCTATCTTTCTGTATCTGTTGAGGCCTGTTTTATGCCCAATTATATGGTCAATTTTGGAGAAGGTACCATGAGGTGCTGAGAAGATGGTATATTCTTTTGATTTAGGATGGAATGTTCTATAAATTCCGTTAAGTACATTTGGTTCATAACTTCTGTTAATCTCTTTGTCTCTGTTTAATTTCTGTTTCCATAATCTGTTCATTGATGAGAGTGGGGTGAAATTTCCTACTATTATTGTGTGAAGTGCAATGTGTGCTTTGAGCTTTAGTAAGGTTTCTTTTATGTATATAGGTGCCCTTGTATTTGGAGCAAAGATATTTAGGAATGAGAGTTCATCTTGGTGGATTTTTCCTTTGATGAATATGAAGTGTCCTTCCTTATCTTTTTTGATGACTTTTGGTTGAACATCGATTTTATTTGATAGTAGAATGGCTACTCCAGCTTGCTTCTTCAGACCATTTGATTGGAAAGTGGTTTTCCAGCCTTTTATTCTGAGGTAGTCTTTGTCTTTGTCTTTGAAGTGTGTTTCCTGTAGGCAGCAAAATGCTGGGTCCTCTTTATGTATCCAGTCTGTTAATCTGTGCCTTTTTACTGGGGAATTGAGTCCATTGATATTGAGAGATATTAAGGAGTAGTGATTGTTGTTTCCTATTATTTTTGTACTTGGAGGTGGGATTATGTTTGTGTGCTTCTCTTCTTTTGGTTTTGTTGCAAAAATATTACTTTCTTGTTTTTTCTAGGGTGTAGTTTACCTCCTTGTATTGGCCTTTGCCATTTCTTATCCTTTGTAGAGCTGGATTTGTAGAAAGATATTGTGTAAATTTGGTTTTGTCAGGGAATATCTTGGTTTCTCCCTCAATGTTAATCGATAGTTTTGCTGGATACTGTGGCCTGGGCTGGCATTTGTGTTCTCTTAGGGTCTATATGCCATCTGTCCAGGATCTTCTGGCTTTCACAGTCTCTGGTGAGAAGTCTGGTGTAATTCTGATAGGTCTGCCTTTATATGTTACTTGACCTTTTTCCCTTAGTGCTTTTAATATTCTTTCTTTGTTTTGTGCATTTGATGTTTTGACTATTATGTGACAGGAGGAATTTCTTTTCTGGTCCAATCTATTTGGAGTTCTGTAGGCTTCTTGTATGTTTATGGGCATCTCTTTCTTTAGGTTAGGGAAGATTTCTTCTATGATTTTGTTGAAGATATTTAATGGCCCTTTAAGTTGGAATCTTCACTCTCTTCTATACCTATTATCCTAAGGTTTGATCTTCTCATTGTGTCCTGGATTTCCTGTATGTTTTGGGCTGTGAGCTTTTTCTGTTTTACATTATCTTTGGTGGTTGTGTTGATGTTTTCTATGGTATCTTCTGCTCCTGAGATTCTCTCTTCTATCTCCTGTATTCTGTTGGTGATGCTCGTATCTATGACTCTTGATCTCTTCCCTGGGTTTTCTATGTCCAGGGTTGTCTCCCCTTGTGCTTTCTATATTGTTTCTATTTCCATTTTTAACTCATTGATGGTTTTGTTCATTTCCTTCTCCTGTTTGGTTGTTTTTTCCAGTAGTTCTTCAAGGGATTTTTGTGTTTCCTCTTTAAGGGCTTCTACTTGTTTACTTGTGTAAACAAGTAATTCCTTAAGGGAGTTATTTATGACCTTCTTGTCCTCCATCATCATGATAAAATGTGATTTTGAATCTACATCTTTCTTTTTTGGTGTGTTTGGATATACAGTGTTTTCTTTAGGGGGAACACTGGGCTCTGATGATGTCTTGGTTTCTGTTGCTTGGGTTCCTGTGCTTGCCTCTTGCCATATGTCTCTGGTTGTCTCTGGTGTTGCCATTCTTGCTGTTTCTAATAGTGGCTTGACCTTCTTGTGGGCCAGTGTTTCAGCACTCCTGTAGACCTCTTTTCCTGTTTTCTTTCAGCGAGAATAGAGAACAGAGTATTCTGTTGTCAGGTGTGTAGTCACTCCTGGCAGCTGGCTTTTAGCTCTCTGTGAGGGCAGCAACCAGAGGGTCCTGCCCCTACTGCTCCTAGGTCCCTGTGCCTTACGGACTACTTTTGACAGATAATGAGAGTAGTCATCCTTGTCTTCTTTTTGTTTGTTTCTTTTACCATCTTCCTATTTGTTATATTGCTCCAAAACAAATAAATAGTCACACTTTATGCTTTTGTTGGAAAGGAACTAAAACCCTATCTCAGAGAGAAAGGAACAGTAAATATGTGAAGATATATAAGAATCTACTGTGAATTATTCTTAATATAAATATAAACAGTGAATCAGGTAAACCGTATTTTTTCAATTGATACTAATTCCCAATAATTACACAAAGAAACCAGATTTATTTAAAAGTGCACCTCAATAGCTGAAAAGTTAAATGCTCTACCTTAGCCTTCTATGGTAATCTGGCTTCCTCCTAATCCCATCCCATGACACTTGCATATTATTATTGATATGACTCTTTAGGCTTCAGGTGTGTTTCCATGATCTCTCTGAATCCCTGCATCTATTTGTCCTTTCTGGACAAATTTGTTTGTAGTTGAAGCATCACCATTTACTTTGCCCATGGCTAACTTGCCACATTTGAGGCAAATTCCATAAAGAGGTTGTTGATGATCATCATGTTCTTTAAAGTAGAATGGGGGTACTGTCAGGAGCAGACCTGTCTCATAGTCAAAAGATCTTAGTTAATAAAAATATCTTTAAATGTCAATATTCTGTAAGCCTCCAAGATTTTGGAAGACTAGCTGTCTATCCATAGTATATTCAAATTGTCAAACATTGTTTAATTTTAGCTATTTACTATTTGAATAACTTGGAAAGTATTTCATTATAATTAACTAAACTAGTATCTAGTATGACTGTCAATCTGTATTTTTTAGCTATCCATAATAGCTTGCAATTTGTATTTTTTATCCTACCTAATACTTTGTACTAGCAGCTTTCAAAAGGACTAGAAGTTTATATTGCAACTTTGAGAATTATATAAGTACAATACCTCAAATAAGTGTTAAAACATATACATTATATTTATCAATCTTAAATTTGTATCAGTATATAATAACCTATACCAATGTATCAAAATATCTTTATTTATATATCAATAAACCAAATTCTGTACCAATATAACAAAATATGGCCTCAATTTTGTATCAAAATATAAAGATATTTACCAATGTAAGATTATAGCTATAACATATTTTCTTGGTTTAAGAGTAGATTCAATAATTCACCCCTACTTGTCTACTCTTATAATATTTCTATACCCCCCCTTTTCTTTTCAACCTCCTACCCTTTAACTAAGAAAGAAGGATAGAGAAGAGGAAAGGAAATATAGGAGGTGTGGCGTTGTTAGAGTAGGTGTGTCACTGTGGGCATGGGCTTTAAGACTTGTTCCTAGTTGCCTGGAAGCAAGTCTTCTCCTAGTTGCTTTCAGATGAAGATGTAGAACTCTCAGTTCTGCCTGCACCATGCCTGCCTGGATGCTGCCATGCTCCTGCCTTTATGATAAGGGACTGAAACTCTGAACCTGTAAGCCAGGTCCAATTAAAGGTTGTTTTTGTAAGAGTTGCCTTGATCATGGTGTCTATTAACAGCAGTAAAACCCTAAGACATCCTAAGACTAAGCTCCTTATTTAGTTTCCTTCCTGTCCAAGACTATAATTATTTGCAAATCATTCCTTTAAATGACAACATTTGTATAATTTATAAAATTACTAAAACTATCCACCCAAATTTAAGGAGTTGGGATTGTGGTATCCTTATAATTGCTTCCTGATGAATTGGAATGAAGAATTCCTGTTTGGGGGCCCAATAGGAAAGTGGGAAAAATGGTTAATTTAAAAGAAAGCTACAACATGGCATGATTTGTTGTCCAGTCTCTATGTGCTGAGAAAGTTGATGGCTTAACTAAAGTCCTTACAGGAACAGTCTGAAAGGCCAGATAAACCAAGGTCTGTGGTCATATTTCATATTTTCTTGCATTTGTATCTCTGTCATCCTAGCAGTTTGTTCAGTCTGGTCTAGTAAACTTTTTACCTGTTGTTTTATTTACTGTTTTTGTATTTTATTTTTTCTTTATTTGTATTTCTAACATTTTAATATCTTCTTTATTTTGATTTATCAGTTTTAGCAAAGTCTCCTTGTAAGGGTCCAAAATCGCTAAAGGAAGACCCTGGACTCAGATAGTATGCCAAAACAAAGAGTGTTTATTTTGCAGAAACAATTAGCATGCTAAGGTCGCCATCTTTCAGAATGGCAACATCTACAGAGACATTCAAGCCCCTTTATGACAGAACTGCCTAATTGCTCCTGAAATAAAACAAACTTATAAAACTTACTTATAAAACTTATAACACAAACTTATAAAACCCACTCCAAGGGGTTACAGAAACCATTAACCGTAGGTCATAAGGAAGATATACATCTATACACCACAGAACCACAGGTGCAAAAACAGGAGATAAGACATTGACTGGGTTATCTATACAAAACTTCAAGGACAGCTTAGTCATGGTCTTTAATTTTACTTGAACCTGTAAGCTAGTAATAAATGGTGGATGTTAAGCCAGATAATTGTTCCCAGTTTATATGCATGTAGGCATTCTCTGTTATAACCTCTTATTCAATTTAAGACCTGAACTTATGTGCAAACTCACAATTTTCTTTTTACCATGAGAACACTTGCTCTGAAAGTCATACAAATACTGAGAACAAAGGACAAAGATAAGTTTCCCTCCCCTTTTCTCCTGGAGACTTCAACTTAGAGCCATTCAGTTCCAGCAGAGACAGGACAAAGGCTGCTTTTCCTAGCCCCCTGCTCTGTTACTTTGAGGTGCTAACCTGGAGGCTATAGCTTCCAGCCTCAAAGCAACCCAGACAGGCAGATCAACTGTGAAAGCAAAGTGCTTTAGTAAATGGTTTATGGCATAATTTCTGGGTGGAGATAAAATAGGATAAAAAAGGAACTCTTCATTCCCTCCCCAAGTTGCATATTATCTCAAATCTTTGAGACTACTACTGGCTGATATTATTGTCTCAAGACCATGAGTTGAACAGTGGAGATTCCATCCTTAACAAACTTAATAAGAACATTGATAACGAAAGGGCCACATGTTAATGCAAGCATCAACAGAATCAGGGGCCCAGTTAAGGTGGAGATAAGAGTGGTTATCCAAGGGGACCAATTAAAGAGGGACTCATACCAACCCTGGGACTGTTCTCTTTCTATTCTTCTCTCCTGGAGTCTCTTTCTGACTAAGGCTATAAATTCTATGACCACTTCTGAGTGGTCAACTTAGAAACAACATTCCTCACCTAAGGTTGCAAAGAATTCTCCTTTCTGGAGGAACAGCAAACCTAGGCCTCTTCTATTCTGTAAGGCTACTTCTTCCAAGGAGGAAAAGGAATCCTGCTTCTCCATCTTTTGTATGCCTGCATTTATCACTACCCATAGGGCCTTCTAATTTTTATCTTGGACTATTAGGGCTGAGGTCCCTACACTTGCAGCTCTGTCCAGCTGTATGCCAAGGAGAGAACCTAGTACCACAGTGGAAATGGCCACCCTTTCTATAGCTTGTTTGGAGGTGATAGTTGGTTGATGACATCCTCCCCAGAGTATAAGTCATTCTGGGTACAAGGTGTACTAGAACACAAAAATCTTTAGTCATATTTACAACCAGTCCATAAATGCATTAGGTAAGCCCTGAGATACAAGCCTACAAAGCATTTTCTAGGGACAGCATGTATCATGTAACGGTAGGGATTGCAGTTGCAGATATGGGAATAGACTAAGGGTACCTTATTTCCAATACAGAATCCCTGTACTGTGGTTGATTGTATGGTCAACTTCCCTCTACCTGCTTGCTGTCATTTACACTGAATACTATATGTAGACTACGAATAGTCTCCTGGGATAGTTATTCCTTCATAGTAGGGGGTATGAGAATTTAGGTATAACTAGCAGTCTTGTTTTAACTTTGGGAGGGAGGAGTTAAGTGCTCAGAAAGTGACTTCTAATAAGTGCAGGGGTTCTGACTTGGGTGATGGAGTAGGTAATGCAGGCTGTAGCATGCCTTTGGGGAACAGTTGGTTAGGTAAAGTGAGACCTCGCTGGAGTGAAAGGGTCTTGGGTCCTGGTAAGGGAGTAATGGTGGGCAGAGGCAGGGGTTGGAGGAGTGGTTGGTTCAGCCTTGCTAATGGTTGCTGAGGCCTAAGGGAACCATGGGTCTCAAAAGGATACGTTGGGGCCATTGGACCGTAAATAAGAGTCCCAGATCATAGTTAAAGGTGTGAATGAAGTCTCTTTTTTAAAAATTTTTTTAAACTTTTTTTTTCTTTTTTTCGGAGCTGGGGACCGAACCCAGGGCCTTGCGCTTGCTAGGCAAGCGCTCTACCACTGTGCTAAATCCCCAACCCCATTTGTACTTTTTTTCTATTATTTCTCCACCTCTATTAATTTGGGTATTTCTTATTTACATTTCAATTGTTATTACTTTTCCTGGTTTCCAGGCCAACATCCCCCTAACCATTACCCCTCCCTTTCTTCATGGGTGTTCCCCTCCCCATCCTCCATCCATTACCACCCTTCCCCCAACAATCATGTTCACTGGGGGTTCAGTCTTGGCACGACCAAGGGCTTCCCCTTCCACTGGTGCCCTTACTGGCTATTCATTGCTACCTATGCAGTTGGAGCCCAGGATCAGTCCATGTATAGTCTTTGGGAAGTGGCTTAGTCCCTGGAAGCTCTGGTTGGTTGGCATTTTTGTTCATATGGGGTCTCGAGCCCCTTCAAGCTCTTTCAGTCCTTTCTCTGATTCCTTCAACGGGGGTCCTGTTCTCAGTTCAGTGGTTTAATGATGGCATTCACCTATGTATTTGCCTTATTCTGGCTGTGTCTTTCAGGACAGATCTATATCCGGTTCCTGTCAGCCTGCATTTCTTTGTTTCATCCATCTTTTCTAGTTTGGTGAATGTATATGTATGGGCCACATGTGGGGCAGGCTCAGAAGGGGTGTTCCTTCAGCCTCTGCTCTAAATTTTGCCTGCCTATTCCCTCCCAAGAGTATTCTTGTTCCCCCTTTAAAAAAGGAGTGAAGCATTCGCATTTTGGTCATCCTTCTTGAGTTTCACCTGTTCTGTGAATCTAGGGTAATTCAAGCATTTGGGCTAATAGTCACTTATCAATTAGTTTATACCACGTGTGTTTTTCTGTGATTGGGTTACATCACTCACGATGATATTTTCCAGTTCCATCCATATGCCTATGAATTTCATAAAGTCATTGTTTTGATAGCGGAGTAGTATCCCATTGTGTAGATGTACCACATTTTCTGTATGCATTCTTCTGTTGAAGGGCATCTGGGTTCTTTCCAGCTTCTGGCTATTATAAATAAGGCTGTTATGAACATAGTGGAGCATGTGTCTTTGTTATTTGTTGGAGCATCTTCTGGGTATATGCCCAGGAGAGGTATAGCTGGGTCCTCAGGTAGTGCAATGTCCACTTTTCTGAGGCATTGATTTCCAGAATGGTTTTACCAGTCTGCAATCCTACTAACAATGGAGGAGTGTTCCTCTTTCTGCACATCCTCACCAGCATCTGCTGTTGCCGGAGTTTTTGATTTTAGCCATTCTGACTGGTGTGAGGTAGAATCTCAGGGTTGTTTTGATTTGCATTTCCCTTATGACTAAAGATGTTGAACATTTCTTTAGGTGTTTCTCAGCCATTAAGCATTCAACAAAATAGATAAACCCTTAGCCAGACTAACCAGAGGACACAGAGAGTGTGTCCAAATTAACAAAATCAGAAATGAAAAGGGAGACATAACTACAGAATCAGAGGAAATTCAAAAAATCATCAGATCCTACTACAAAGCCTATATTCAACAAAACTTGAAAATCTGGAGGAAATGGACAATTTCCTAGACAGATACCAGGTACCAAAGTTAATTAAGGAACAGATAAACCATTTAAACAACCCCATAACTCCTAAAGAAACAGAAGCAGTCATTAAAGGTCTCCCAACCAAAAAGAGCCCAGGTTAAGACCAGTTCAGTGCAGAGTTCTATCAGACCTTCATAGAAGACCTCATACGAATACTATTCAAACTATTCCACAAAATTGAAACAGATGGAGCACTACCGAATTCCTTCTATGAAGCCACAATTACTCTTACACCTAAACCACACAAAGACCCAACAAGAAAGAGAACTTCAGACCAATTTCACTTATGAATATTGACGCAAAAATACTCAACAAAATTCTTGCAAACCGAATCCAAGAACACATCAAAACAATCATCCCTCATGATCAAGTAGGCTTCATCCCAGGTATGCAGGAATGGTGTAGTATATGGAAAACTATCAATGTAATGCACCATGTAAACAAACTGAAAGAACAAAACCACATGATCATTTCATTAGATGCTGAGAAAGCATTTGACAAAATTCAACACACCTTCATGATAAAAGTCATGGAAAGAACAGGAATTCAAGGCCCATACATAAACATAGTAAAAGCCATATACAACAAACCAGTAGCTAATATTAAACTAAATGGAGAGAAACTTGAAGCAATCCCACTAAAATCAGGGACTAGACAAGGCTGCCCTCTATCTCCCTACTTATTCAATATAGTTCTTGAAGTTCTAGCCAGAGCAAACAGACAACAAAAGGAGATCAAAGGGATACGAATTGGAAAGGAAGAAGTTAAAATATCACTATTTGCAGATGATATGATAGTATATTTAAGTGATCCCAAAAGTTCCACCAGACAACTACTAAACCTGATAAACACCTTCAGCAAAGTGGCTGGGTATAAAATTAACTCAAATAAATCAGTAGCCTTCCTTTACACAAAAGAGAAACAAGCTGAGAGAGAAATTAGGGAAACAGCACCCTTCATAATACTCCCAAAAAATATAAAATACCTTGATATGACTCTAGCCAAGCAAGGGAAAGATCTGTATGAGAAGAACTTCTAGCCTCTGACGAAAGAAATTGAAGAAGATCTCAGAAGATTGAAAGATTTTCTATGCTCATGGATTAGCAGAATTAATATAGTAAAAATGCTCATTTTACCAAAAGCACTGTACAGATTCAATGCAATCCCCATAAAAATTCCAATCCAATTCTTCAGAGAGCTAGACAGAACAATTTGCAAATTCATCTGGAATAACAAAAAACCCAGGATAGCTAAAACTATCCTCAACAATAAAAGAACTTCTGGGGGAATCACTATCCCTGAACTCAAGCAGTATTATAGAGCAATAGTGATAAAAACTGTATGGTATTGGTACAGAGACAGGCAGGTAGGCCAGTGGAATAGAATGAAGACCCAGAAATTAACCCACACACCTATGGTCATTTCATTTTTGACAAAGGACCTAAAACCATCCAATGGAAAAAAGATAGCATCTTCAGCAAATGGTGCTGGTTCAACTGGAGGTCAGCATGTAGAAGAATGTAGATCAATCCATTCTTCTCACCCTGTACATGGCTTAAGTCCAAGAGGATCAAGGACCTCCGAATCAAACCAGATACACTCAAACTCAAAGAAGAAAAAGTGGGGAAGAATCTTGAACACATGGGTACTGGAGAAAATTTCCTGAACAAAACACCAATGGCTTATGCTCTAAGATCAAGAATCGACAAATGGGATCTCATAAAACTACAAAGCTTCTGTAAGGCAAAGGACACTGTGGTTAGGACAACACGGCAACTAACAGATTGGCAAAAGATCTTTACCAATCCTACAACTGATAGAGGGCTTATATCCAAAATATAGAAAGAACTCACGAAGTTAGACCACAGGGAGATAAATAACCCTATTAAAAATGGGGTTCACTTACTAAAGCTCAAAACACACATTGCACCTCACACAATAATAGTGGGAGATTTCAACACCCCACTCTCATCAATGGACAGATCATGGAAACAGAAATTGAACAGAGATGTAGACAGACTAAGAGAAGTCATGAGCCAAATGGACTTAACGGATATTTATAGAACATTCTATCCTAAAGCAAAAGGATATACCTTCTTCTCAGCTCCTCATGGTACTTTCTCCAAAATCGACCATATAATTGGTCAAAAAACGGGCCTCAACAGGTACAGAAAGATAGAAATAATCCCATGCGTGCTATCGGACCACCACGGCCTAAAACTGGTCTTCAATAACAATCAAGGAAGAATATCCACATATACTTGGAAATTGAACAATGCTCTACTCAATGATAACCTGGTCAAGGAAGAAATAAAGAAAGAAATTAAAAACTTTTTAGAATTTAATGAAAATGAAGGTACAACATACCCAAACTTATGGGACACAATGAAAGCTGTGCTAAGAGGAAAACTCATAGCGCTGAGTGCCTGCAGAAAGAAACAGGAAAGAGCATATGTCAGCAGCTTGACAGCACACCTAAAATCTCTAGAACAAAAAGAAGCACATACACCTAGGAGGAGTAGAAGGCAGGAAATAATCAAACTCAGAGCGGAAATCAACCAAGTAGAAACAAAAAGGACCATAGAAAGAATCAACAGAACCAAAAGTTGGTTCTTTGAGAAAATCAACAAGATAGATAAACCCTTAGCCAGACTAACGAGAGGACACAGAGAGTGCGTCCAAATTAACAAAATCAGAAATGAAAAGGGAGACATAACAACAGATTCAGAGGAAATTCAAAAAATCATCAGATCTTACTATAAAAACCTATATTCAACAAAACTTGAAAATCTTCAGGAAATGGACAATTTCTTGACAGATACCAGGTACCGAAGTTAAATCAGGAACAGATAAACCAGTTAAATAACCCCATAACTCCTAAGGAAATAGAAGCAGTCATTAAAGGTCTCCCAACCAAAAAGAGCCCAGGTCCAGACGGGTTTACTGCAGAATTCTACCAAACCTTCAGAGAAGACCTCATACCAATATTATCCAAACTATTCCACAAAATTGAAACAGATGGATCACTACCGAATACCTTCTACGAAGCCACAATTACTCTTATACCTAAACCACACAAAGACACAACAAAGAAAGAGAACTTCAGACCAATTTCCCTTATGAATATCGACGCAAAAATACTCAACAAAATTCTGGCAAACCGAATCCAAGAGCACATCAAAACAATCATCCACCATGACGAAGTAGGCTTCATCCCAGGCATGCAGGGATGGATGAATATACGGAAAACCATCAACGTGATCCATTATATAAACAAACTGAAAGAACAAAACCACATGATCATTTCATTAGACGCTGAGAAAGCATTTGACAAAATTCAACACCCCTTCATGATAAAAGTCCTGGAAAGAATAGGAATTCAAGGCCCATACCCGAACATAGTAAAAGCCATATACAGCAAACCAGTTGCTAACATTAAACTAAATGGAGAGAAACTTGAAGCAATCCCACTAAAATCAGGGACTAGACAAGGCTGCCCACTCTCTCCCTACTTATTCAATATAGTTCTTGAAGTTCTAGCCAGAGCAATCAGACAACAAAAGGAGGTCAAGGGGATACAGATCGGAAAAGAAGAAGTCAAAATATCACTATTGGCAGATGATATGATAGTATATTTAAGTGATCCCAAACGTTCCACCAGAGAACTACTAAAGCTGATAGACAACTTCAGCAAAGTGGCTGGGTATAAAATTAACTCAAATAAATCAGTAGCCTTCCTCTACACAAAAGAGAAACAAGCCGAGAAAGAAATTAGGGAAACGACACCCTTCATAATAGACCCAAATAATATAAAGTACCTCGGTGTGACTTTAACCAAGCAAGTAAAAGATCTGTACAATAAGAACTTCAAGACACTGAAGAAGGAAATTGAAGAAGACCTCAGAAGATGGAAAGATCTCCCATGCTCATGGATTGGCAGGATTAATATAGTAAAAATGGCCATTTTACCAAAAGCAATCTACAGATTCAATGCAATCCCCATCAAAATACCAATCCAATTCTTCAAAGAGTTAGACAGAACAATTTGCAAATTCATCTGGAATAACAAAAATCCCAGGATAGCTAAAGCTATCCTCAACAATAAAAGGACTTCAGGGGGAATCACTATCCCTGAACTCAAGCAGTATTACAGAGCAATAGTGATAAAAACTGCATGGTATTGGTACAGAGACAGACAGATAGGCCAATGGAATAGAATTGAAGACCCAGAAATGAACCCACACACCTATGGTCACTTGATTTTTGACAAAGGAGCCAAAACCATCCAATGGAAAAAAGATAGCATTTTCAGCAAATGGTGCTGGTTCAACTGGAGGTCAGCATGTAGAAGAATGCAGATCAATCCATACTTATCACCCTGTACAAAGCTTAAGTCCAAGTGGATCAAGGACCTCCACATCAAACCAGACACACTCAAACTAATAGAAGAAAAACTAGGGAAGCATCTGGAGCACATGGGCACTGGAAAAAATTTCCTGAACAAAACACCAATGGCTTATGCTCTAAGATCAAGAATCGACTAATGGGATCTCATAAAACTGCAAAGCTTCTGTAAGGCAAAGGACACTGTGGTTAGGACAAAACGGCAACCAACAGATTGGGAAAAGATCTTTACCAATCCTACAACAGATAGAGGCCTTATATCCAAAATATACAAAGAACTCAAGAAGTTAGACCGCAGGGAAACAAATAAACCTATTAAAAAATGGGGTTCAGAGCTAAACAAAGAATTCACAGCTGAGGAATGCCGAATGGCTGAGAAACACCTAAAGAAATGTTCAACATCTTTAGTCATAAGGGAAATGCAAATCAAAACAACCCTGAGATTTCACCTCACACCAGTGAGAATGGCTAAGATCAAAAACTCAGGTGACAGCAGATGCTGGCGAGGATGTGGAGAAAGAGGAACACTCCTCCATTGTTGGTGGGATTGCAGACTGGTAAAACCATTCTGGAAATCAGTCTGGAGGTTCCTCAGAAAATTGGACATTGAACTGCCTGAGGATCCAGCTATACCTCTCTTGGGCATATACCCAAAAGATGCCTCAACATATAAAAGAGACACGTGCTCCAGTATGTTCATCGCAGCCTTATTTATAATAGCCAGAAACTGGAAAGAACTCAGATGCCCTTCAACAGAGGAATGGATGCAGAAAATGTGGTACATCTACACAATGGAATATTACTCAGCTATTAAAAACAACGAGTTTATGAAATTCGTAGGCAAATGGTTGGAACTGGAAAATATCATCCTGAGTGAGCTAACCCAATCACAGAAAGACATACATGATATGCACTCATTGATAAGTGGCTATTAGCCCAAATGCTTGAATTACCCTAGATCCCTAGAACAAACGAAACTCAAGACGGATGATCAAAATATGAATGCTTCACTCCTTCTTTAAATGAGGAAAAAGAATACCCTTGGCAGGGAAGGGAGAGGCAAAGATTAAAACAGAGACTGAAGGAACACCCATTCAGAGCCTGCCCCACATGTGGCCCATACATATACAGCCACCCAATTAGACAAGATGGATGAAGCAAAGAAGTGCAGACCGACAGGAGCCGGATGTAGATCTCTCCTGAGATACACAGCCAGAATACAGCAAAAACAGAGGCGAATGCCAGCAGCAAACCACTGAACTGAGAATAGGACCCCCGTTGAAGGAATCAGAGAAAGAACTGGAGGAGCTTGAAGGGGCTCGAGACCCCAAAAGTACAACAATGTCAAGCAACCAGAGCTTCCAGGGACTAAGCCACTACCTAAAGACTATACATGGACTGACCCTGGACTCTGACCCCATAGGTAGCAATGAATATCCTAGTAAGAGCACCAGTGGAAGGGGAAGCCCTGGGTCCTGCTAAGACTGAACCCCCAGTGAACTAGACTATGGGGGGAGGGCGGCAATGGGGGGAGGATTGGGAGGGGAACACCCATAAGGAAGGGGAGGGGGGAGGGGGATGTTTGTCCGGAAACCGGGAAAGGGAATAACACTTGAAATGTATATAAGAAATACTCAAGTTAATAAAAAAAAAATTAAAAAAAAAATAAAATAAAATAAAAACCAGGAAGCAAAAGAAAAAAAAAACCACAACCAATAAAATGTCAGATTAATGGAGCCCAGTCCTAATGGACACACCAATAAAACAACTTCTGCATCTAATGTTCAGAGATCATTGCGGAGAAGGTGGCAGAAAAGCTAGCACCACAGACTTTGTTGAGAGAGCGTGTCTACGAATGTCAGGAAACTACAATCATAAAGTCTCATCAAAATGGCTGCCTAAGCACGCTCTTAACAAGCCAACAACAATAACAACAATGCCAGTGTGGACAAGGAAAAACCCAGGAGGCCTCAACCCTACACAAAAACTGCAAGTGACTAGGGAATGCTGAAAACAGGAGAGGCAGGGTTCATTTCCCAGGGAAGAATGCACCAACTGATTGTTTAATATAAAAAATCAGCCCTGAAAATATGCATGCAAGTGACATTATACAGACTGAACAGGATATATATATATGTATATATATATATATATATATATGTACTTAGGAATATTTATGTACATAATGCATGTATATACATGTAACAGCAATTAGTGAAAAAAGAGGCAGTGAATTTGAAAGAGAGCAAGAGGGTATCTGGGAGGGTTCAGAGGAAGAAAATGGAAGAAAGACATGATGTAATTATCTTATAATTTCAAAAATAGAAAAAATGAAAAATAAGTTGATCTTTTAAAAATTTTAATTAAAATATAATTGCATCAAAAAAATGGGGTTCAGATCTAAAACAAAGAAATCACAGCTGAGGAAGGCCAAATGGCTGAGAAACACCTAAGGAAATGTTCAGCATCTTTAGTCATAAGGGAAATGCAAATCAAAACAACCCTGATATTCCACCAGGCTAACTCAGGTGACAGCACATGCTGGCAAGGATGTGGAGAAAGAGGAACACTCCTCCATTGTTGGTGGGATTGCAGACTGGTACAACCATTCTGGAAATCAGTCTGGAGGTTCCTCAGAAAATTGGACATTGAACTGCCTGAGGATCCAGCTATACCTCTCTTGGGCATATACCCAAAAGATGCCCCAACATATAACAAAGACACATGCTCCACTATGTTCATAGCAGCCTTATTTATAATAGCCAGAAGCTGGAAAGAACCCAGATGCCCTTCAACAGAGGAATGGATACAGAAAATGTGGTACATCTACACAATGGAATACTACTCCGCTATCAAGAACAATGACTTTATGAAATTCGTAGGCATATGGATGGAACTGGAAAATATCATCCTGAGTGAGGTAACCCAGTCACAGAAAAACACACATGGTATGTACTCATTGATAAGTGAATATTAGCCCAAATGCTTGAATTACCCTAGATGCACAGAACACATGAAACTCAAGATGGATGACCAAAACACGAATGCTTCACTTTTTAAAAGGGGAACAAGAATATCCTTGGGAGGAAATATGGAGACAATGTTTAGAACAGAGGCAGAATGAACACCCATTCAGAGCCTGCCCCACATGTGGCCCATACATATACAGCCACCCAATTAGATAAGATGGATGAAGCAAAGAAGTGCAGGCCAACAGGAGCCGGATGTAGATCTCTCCTGAGAGACACAGCCAGAATATAGCAAATACATAGGCGAATGCCAGCAGCAAACCACTGAGCTGAGAATAGGACCCCCGTTGAAGGAATCAGAGAAAGGACTGGAAGAGCTTGAAGGGGCTCGAACCCCTTATGAACAACAATGCCAAGCAA
This sequence comes from Rattus norvegicus, assembly GCF_021556685.1. NCBI lineage: Eukaryota > Metazoa > Chordata > Mammalia > Rodentia > Muridae > Rattus > Rattus norvegicus. The sequence continues at coordinate 27,304,218 of NC_141553.1, read as the reverse complement.
CCAGAGCTTCCAGGGACTAAGCCACTACCTAAAGACTATACATGGACTGACCCTGGACTCTGACCTCATAGGCAGCAATGAATAGCCTAGTAAGATCACCAGTGGAAGGGGAAGCCCTGGGTCCTGCTGAGACTGAACCCCTAGTGCACATCATTGTTGGGGGAGGGCGGAAATGGGGGGAAGATGGGGAGGGGAACATCCATATAGATGGGGAGATGGAGAGGTTAAGGGGATGTTGGCCTGGAAACCGGGAAAGGGAATAACAATCGAAATGTGAATAAGAAATACTCAAGTTAATAAGGATGGAAAACAAAAAAAAAGAACCAGCTTTTTGTCCTCTTGATCCTTTCTATGGTCCTATTTGTTTCTACTTGGTTGATTTCAGTTCTGGGTTTGATTATTTTCTGTCTTCTATTCTTCCTGGGTGTATTTGCTTCTTCTTGTTCTCAACCTTTTAGGTGTGCTGTCAAGCTGCTGATCTATGCTCTCCCCTGTTTCTTTCTGCAGGCACTCAGTGCTATGAGTTTCCTCTTAGCACAGTTTTTATTGTGTCCCATAAGTTTGGGTATGTTATACCTTCATTTTCATTAAATTCTAAGAAGTCTTTAAATTCTTTCTTTCTTTCTTCCTTGACCAGGTTATCATTGAGTAGAGCATTGTTCAACTTCCATGTATATGTGGGCGTTCTTCCCTTATTGTTATTGAAGACCAGCTTTAGCCCGTGTTGGTCTGATAGGACGCATGCGATTATTTTTATCTTTCTGTATCTGTTGAGGCCTGTTTTATGACCAATTATATGGTCAATTTTGGAGAAAGTACCATGAGGTGGTGAGAAGAAGATATATCCTTTTGTTTTAGGATAGAATGTTCTATAAATATCTGTTAAGTCCATTTGGTTCATGACTTCTCTTAGTCTGTCTATGTCTTTGTTTAATTTCTGTTTCATGATCTGTCCATTGATGAGAGTGGGGTGTTCAAATCTCCTACTTTTGTTGTGTGAGGTGCAATGTCTGCTTTGAGCTTTAGTAAGGTTTCTTTTATGTATGTAGGTGCCCTTGTATTTGGGGCATAGATATTTGGGATTGTAAGTTCATCTTGGAGGATTTTTCCTTTGATGAATATGAAGTGTCCTTCCTTATCTTTTTTGATGACTTTTGGTTGAAAATTGATTTTATCCGATATTAGAATGGCGACTCCAGCTTGCTTCTTCAGACCATTTGCTTGGAAAGTTGTTTTCCAGTCTTTTACTCTGAGGTAATCTCTGTCTTTGTCTCTGAGGTGTATTTCTTGAAGGCAGCAAAATGCTGGGTCCTCATTCTGTATCTAATTTGTTAATCTGTGTCTTTTTATTGGGAATTGTGCCCAATGATGTTGAGGGATACTAAGGAATAGTGATTATTGCTTCCTGTTATATTCGTATTTGGATGTGAGATTATGTTTGTGTGCTTGTCTTCTCTTTGTTTTGTTGCAAAACGATTTGTTTCTTGTTTTTCTCTAGGGTATTGCTTACCTCATTCTTTTAGGCTTTTCCATTTATTATTCTTTGTAGAGCTGGATTTGTAGAAAGATATTGTGTAAATTTGGTTTTGTCATGGTATATCTTGCTTTCTCCATTTATGTTAATTGAGAATTTTGCTGGATACAGTAACCTGGACTGGCATTTGTGTTCTCTTAGGGTCTGTATAACATCTTTCCAGGATCTTCTGGCTTTCATAGTTTCTGATGAGAATTCTGGTGTAATTCTGATAGGTCTGCCTTTATATGTTACTTGACCTTTTTCCCTTAGTGCTTTTAATATTCTTTCTTTGTTTTGTGCATTTCGTGTTTTGAATGTTATATGAAGGGAGGAGTTTCTTTTCTGGTCCAATTTATTTGGAGATCTTTAGGTTTCTTGTATGTTCATGGGCATCTCTTTCTTTAGGTTAGGGAAGTTTTCTTCTATGATTTTGTTGAAGATATTTACTGGTCCTTTGAGCTGGGAGTCTTCACTCTCTTCTATAGCTATTATCCTTAGGTTTGATCTTCTCACTGTGTCCTGAATTTCCTTTATGTTTTGGACCAGTAACTTTTCTGTTTTACATCATCTTTGACAGTTTTTTGATAATTTCTATGGAATCTTCTGCTCCTGAGATTCTCTCTTCTATCTCTTGTATTCTGTTGGTGATGCTTGTATCTACAGCTCCTTGTCTCTTCCTTTCATTTTCTATATCCAGGGTTGTCTCCCTTTGTGCTTTCTTCATTGCTTCTATTTCCATTTTTAATTCCTTTACCTGTTTGATTGTGTTTTCCTGTAATTCTTTCAGGGATTTTTGTGATTCCTCTCTATAGGCTTCTGCTTGTTTATTTGTATTTTCTTGCGTTTCTCTAAGGGAGTTCTTTATGTCTTTCTTGAAGTCCTCCATCATCATGATGTAATGTGACTTTTAAATTTAGATCTTGCTTTTCTGGTGTGTTTGGATATTCAGTGTTTGCTTTGGTGGGAGAATTGGGCTCTGATGATGCCATGTAGTCTTGGTTTCTGTACCTTGGGTTCCTGCACTTGCCTCTCGCCATCATGTTGTCTCTGGTGTTACTTTGTTCTGCTATTTCTGACAGTGGCTAGACTATAGGCCTGTGTGTCAGGAGTGCTGTAAACCTGTTTTCCTGTTTTCTTTTAGCCAGCTTTGGGAACAGATTTTTCTGCTTTCAGGCGTGTAGTCTTTCCTGCCTACTCGTCCTCAGTTGTTCCAGTGTGCGTGTGTCCTGAGTCCACTAGGAAGGTCAGTTGGAGCTGAAAAGTTGGTTTTACCTCTGGTCTCGGACCTGAAGTCGCTCCTTGGGGCTGGGTTTCAGGTCTCAGTGAGGGCAGCAACCAGAAGGGCCTGCCCCACCTTCTCTCGTGTCCCTGTGCACAGGTGGCCCAGATGGCGCTAGGTGTTTTCCTCTGGAGTCAGAAATGTGGGCAGAGAGTAGTCTCCTCTGGCTTCCCAGGTGTGTCTGCCCCTCTGAACGTCTAGCTCTCACTCCCACGGGATTTGGGTGCAGGGAGCTGTTAACTGGGTCCCCTCAGGTCTGCGCACAGTCTGGACCTCAGCACTCCTGCAGGTTGAGTGCCCCTGTCTTTCTGTGCCCAGAGGCCCTATACATTTTCCTCTTGGGCCAGGGATGTGTGCATGGGTGGGCAGTACTGGAGGTTCTCCTCCCCTGCAGTCTCAGGACTGCCCACATGTCTGGGTGATGAGCTCTCTCTCAGATTGCTTTTGGGAGCAGGGAGCTGTGGGCAGGGATAAGGGAGATTCAGGGCTCCTGCTAGAAACCCTAAGTGTCCGGTCCCAGAGGAATTTTGCGTTTGTATGTCCTGAGTCCAACAGGCAGGTAACTTGGAGCAGAAAAGTTGGTCTTACCTCTGGTCTCAGGCCTGAAGTCATTCCTCTGGTGTGGGTGTCAGCTCTCCATGAGGGTAGCAACCAGAAGGGCCTGCCCTGCCTTTCTTCGGGTCTGTGAATGAAGTCTCAGTCCCCATGTCTTACCAACTCTCCAATTGACTTTCTTGTCAGCTGCCATGAACCTGATGACAAGAGTGTTGCATCTCCCCCTGCAGGTACCCAGATAATAAGGGCGCTCCATACAAGATCCAAAATACTCTCTTTCCTAGGGGGCCAGATGTCCTTTCTTCTGCATAACCCAGCTACGGATATCTGTGTGTCTCCAATCTGGATCACAGTAATGATGTCATCTTTGTTAGGCGGCTTCTAGCTTATCCACACCGTGGATTCACATCTTCATGTCCCACAGAAAAAGGACTCTGGACCTTCACATTTGGTTAACTGTCTCCAGTCCCAAGAGTGGCCCAGGCAGACATAAAAGGCCTAAGACTACGTGTTCTTTCGGCCCCGAGTTAGGGTGAGTTGCAACCCTAACCAGGTAAGGGCTGTTGATCATCCAATGAGTTGTTGACTCATCCAATAAGTCACAAAGGTCTACATGAAGATCAAGAAACCAAGTGCCCCAGGGTGGGAGATAGAGCTGTCAGTCTTTTTTTTTTTTTTTTCTGTTTTAGCTTTATATTTTTAGAGTTGGCAATCTTACCTGTTGCAGTATTAACAATCTGCCAGGTTAGATTCAGTGGCTGTGGCTGTTACAGCAAAGTGTGAGCAGCAAGCGATCAGGATCTGCACTGGAGTCGCAGTTTCAGTGGATTGACAGGGTATGGGGTGACCGTCGTCCATTGTTCTTGTGGCAGTTCATCTGGAAGTCTCTTCTACTAGGACCCCAACTACTGAATCCTCTCCCTCATGGCAGGCTTAATGTGGGAGTGGTGTATCCACATCCAGATCCCGTCCACCTTAACAGCCATCAGGGTAGTCAGGATCACAGTGTGGGGTCCTTTCCGGGGCAGTTCCAGAGTCTTGTAGCTATGTCTCTTGATCCAGACTTTGTCACTTGGCTCAAAGTAGTGAGGATTAGGAGGGGATGCAGATTCATAGCTTTGGCAGATAGATGCCTGGCCCTATTTGCTTTTTCATCCTGTGAAAAGCCTGTACTGCTTCCAGAAATCTCTCCTATTCATATTCTGCAAGAATTTCAGATTGAAATTTAGGTAGGAAAGGAGGGGGTCTTCAAAAAGGTATCAATCCCAAAATATAGGGGGTGTTTCTAGCCTTGTATAAAGCATAAGGTAGAAGAGCCATCGAGCCTCTGCCATTTTCAGGGGTTAATTTGGTCAAGGTTTCCTTCAGGGTCTGATTCATCCTACCAGCCCTGAAATATTGGGTCTGTAAGTGTACTTGTAATGTAATTTCCAATTGGTCCCCAGAACCTGTGCTAGAGATTGAGTTACCTGAGAGATGAGTGCTGGTCCATTGTCGTACCCAAGCAGGGTAGGGAAACCATCCTTGGATATGATGTCTTCCAGAAGCTTCTTTGTCACTAAGTTGGCAGTCTCCTTCTTTGTAGAGTAGGCTTCTACCCACCCTGAAAAGGCATCTATAAAAACTAGAAAATAATTATATACATGTGTTCCTGGTTTTATTTCCATGTAATTTATTTCCCAATTAGCCCCTGACCATTGACCCCAGATTCTGGTTCTTGGAGTGGCTCCTTGAGTGGGGCCTGAGGGGTTCACAGCCTGGCAGGTTGCCGGCACAGTCTGAGACTACCTGATCAACCAAGTGTCCTAAGTCAAATAATTCCTTCAGGTTTTGGTGACCCCGGTGTGAAGCTTGATGAATCGGTTGGGTGAGTTGCTTATCAAACTCTAGCAGTCAAAAATGACGCTGTCTTGCCAATGACCCAAGGATGAGTTAACACACAAGTTAATTATGATAACCCAGTTTACAATTACAAATGGAGCAATTTTGACGTGAAGAGGAAATCCATTGCAAGAATTGAAGCAAAGGTTCTGACCCAGATTGGTCGTCGAAACCCTCAAAGCAGATTTAAATTTAGTTGAGTGAATTAAACTGAAGGTAAGAAATCATGAACCTGTAGCTGGAGAGCTATTTGGTAGGCATGCATTTATCTAGAGACAAGAATAAAATAAGGACGATGAAAGAATACATCTTAAATTATTTTATTCAAATACTAACAAGAAAGGAATGCCTTTGCTTGATATAAAAGCAAATCAAGAGAAGAACAATTTTCTTTTTCTATCTTGTTTACAGTGAATGGATTAAGCACACACACACACACACACACACACACACACACACACACACACACACACACACCCCGACCTGAGTTAACTGTAGACAGAGAGTTATGAAGAACTTGCAAGAAAGTTACCTATTTCTCTAAGGCTTAACTTCTCTTGTGGAAGCATTTACATTTCTAAGGATGTCTGGCTTGAGTCAGCAAAAAGGTCAGTGGACACAGAAAGACTGAAGATGAACACGTAGAGGGGAAATTAACAAAAAATAAATAAATAAGAGCTTGTTTCTAAACCCAAGACTAGAAACCTCACCAAAGCAGAGAAAGATGAATGCGACCATTACTAAAGTCTTATCTGGTCACTGAAAAGGGAAGAGGCAATTAGTAGAATTAACAAGAATTCACTACATAGTCACTTCCTTTCTTGACAGTGTTGCTCCATCAACAGAGTGGACTTCTGATGGAGGAACCATCTGATGCAGCTGCACAGGAGAGGACAGGATCATTTGCTTTTAATCTCTCAACTGGGAGGGTCCTTTTCTGACTCTCTCAGGATGCCATGCCAATGTTGCATGCATGGTGTCTTTTGACAAGAGAAGAAGACATGAGCAGGTAATGTGGGTCCTCCCTGACAAAAAATCCTCAGCAAGAGCATCCAAATTCAGTATCAGTTGGGAGTAGATGATTACCGGCAACTTGCATGATGACGCAGATATTCCATTCAATTGGGTGGGAGAATTAACCATTATGTTAGTAGCGCAGAACATGCAACAAGAACCAATAGAATAAGACGGAGTGTTGAACACAAGCTGGAGTGAATGTAGGGTGAAGAAGGCCTGTGATAACATCCGCTATGGAAACAACAAACAAAGCTCCAGTGAATTGTAATACAGAAGTCAATGCTCAGAACAAAGCAGGCACACAACTTTCCACTCTGACTTTTAAATGAAACTGATGTATTTCTAGGGATCAGGTTTTAAGATGGACATTGGGCAAGGGAAAGGGAACAGAGATGGACATGCACTCAAACTGAAGCATTCTCCTGCAGAGTCAAGATTAGACATGTTGGGATTGGAGGCTGCGGGGAAGAGGCATACTGTTCTTACACAAGACCCAAGTTTGGCTCCTAGCACTCATTTTGGTTGGGCAGCTCACAAATCACTCTACATCCAATTCTAGGTGATTTAGTGTCTCCTTCCTGGTCTCTGTGGTCACCTGCATTCACATGCATATACCCACAGAAAGGCATACATGTATGCACATGTAATTAAAAATACACATAAATCTTTAAAAAAAATATGGCCTATGGAGTTCAGAAAGCAGAAGTGTAAATCTATTGAGCGGTATCATACCATAGAGTTCTTTGCAAGCCAGTGTCATCTACAGCTAAATTTCCAGGCAATGACATCAATCAAAGGTCGATGGGGGTTGGTAAGCACATGCCAATGGGTACTACTACCTTTAAAAATCTTCAATCTTGTCTGAACACTATGATTGATCACCTGATTCATCAGTCAGGTATGGGGTTCCATTAGAATTTATTAAAACTCTTTAATGATACTAAGATATTAGCTGGGAGGATCGGTAACTACAAGTTACTCATTGGGACAGTCAGTAAGCAAAACATTGTTTTCTCTAAAGTCACTTTCTGGTTTAAGAAGACAAATGGAAATTAACTCAGAATTATATACTACAGCTAGGCACTGACACAATTCATTCTACTAAAACATACCTTACTACAGTGCCTGGCACACAGCAAACTTTCAATAAATTTTAGCCGTTTTTGTTGTATACTTTGTTGTATGGAGTAACTTTATTTTACAGATGAGACACAGCCTCTGAAGGTGACTTAGCTTCCTAAGGCCCCCAGTAAACTGCAAAGTAAGGATTTGAATATTGCTTCACAGTTAGTACTACTCTAGTCAGAGCTTTCTCACCACAGGTCCGTACGGAATTTTATGCAAATTAGTGGTTTATCTGAGTTAGCATTTTAAAAGCCTAACAGTAGTATTTCTTTTCTTTTTAAATCTGTGGTGAGGAACCTCTCTTGATTGCAAAATCCTTAACCTTTCCTAGCAGCGTGGTTGCCTGGAAGCACCCTTGGGTCTCTATAATTTGTCAGGACTCGGAGCACTTGTAGCAAACGTGGTGAGAGCCCAGGGTTGAGTAAAACCGCCCATTCCGATGAGTTTTCTTTTCTTTCTTTCTTTTTTAAAAAAAGATTTATTATATTTATATGAGTACACTGTAGTTATCTTCAGACACACCAGAAGAGAGCATCAGATCTCATTACAGATGGTTGTGAGCCACCATGTGGTTCCCGGGAATTGAACTCAGGACCTCTGGAAGAGCACTTAGTAGCTCTTAACCGATGAGTTTGTACTGGATGGCTACTTTTCATTGAAAGAATAAACACGAGTTAGGTGCATTACACACACACACACACACACACACACACACACACACACACGGCGGGGGGGAGAGAGAGAGAGAGAGAGAGAGAGAGAGAGAGAGAGAGAGAGAGAGAGAGAGAGAGGAAGAAGGGGAGGAGGGGGAGGATGAGGAGGGGAGGGGAGAGGAGAAAGTTTCCCTTGTGAGCTGCAAAATCCAAAGGATCCTTTATCAGGATCCTTTGCTGATTAAAATCAGTTCAGTTTACAAAGGTTTGTTGCGATAGGATTCCCTGTATTTTGCTGCTCCACTCTAGGCGACAACTGCTTCGGATTAGGTGGATTTTCTCCCTTCCTCTTTGAGAGTAAAACTGAATTCAGGAAAGAGGGGGAAGGGAGGGAGGCGGTCGGGGTGTAACTATTTTGGAGCCTGGAGAGGGGATTGGGCACTAGCGTCGGTAGTGGGATTCTTTAAATTCTCAGCTTTCCTCTTCCAGAGCTTTAGAAACGAATCGGCTCCTCCTCCTCCGGCCTCCCGACGTTATCTTTCCTTTGGGTGCGATTTCAGAGTGGAACCTGAAGCTCATGTCAGGAGAAATCAGAGCTGTAGGAACTAAAGCGGCGGGGAAGGGCAGGCTGCGTGGGGTCCCGTGGGGTCCCGGCCGAAGCGACGGGAAGGCGGAACCCCTCGCGTAGCCAGGGTCTGGGGCAGCCGAAGAAAGCTCCAGCGGAGGTCCTGATCAGGCCTGGCGGGGGTCCTGCTCTCCCCCATCCCCATCCTCGCCTCCCAGGCTCTGCTGACGTTGCGGCTTCCTCCGCCCCGGGCCCAGCCCTGCCGCGGCCCGCCCTCCCTCCACCGAAGGTCTCCGCCCGGTCCTCAGGGCCGCCAGAGACTGCAGCGGCGCACCCCGGGCGCGGCGCCCTGAGCTCGGATGGCTCGGCGCGCGCGCTAAGGAACGGACTCCAGGGGTCCGGAGCTCCTGCGCCCCACGGGGACGCAGAGAGAGGACGCCCGGGAAGACGGAGCGGTGAGTGATGGGCTGGATTGGGCCCTGCTCTGGGTCTCGCTAGAGGAATTTTTCCTCCCGAGACTCGATGGGTCTTCACCGGACCGGTCCCTACGGGCCAACTAGAGCCACGTCCCTCCCTGCGCGTCGATTTCCCGGCGGACTGAGCATCCCGGGCCAGCCCTGCTGGCTCGGTGATCTCCTATCTGGGTGCCCAGCCCAGAGTCCCCCAAACTGCAGCACGGAGTTTAGGAACGAATGGCCCGGACTGGACGGACTCCCGGGGCTCCCGAGTCCCACAGGTTTGCAGATAGCACACCCACGCTTTCCCTTCCTTTGCTCTGTACAAATTATCTAGGGATGGTGTTGGTCGTGTGTGCCCTTGCTGGTTGTGCCTGTGCGATCTCCGGACCGCAAAAGCGCAGAAAGCTGCTTCTGAGTCACCCCCAGCCGCAGGATTCCAGCGCTCCAGAATCCAACACCCCAGGGTGATTGGGTAACCTCAACCCGAGGCCGCCTGGGTTGATCGGGGGGCCCAGGAGGCGGGCTTGACTCGAGCTGAGGAGCGCTGTAAGCGATGCCACATGGGCCCAGAATCTGTCGAGGCTGGATCTGAGCTAACTTTGTGAACTGAGAACTTTCTCATCTCTCCTTGGAGGCAACAGCCTCCGCTTAGCCCAGCTGGCATTCTTATTGAAACCTAATCCCTTGCTTCCAATGCAAGAGACCAGCCTCTTTCACCTGGAATTCTTTAGGTCAGGAACTGACACGTTGGTTGCTAGAGATTTTCTAGTAGATTCTTGAAAAATATTTGGTGTTTATTGCTGCTTGATCAACGATACCTTAAGGAAAGAAGAATCTCCTAGAAATATTTTCATATTCTTTCACGTTACAGAAATTTCACTTTTTTTGGTTTTTTTAAAAAAAACTTTATCTTTATTAACTTGAGTATTTCTTATTTACATTTCGATTGTTATTCCCTTTCCCGGTTTCCAGGCCAACACCCCCCTAACCCCTTCCCCTCGCCTTCTATGTGGGTGTTCCCCTCCACATCCTCCCCCCATTACCGCCCTCCCCCTAACAATTACGTTCACTGGGGATTCAGTCTCAGCAGGACCAAGGGCTTCCCCTTCCACTGGTGCTCTTACTAGGCTATTCATTGCTACCTATGAGGTCAGAGTCCAGGGTCAGTCCATGTATAGTCTTTGGGTAGTGGCTTAGTCCCTGGAAGCTCTGGTTGCTTGGCATTGTTGTACATATGGGATCTCGAGCCCCTTCAAGCTCTTCCAGTTCTTTCTCTGATTCCTTCAACGGGGGTCCTATTCTCAGTTCAGTGGTTTGCTGCTGGCATTCGCCTCTGTATTTGCTGTATTCTGGCTGTGTCTCTCAGGAGAGATCTACATCCGGTTCCTGTTGGCCTGCACTTCTTTGCTTCATCCATCTTATCTAATTGGATGGCTGTATATGTATGGGCCACATGTGGGGCAGGCTCTGAATGGGTGTTCCTTCTGCCTCTGTTCTAAACTTTGCTTCCCTATTCCCTGCCAAGGGTATTCTTGTTCCCCTTTTAAAGAAGGAGTGAAGCATTCACATTTTGGTCATCCTTCTTGAGTTTCATGTGTTCTGTGCATCTAGGGTAATTCAAACATTTGGGCTAATATTCACTTATCAATGAGTGCATACCATGTGTGTTTTTCTGTGATTGGGTTACCTTACTCCTATGCCTATGAATTTCATGAAGTCATTGTTCTTGATAGCGGAGTAGTATTCCATTGTGTAGATGTACCATATTTTCTGTATGCATTCCTCTGTTGAAGGGCATCTGGGTTCTTTCCAGCTTCTGGCTATTATAAATAAGGCTGCTATGAGCATAGTGGAGCATGTGTCTTTATTATATGTTGGGGCATCTTTTGGGTATATGCTGGGTCCTCAGGTAGTTCAATGTCCAATTTTCTGAGGAACCTCCAGTCTGATTTCCAGAATGGTTGTACCAGTCTGCAATCCCACCAACAATGGAGGAGTGTTCCTCTTTCTCCACATCCTCGCCAGCATTTGCTGTCACCTGAGTTTTTGATCTTAGCCATTCTTACTTGTGTGAGGTGAAATCTCATGGTTGTTTTGATTTGCATTTCCCTTATGACTAAAGATGTTGAACATTTCTTTAGGTGTTTCTCAGCCATTCGGCATTCCTCAGCTGTGAATTCTTTGTTTAGCTCTGAACCCCATTTTTTAATAGGGTTATTTGTCTCCCTGCGGTCTAACTTCTTGAGTTCTTTGTATATTTTGGATATAAGCCCTCTATCTGTTGTAGGATTGGTTAAGATCCTTTCCCAATCTGTTGGTTGCTGTGTTGTCCTAACAACAGTGTCCTTTGCCTTACAGAAGCTTTGCAGTTTTATGAGATCCCATTTGTTGATTCTTGATCTTAGAGCATAAGCCATTGGTATTTTGTTCAGGAAAATTTCTCCAGTGCCCATGTGTTTGAGATGCTTCCCCACTTTTTCTTCTTTGAGTTTGAGTGTATCTGGTTTGATGTGGAGAGAAATTTCACTTTTAATAGCTCTTTTTTCAGTTTTTACATTTTAAAATAAATGACAGTATCAGTGACGTTTTAAAAAAGATTCATTAGTATCATTTTAAAATTATGTGTCTATCTGGCAGTACGTGTACAGGACTACAGACAGGTGCCTGCAGAGCTCAGAAGAGGATGTTAGATCTGCCAGCCTGGTAGCTACAGTCTGTTGTGAGCTTCCTAGTGTGGGTGCTGGGTACTGAATTCCGGTCCCATATAAGAGCAGTACCAGTTCTTGACTACCAAGCCAATCTCTACCATGTATGAGATGAAAATTTTGTAGAAGATTTTAGACTATACTACTAAAGAGAACTACAAAATGTAACGTGCAGAGGAAAAGTAAAACAGGATCACCCTAGAATTTGTTCACACATCGCTGTTTTCCTTTAAGGACCCTGTACAGATGTGGTCCCTTTTTTTAGCGTAGTAAATTCTGCTCTATTAAAAAGGGAGAAAAGGTTGGATTTAATATGTGACTTACTTTAGTGACCCTCCTTGTCAGCTTAACCAATAGCATGAGTGTGGGTTAATAGGATAGGGAGGGTACATGAGAAATAGCCCCGACTTTCTTGGAGTGTCTTTGTTATAGAAAGAGAAATACATGACTAAGCAGTAAGTAAGGTGGAGGACTTGAGTGTCGAAGGAGTCCTTTAGTCATTGATTAGAATATGATATCAGTTTCAATTTCAATAACTACACAGAAGCACTGGCCTACAGAGTACATTTTAACATCCAGACTAAAAAGAGGCAGTGAAATCATCCAGCAAAAGAGTTTTTTTTTTTTTTTTTCTTTTTTTTTTCCCGGAGCTGGGGACCGAACCCAGGGCCTTGCGGTTGCTAGGCAAGTGCTCTACCACTGAGCTAAATCCCCAACCCAAGAGTTTTTTTTTTGTTTTTTTTTTTTTAAGTTCCTTGATAAGGAGGGAAATTGGCAGCAGGAAATCTTTGCAAGGTGGGGTTTTTAGGTTCACTTCCTGGTCCTACTGCTGGATGGATACGGATTTCACATTTCTCCCTCTGAACTTGGAGCCTTAGAAAGAAAACACATGATAAGAGATATATGGGTTTGCCCAATTAAATCAGCCTCGTCTTAGTGAGCAGTTCCTGTGCATGTATCTGCTTTAGTACTTAGCAGTAGTTCACAAATCAGCTGGTATGGGGAGCATTTCGATGAGGTAAGTGGTGTGTCTTGGGACAAGAGGTTGCAGTGCTGTCCTGGAGGGACCTAGGGACCATCCGTCACAGAACCTTAGTACTGTCTTAGTATAGAAAATTATTTCAGTCTCTGAGACAGCTTTTAGACAAATGTATTCTGGGATGAAACAAGGATTTTTTTTCATTTATATTATTTGTGAAATTTATGTTATTTGGGATATTTTGCTCTTTATTTCTTCTTGCCTTGGTTCCTCTGTGTTGCATGAGAGAAACATAATTCTCAACATTATGATTCAAACAAGTGGAGAGGGGCTGAGGGTTTGCCATCCTAAAAAAGGGAAAGTCACCTGAGGCGTTTCTATGACCAACAAACACTATTGAAAGAATGTCTGACATAGGACAGGGTCGTTCCTATTACTATATTTAGTGACTCGAGCTTTTCTCATATCGGATTTACATTATCTTTTCCTATAGTGATTTGCAGACTAAAACTCTCTGGAGGTCACTAAACTACTAGCAGATGTTTGAACTGGACAACCCGAATCTGTGTACCTGCAGCCTGGGGTGGACATGGGAATGAAGCTGATGTCTAAACCCAGTGTACTCACAAGGGAAATTATCTTCCCATAAAATCCATATGATGAATGAGTAACAGAGCGGGAAGTAGAGGGCAGAATCCCAGGTGCCTGAGACACTGCATGCAGTGGTTTGCTGGTAGCAAGAGTTAGAAATGGATGTTTCCAGAATCCTTCTCTACTGCCCCATTTTAAATGGAAGTTCTCTTCTAAATATTAGACTTGGTTTTGGAAGAAGATATTTATTTCTATGTGTATGATAAATAAATGTAGCCAAAGGCTGTTTGTTGATGTTCTTTGGTGTTCAAATGGGAGATTTGATTAGTTGGTGGTGAAATATTTCAGAAATAGAAGCAAACCAGAAAGTATTGGGCAGTGTGATACAAGTGGGTCATTACTTTTACTAAAACATCATCTATAAATCCATAAGCATTTAGTCAGGCAGACCAGCTGTGGGGAGACAGATCAACTTTACTTGGGGTGATTCAAGGCTTATATAGTTTTCGGGATGAGGGGCATGAGGGAGCGGGGTACATCTGAGAGGGGCAAAGGTCATTCATTGGCTAAAGGCTTAAAGTACCAAGATGCCTCAGTAGCATGGGGAAGCTTTTCAGGAATCTTAGGTGCTACCTGGATGGGTTCTTACCCAGAGAAAGGAAGTTGGACCCATAATCTAACTAAGGCTACATGACTTTCTGCAGATAGATTTGAGCTCCCCAAACAAGGTCAGAAAAGGAAAAGCTGTACTGGTAAAGATAGTCTGCCATTTTGCACCAAGCCTAGAAGGCTATCTGGGCAATGGTAGATAGGTTGGACCTTAATTAGCGTGGCAATGTAGTACTCTTTCATTTTGTTCAAAGCATCCTATTTAACACTTTAGCCTAGTGGAGATGGAAAGTGAGGTAGGTTCAGGTTTTGTCTTTATTTTAGTAGCGTGGAAATACTGAAGGTAAGGAACACAACCAATTTACAGGTAGTCTGTGATAAACCCTAAATTGAATGAGACAGACATAAGTTGCACACATAATACTACTGTGTCCTCTTGTAACTCCACACTCAAATTGCTAAGGGCTCACATTTCATTTTTCTGTAGATCTGTTTTATTATATTTTGTAGTTATGCTTCTTGGGCTTCTGCAACTATTTACAGATTCCCTTTTGTCCTCAAGCCCTCCTCTTCCACCCTCTCACCCCATCTCTGCTTGGCAAGGGTCTCATTGCAAGGCCTCTTCTGACGCCTGCAGAGCCCCAGGCTGCTTGCTGAGTTCTTGTGAACTAGCTTTGGGCTTTAAACTGCCTCAGGCAATCTCAATAGTGTTGCTAAACTGCACTATAAAAACAGGCTGCAGCCTTTTGAGGGCTGAACTTCTGGATTCTTTTTCAGATGCCCACAGACGTATAAACCTGCCAGAGGGAACTGATTCTTAGAGCATGTTAGGGTTAGAGAAGTTTTAGTTTGGAAAGAGAAGAAAAGATGGTGAGGCCATCTGTTTATTTCTTAAATGGAGTCATTTATAAAGTTCTTAACTCAAGAATAACACTGAATTTTAATGTGTGTTAAGATTATCCTGGGGTTTCCTTCTGTGTGTTTCAGTTTACTTGGAATCATCTAGAAACATGATCTTAGTAGGAATGTTAAACTGTTTTTAAAAGAGCAGAATTTCTATGGTCAGTAATATTTATACATTTTGATGAGAAGCATTTTATAATTGAGAATATTTGATAGTCAAGTTAATATTAGGTGAGCGAAAAATCCTGCTATTAAAATGTGACCAAGATATGTGCTACGAGATGTTACATGGTGCTGGGAAATCTGAACTTAGATCCTAATGTTTATGTGGACATTTTACTGACTGAGCTGTCTCCCTAGCCCCTTGTTAGCTTTAATTACACATATGACATATCATCTGTGGGCAATTAGCATCTATCGACTTTGTCCCAGAGTCAGAAAGTTTGTCCCTGAATGTCTACGTCTGCATGCCAAACAAAGCCCTTTAGAGCTTATTTGTAGAATTAATAGTGATTGTCCTCAGTCATTGTGGAATATACTAAATATATTAAAATACTCAGTGTTTTACTTAACTGACAAAACTACTTTTAGCAAAAATTGGAAACGCGTGGCATGCTGCAGATACTGATGCAGGAGGATTGTTTTGAGTTCCAGGCCTGGGTGTATAGGAAGCACAGAGTCATCCAGGACTTCATAGCATGGCCACTCTCAAAAATCAAGACTAAATATAAAAGACTTTAAAAAAAACAAAACAAAAAATGTCGAGCCAGGTAGTGGTGGCACAGGACTTTAATCCCAGCACATGGAAGGCAGAGGCAGGTTGATCTCTCTAAGTTTGAGTTCAGCCTGGTCTACAGAGCGTCTCCCTAGACAGCCAAGGCTACATAGAGAAACCATCTTGAAAAACCAACCAAACAAAAAAATTGAATAAGCCCTGGTCAATTTAAACAGCTATCATTTGAATCTTTCTGCCTGAGATATTTTCAGGTCATACACACATGCCAGAGGGTTGTAAAGTTGTATTTGTTGATCAAATCAAGTGCTTACATTTTTGCCTTTATGTGCAAGAACAATAGTA
Source organism: Rattus norvegicus (assembly GCF_021556685.1). Classification (NCBI taxonomy): domain Eukaryota; kingdom Metazoa; phylum Chordata; class Mammalia; order Rodentia; family Muridae; genus Rattus; species Rattus norvegicus. The sequence goes on along the minus strand of NC_141553.1, from coordinate 27,288,304 downwards.
GCAAAAGTTACTACGTAGTAGGCATGTAGTAGACATACAGCACATATGGAAGAATCTCTCAGGAAAGTTGAACCAGCATTTTATAAACCTTTAAGTAATTTGTGAAGGAAATATGCTCACTGTTTGCATGGCTATAATATTTCCCTGATTAAGTAGCAGGCCATGGTCCTGTTGCTGTCTGGTGGCTGCTAGAAGACCAGGGTGTTTGCTCCTGTGTTAGTGCTAGTTGTATAAGTCTTGTGGAAAACCCAACAATTTTCAGATCATGTTTCTAATACAGTATAGGTTGCCTCTCTGTGGAATAACTGAGTAGAAGTCGTTTACAGAGTTCTCTTCTAGAGTGATGTGTGAAGAGGGATACTACATTTCTAAAGCTACTTATATCCAGAGGTTGCCAGTGACAGGTAGCCCAAGAACGTAAGTCACTGATGGAGGTCAAAAACTTTTCTGTGCCAAGGTTCAGCCCAATACACAGAACCAGAGTGAAACCAGGAGCCCGTGTAGGTGTTGGCCTTTCTCACAGTGCTGACTGAAAACTGTTTTTGAAGCTCTGGTGTTTTTAATTGTTTGAATGTATCTGTCCAGCAGTAGATTTCTAGAATTCCACAAATTCATGGAAGACTCTTTCTTTTAGCAGTTTAGTGACATCATTCCAGGAATTGTAAATTGGGCTCCTTTCTCCAGCCCCAGGGACAACCCAGCTGGGGCCAGATGACTTTTATAACTACTTGGTGTGGTTCTGCTTCTCTCAAGGGATGGGATGACCAGGCAGAGAGGAAAAAGTAGGAAAACTGAACAGTTATTTTTTCATCTTCCCCTAGGAAAGAGAAGGGGAAACAAACATGAGGCTATCTAAAGTGATTTCTGCTGACCACAGCAAGTCTCTCCTATGTTTTTATCCCTTAGGATGATTTCTGTAGGGCTTTAAGTTCTTTGGGAAGGTTTACATCCTGAAAAAATATGTGGTATGGTTTTCTGTTCATCTGAAAACTGAAAGTTGCTGCTACAGATTTTTCTTAGCAATTTTACTAGATCTAGTAGTAATTGGCCAGTTAAAGTAATACTGATTATATAGTTTCTAGAACCTTCATTCAGGCAGACACTATATGCTTTATTTTCTTCTTCAAGGAGGCCTTTTTTTTCTTCACATTTAAAAGACTTAAAGTAACATTTTATTAACAACCATTGACTTGGTAGACACATAGTTATTGCCACATTCACATTGTCTAACATCCATTTATTTTATCATATTATAGTTATTGCCATATTCACATTGTCTAACATCCATTTATTTTATCATATTATACCCAGCTCTCTTACCACATTTCTTGTTTTCTTCCCCCACCCCACCCTTAGTTGTCTTTAAAAGTCTTAGCATCAAGCTCCACTGTTCCATTGAACTTTCATGCATGCCTTATACTTTTCCATTTCTGTGTGGGAATTTTTGGTTTGTTTTGTCTTTGATGGTTATTGTGTTTTAATAGGTAGTATCTCATGTAGCACAAGATGGCTTGGAACTTGCTGTGCAGTAGGGAATGGCTTTGAATTTCTGACCCTTTACCCTATCTCTCAAGTGCCAGGTTTATAGGCCCATGCCACCACGCCAGGTTTATCTGAATCATGGTAGACTCTGATTGGCAGTCGTGAGGGAAGGAATCTCAGTTGTCTTACAAACATGCTTTCACCATTCTTGTGGTCACAATAGGAAGGCTGCAAATGCCAGAAAGAGCCTCTGGAAACGTCACATAGGAAGGCTCTGTTATAGCCAGAAGAAGGTGCTAGATTCCCCAGAACTGGAGTTACAGATGGTTGTGAGCTGCCATGTGGTTCTGGGAACTGATACCAGGGCCTCTGGTAAGGTAGCTAATGCTCTTAACCACTGAGCCATCTCTTCAGCCCCCATAGAAAGGTTCTTATAGGAATGCTGATGGTTAAAAACAATAAAAAAAACCCAATAATACTAGTGTTTAGAGACCTTGGGAACTTTGTTTCATGTTGTTTAAAAAGATAATTTAAAAAATGTCGATTCTATGGCTTCCAGGTGTTACTTTAGTTAAGATATAATTATGTGGAAAGTGCTGATTTTTGTGCATTTTTTTTCTATAGGAAATGGGAAATATGCAGTGAGCTGAGATGAACCAGTTTGGGGGATGCCATGGGCTAAAGATGGTCAGTGTCTTGGACAGTTGCCGTAGTACTTCCGCTTAGGGCCTGTGCTTGCCACAGTTCCTCCTTTTCAAGGAAAATTGGTTTGGAGTGTCCGAAGGCAACCTTGTTACCTTAGTTCATGGTGCCTTCTTTTGGTCTCTCTCCTTTTATTTCTTTTTATCTTTATCTGTTTACTTTATGTCTTCCACAATGTACAGCCTGTTCCCAGGAGACTACAGAACCACTAAGGACTGACCCGCTGATTTTATTTAACTGCCCAGTTATTCTTATACTCTCGTTTGAAATTTCAAGATCTGCCTTTCCCACCCAAGGAAATTATTATTGGGGCCACAATCTGATCCACGCATTACGTTTAAATTCATGAAAGTTTGTGGATTTATTATTATTATAGAATTATTCTATAGACTTTAGTGAAAAGTAGCTGAGTGGGAGATATAAAAGTAAAATTTCACCTCAACATGTGAAATTTCATCTTTGAAGTTTGAGGTTATTAGGCCTCTTCTCTTTGTTGGGGAAAGTGTGTCCAGCAGTGAAAATTTAAGTTACTGAATTGCCCTGGAATGAAAAGCCATGTAGTGTTGCTGGGCCAGCAGCGATGGAAGGAGGCTGTTACATAGATTCTTCCTTGTGCACCTACGATTCTTTTCCCCCCCTAGTTGGTGAAGTCACTCAGTGTTGGTTCAGTGACTGCAAGTTTTAGAAGCAGTGGATCTGTGTTATTTAGGAAAGAACACTTTGATGTCTAACTTTGTCCGGTGTACTTTTGAACTTGGAGAATTAAACACTAGGAACTAGGCCTGCATGATAGGAACATTGGAAGTTCTTAGTGTCTGACAAGTGTTTACCAGGCATTTTTGTGTTTGAAAAGATGTCTGGGTGGCAGGAACAGAGGAAGCATGCAAAACAGATATGATGTGGACTTTGGCCTTGAAGAATTTAAAATATGCTTGGCAGATAATGACTCTGGAGACTTAATGAGATCTGCTAAACTCTGAATGGACTACAGGGCCACAGGAAGGAAGGGACTTGAGAAGATGACAGGCAAGACAGATAGCAGCTGGGAAAGGATGAGGAAGTGGGCCCACAAGGGCTTTGTGCAATAAAGGGACTGGGTAGGACAGCACTGCAAATGCATAGGCCAAAGAGCAAAGGGACAGGAACAGGAGGGAGCGGAAGTGGAATGGCTGAGTTACTACTTATTATCTCCTTGTATGCCATGTTCTCTTTGCCCCTTCCTTCGCAATGCTTTTCACTGTGTCCCGTGTGTGTGTGTGTGTGTGTGTGTGTGTGTGTGTGTGTGTACACATACATGTATGCTCCATAGTGTGTGTATGGAGGCTGGAGTACAGCTTCACATGTGGGTTCTTTCCTTATCCTTTGTTTGAAGCCATGTCTCTTCGTTGCTGTTTGCTACTTCAGATGCTTGGGATTCTTCTGTCTCTAACTCCCATCTTGCCATAGGAACTCTAGCAGTGTAGATGCTCGCTACATGCCTGGCTGTTTATGTGACACAAACTCAGGTCCTCAAACTTGTGCAGCGAGACCTTTGAGCCATTTTCTTAGCTCTGTCACATATACTTGGAAAGGCTTGTGCTCGACACTGTAGGAGAGAGATGATTAAACCCTTGACTCCCACCAGCCTGTCCCTGAGTAGGTGAGATTTACCTCACATTCTGTTGGGATCCACAGAGGACAATGTGAGGTGGATATCTCTGTCAAATGGAGAACTGAATGCTTTTGGAAAGAGGCTAAATATGCAATCTCAGCAGTAAGGGTTTACTAAGGAGTCAGTAGGCAAATGAGTAGATAGGGTCACAGCTGTGCAGTAAGAGAAGCTGCTGCCTCCCAGCTTACCGTTAAGGATAGGGTTCTCTAAGTAATTGAAGAAGCTGGAAATATCCCTCAAACAATAAAGTTACTTGTGATGAAGATCAAAGAGAATATGTAGACAAATGGCAATTTTGAATGATGAAAGTGCAAGGGACACTCACAGTGTCACTTAGAAAGCCAAAGTGTCCCCCTGGATTGAGTAGCTGGTTCCAGCCTACTTGTGGATTGGGAGAATGTGACATTTGTCTTTGGCAAGAGAGCAGGACAGAGAGTAGGTGTCAGTGAAACAGTCAAGTTACATCATAGAACTTCAACTTGAAAGGATGTCTGTGGTCATTTGAGCCAAGACATGAGAAGAGCTTGAAAATGGGAGTCCTCTCCCACAAAGGCACAGAGAATTTCATCAGATTTGATCACAAGAAGCAACTAGGAGAAGCCAGCTATGAGTAAAAGATCGTTGAAGTTTGGGTAGCAGAAGTTACAGAGTAGAACAAAGATGTTGCTAGCATTGTTAGAATAGGATGCTAATGACATCGCAAAGGACACTTGACTCACCAAGATGAGGTTACAGACCCTGAGGTTAACATTCCTAATGTACACACCCACAGACACAAATATTCAACATTTGTCTGTTTCCAGCTTTGAGGTAGACTATATCTCCTCCTCTTCCTCTCTTCTCTTCTCCTCTTTCTCCCCCTTTGATCTTCTCTTCTATTCCCTTCTTCTAGTCATAACTTTTTGTGAAGTCCCTACTGGGAGCCTTGCTCATTACCACACATCTCAGCCCTGGGGCATGAACCTGTCAATCACTGCCTTATAGACAGGTAACTGACTTAGGAATGTCTGTGGGAGCACTTCATTTGTTCTGGATATCCAGGCCATCCATCCCTTCTTCTATATTCCTTTGTGGCCTCAGAACGTGTTTCCTGATAGAAACATGGCTATAAAATTACCATAACTTTCTTAGCACAAACTGAGGACAAAGTAATGGAAATGGTATAGAGTATGAATTCTCTAGATGAAATTCTTGAAATTAAACTTTAAAACTAGTAAAGCTAATAGTGCCTCTACACCAAACCATTAAATTGTGGTAATTATCACAGGAAATTTCACAATAGACTTTAAATTTCACAATAGAATGATATAAATAAGACGGATTATGCCAACATTATTCAACCAAGAGCCCATTGAAAGGCAGTGGATTGCATTAAACCTATGTAATGGACCAGGTGTCTTAGTGGTTTTTTAGAAAGACCCGAGAAGACTCATGAAAACCCTGTGAAGAATGTTGGGAGACAAGGCGCGTTACAGAAGTGAACTGTGATGGTAGTCACACCAGGCTCATTATTGATGTTATAGAAGGACAAGGGTAACGCCAGCCAGCCACAGGCAGCCTGGGGTAGACTAAGTGGGATGATTGGGAAGATACTGTGTATGACTGTAGCTCTAGGAAACTCCGGTGATCACCTTGAGCAGCCCTAGAGATGCCAACATTGTGGTATGATTTACACAAAGATGGTTTGTTTTGATAGTCAAAGGTTTTTATTGCTTCTTTGAGTTCTATTTAAATAGCTGTGGAGTTATATGAATAGCTACCTCTGAGTATTTAACAGCTTACATCTTGACATAGTAAATTGTTGCTTTTCCTAAATGTTAAGCACTCTGTATCCCAATTCTAGCCATGCTGGCCTTCTTAGTGTTGGTATTCTGTCTAAGCTCCACCCCCACAGCTACCTGGCAACAGCCAGGTATGCTCCGCCCCACAGTTGCCTGGCAGCAGTCATCTGTGCCTGACACTATATAAGGAGCTGCTTGCCCCCTCCTCACTCTCTTGCTCTTCTCTTCTCTGCCCTTTTGCCCTCTTCCTTTTTGTCCCTTCTCTCCCCACCCCTCCCTTTCCTCCATGTGCCCATGGCCTCCTCTACTTCTCCCCCACTTCTACTCTTCTCTCATTAAACCTCTCCATGCGGAACCATGTTGGCTTGGTGTGCTTTGTACGGTCACGAGCCGAGATTTAGACCTCAACACTTACTGACTCTAATGTTTTTCCCCTACTGCCACCATGATATGCTAATAACCCGTGAAGATGCCCTGGGAGGTTTTTAAATAGTGCAGTGTTTATTCCGAATTGCGATTGACCAGTATCACTCTAAGGCTAATGTGAGAGGGAAGAATTGAGCCTAAGCGGCTTTTTAAAGCTATTGCAGGTAAAGCATGGCATGGGCTCAGTTACTAAGCAGTGGTAGAACTGGTTGGACTTGAAGAAAGAATTTGCTCACAGTTTAGTTACAAAAAAGGAAGGTATAAACTGAGAGAAAGGGACTCTGGCCTGAATCCCAGCAGCATTGGTTGGGATAGTAGCTGGAGGTGGATGAGGTGGGGCCTGCCTGAGAAGTCAGTTCTGTGTCTTTGGGTTAATTGTGTGGATGTGGACTATTGTTCACAAATCTAGACTCTGGTATTTGAAGTTTGACTATGATTCACAGGAGGGTGTCTGCAAAGAGCCCAGGGATTTTTGAGATTCAAAGAACTGAAATCTGGGGTACAAAACTGAAAATGAAGATCAAAGACATGTAAAAATGCTCAAGAATATAGAAAGGCAGCAGAAGAGGCAAATTTATTATTGATGACTATTTGAAGGCTGAAAAAGAAGTGGAGGCTTGCTTGAGATGGCTTAGAGGATAAAGGTGCATCAGGGACCTATGTGTTGAAGGAGAAAATCGACTCCCTCAGACCATCCTCTGGCTTCCACATTCACACTGTAGTATGTGCTGCTCCCCCAATAAATAAACTAGTAATAAACTTTAAAGACTTTCTAGTGACAAAAGTATTGTCACACCACACATGCAATATCACACATCACGAAGCTACTCATAATTACTAAAATAATAAATAATTCTACCAAAGGGATCAAAAAAAGAACATGATGTGAATTTGGAGGTTCCTATAGCACCATTCAACTTGGTGACTCATTAGGTGGACAGCAGAATTTATTATAACCATAGTTTTGTTTAATATATTGGCAGAGGTAATTGAGCAGAAGGGAAAAGACACACAAAGCAAATTCCCCCAAAAGCCAGGAACAAGCTTCTGGGTTGTTTCCTCCACTGTAGGACAGCATGCAGTGTTGCTGGCCGGAGAAGGCTGGGTTCTATAACTAGAGTTAAGTCAGCTGTGCCTGCAACATCTGTATGCTGAACTCAGCTACTCAGACTTCATCCTTACCCCACCTATCCTTGTAGCACAGACATCTGATCAAACTAGTATCATTTGACCACTAAACTTATACAAAAACAAACCTTATCTGGGGAGAGTAATCCGGGGTCACAGAGCTGGCTCTCATGGGTTACTCACCAGTCAGCTTCCTGGTTTCATTCCAGGTTGTATAAGGTTTGAGAGTTAGGGTCTGGGGATTTAACCCTTTCCTGAACAGTCTGATAGGCCCATTTTTGGGAGGTGGGGTAGGGTTAGAGGATAAATTGGCAGATCCCAGAAGAGATACAGACTTACCCCAATTTTACATCATTTTAAGACATATGTAGCAAAATTCGTAAGTGAGTGAACTAGAGTTTATGCAAGAAATGTTAGATTTGTTTCACATTTCCCAGAAAAATCTATCACAGATGAGGTTATGACTCATCCATAGAATTTTGGAAATTTTGTTCTAGAAGAAGAGAGAACTAACTTGTAAAATATGTGTGGCATTGGCTGGATTTGGGGAAGAGGTCAGGAGATGGGAATCTAGTCTAGAAGTTGATGATTAGTCCTAGAACAGAGTTTGCATCAGGAGTTTTGACGAAGCAGAACAAAGTTGAATGTAAAACTTGATGTAGAAGGCCCAAGAAAGGAATTAATTGAGGGTGCTTTCAGAGAACCAGACTGAGAAAGTGAGGTAGGTGAGTTTTGTTTTGAATGGAAGATAAACTTAGTTTTACTTAATATATGTTCTCATTGACAGGAAGTGGAAAATGTATTTTCATTAAATGTCACATCTGTAGTCAGTCTCTCTCTCTCTCTCTCTCTCTCTCTCTCTCTCTCTCTCTCTCTCTCTCTCTCTCTCTCTGAGACAGGTTCTCTGTCTACAGCCCTTGCTGGCCTAGAACTCATTATGTAGATCAGGCTGCCTCAGAGATTTCCTGCCTCTGTTTGTGACTGGGACTGCTGTTTCCCCATTTGGGTTCTTGTTCTGTGTAGGCACATACATTTCGTGAATCTTTTTCTATAAGCTGTGATTGGTGAAGTAGCATTTGAAAACCTTTTTTTCCTTTAATATATTTAATTAGTAGAATATGTAGCCCCAATGTTGTCAACATGCAGCTGAACAGGAAGAACTGTCTTCCAATTGAGTATTTTATGTTTGTCAAAATATTTAGTTTTTAGGTCCTTGAAGAAATTGATGATTTTTAATGAACATTGCACTGTACCTATTTTGGGAGTAAAGTTCTCGGAGTTTCTTGAGTGCTCACTTCCTCCTGCGGTCATGGTACACTTCCTCCAGTTCAGCTGACTGTGATGTTCTCCTACAGAACGATAATGGTGGCTGCCCGGAGTCACTGAGCACTTTCTGAACCCTGCACATCCTTTTTTGGTTGTTTTTGTTTTGTTTAGATCTCTGAGACTGTGTTTCTCTGTATATTCCTGGCTATCCTGGAACTCCCTTTTTGGACCAGGGTGGCCTCTAACTCACTGGATCTGCCTCCCTCTCTATCCCAAGTGCTGGGATTAAAGGTTTGTCCCACCATCATGCCCACATCCTTTTAGTTCTTCAAACATATCAGCCAATTAAAGCTATACGGAAATCTCATAAGATTTTGTTATTTTAAACAGGAACATAGCAAAGGGTGTGGTGATGTTAGGATTTAAACCCAGAAGCCAACCTGGACCCCTTAGCCACTCTTGTGTTCTGAGATAGCTTAGAATTTGCTTATGTTAAAACACTACCATATAATAAGCATTTTTATAGATATTAGTTCATTTAATTTGCCAACCAGTTTATGAGTCAAGATAGCATTTTTAGTGCATTTTAAATGGAGTAGGTCTAGATGGTTTTTCTGAAACAAACCACGTTTGCCCTCTTCTACCTCATGAACCTGTGGGAGGGAGAAGGTTTTTACCATTATTTTTGTAAGCATTTTTCCAGGCTTAATTAAACTGGCATTTGAAACTGTAAGATTAAAATTTAACCTCTGGCTTCACGATTGTCTTTTCTGCTCTTTGTTTTCAGCCTGCAGTGACACGAGATTATAATGGACCAACAAATACAGAACTGGCTCACCCTTGGAGCCCTTCTACAGAATCTTTGGTTTCCATTTAGAGAACTTTGAAAAAATAGATTGCAATTTTTCTTCTGTGGCTGGGAGTAATGAGTTAAACAAGTTGCTTTGGGATAAGGGAGAATGCCTAATTTGTCCTGACTGCCGGACAGTAATGCAGATGACAATCCCCCCAGAAATGCTCATTTCCTTGCTTTTTGTTCTGTAGTTCTTTGGGGTAGGGCATATTAATTTAGTTTTCTAATTACTGTGACAAAGAGCCCGATAAAGATATGTAAGGAAAAAAGGATTTATTTTGGCTCGTGATCTGAAGGAAGTCAGTATGTCATGAGTGGAAAGACATGGCCAGGGAACAGCTCTGGCGTCCATGCTGGGAATGAGCCAGCTCATCACACTGTGAACATGTCTGGGGAGCGGCGAGAGATGGGTGGGTAGCGGTGCTTGGCTCTCTTTCTTCTTTTCACTCAGTGTAGGGCCCATGGAGGACGCTGTGGGCATTCAGAACGAGTTCATCCTCGTTTGAAACACCTTGTAAACACACCCAGGAGTTCTTTTCGATGGTTATTTGAAATCTAGGCAAGAGATAAGATAGCTCTCAGAACAGGAAGAGTTTTCTTGTTCACTGGTGTGCTCAATGCCCAACATATAGTTCTGAATTTAGTAGTTTCTTGGTATTTAGCAGAACAAACTGATTTCTGTTCCCATCATGAAAAGGGACTTGATATCTCAGTTCTGGGAAATTGTGTTGAAATATATAATATCCCTCAATTGTTACTTTTTAAAGATGTAAGCATATGCTTTATTATAACATTTTCGATTTACTCTGCATGTAATATAATAACTAAAATTATAAAAATAATTTTGGATCTTCTTTGCAAAATCACTGAGAAAGTCAGTTGAAATTGTAAAATATACCAGCCGTAAGATCATGTTAGACACTAAATAAGCTAGAATTTACTCTGGTGTCTGTTGACTTGTCTTAAAATTGTATAGTGCTTGCAATTTCACTTTCATTCTTTTTATGAGTGAAATTCAGTGCCTTAGCAGTGTGGTGACTGGCCGTATTCTCCTCTCCCAGCCTTGATCTCTCTCTCTCTCTCTCTCTTTTTTTTGGTTCTTTTTTTTGGAGCTGGGGACTGAACCCAGGGCCTTGCGCTTCCTAGGCAAGCGCTCTACCACTGAGCTAAATCCCCAACCCCTAGCCTTGATCTCTTTGCCATTTCAAGATGATACAGATTTTGCTAGCTTTCCACATTTTAAATGGTAACCATTCTTTCAAAGGCTGAGTCTTTAATTTTATTTAATTAGTAAGTATTAATTAATAGCTATGTATGTATGTATGTGTGGGAGAACACGATTATGAGTGTGCTCATCTGTGTGAGCATATGAAGAAGTTAGAGTTTCCTTTGGGGGTATTTCTTTCTCCCTCTCCATCTTATTTATCCACTCATTCCTTTGTTTGCTTGCTTGCAGGAGCTCACCCTTTTTGGTTTGAATCTTCTAGTGTCCATCGTGTAAGTGCTGGGGCTACAGAAGCATAGCAACAGGGGTACTGCAGATTCAAACTGACTTCATGTGTGAAGGAAAAAAAAACAAAAGAAAACACTCACTGAGTTATCTTCTCGGATCCCACGATTGGATTTTAATGGTTCTTATCGTTACAGTCACATGTACCAACCTGCCTTCAACAACTAAATCTTACAGCTTCATGGCTATAGAATCACCTACTCGTTTGGTCTCTGGGCCAGTAAATGGGTACAGGAACTTTCCAATTTACAGTTGAAGAAATCTGTAAACATAATTTAGAAGAATTCCTTGTGTCACATAAGAAAGTTGATAGAGAGATGTGAACTTCAAGTTGTATTATGAAACCATGCGGTACCTCCATGAGAACCAATCAGGAGGCAGGGATAGGAATGCTTTTTGATTGTAAAAGGCTGCTCTTAAAACGATGTCACACACCATTATTACCTTCTGTGTGGTTTTGCTGTATGGGCACAGGGCTGTAATTAGTCCTTCAGCAACGTGACAATTCTACATGTTGTCATTTCATATTGTGGATTTTTGTGAGAATGGCTTTTGAGGTAAGGTATATTTTATTTTACCCTTAGATAAGGAAATAGTGAAGTGAAAGGAGCTTTCAGTTTGATCAAGAACTTGAAGGTTTGAAGTTTTTCTCTCTGACTGCGTGGGCTTCACACACTGGGGAGTATAATTGCAGGGATGGTTACATAGTGCCCAAACCATGTTTTCTTAGGATTCGACATAGTCAAGAGTAAGGGTAGATTATTCCACTACAAAAGTTTGCCAGACACTTAAGGTTTTATTTGATGTTGAGGATTTGTTTTTCAGAAATTATTTTAATCATTCATTTACTAAAACTGAAGTTAAAAAAAGTAATGTGATCTCTAAAGGTGCATGCATTCCTTTAATTAAAATAAGCAAAAAGAATATGCAAGAGTACACAGTAGATGACAGCAGGGTTTCCCTCAGGCATGTGGAAAGAGGTTTCTTCAAGGGTCATACCCAAAATGGAAGGCAGGAGAAAGGGCTTCCTGCTTGACATGTGTTAGGGTTCTCCATGTGGCCCTTCATCGTTGGCCTAGATGCTTATTCAAGAAGCAGCAAGGGCTGGAGATATGGCTTAGTGGTTAAGAGCACTGACTGCTCTTCCAGAGGTCTTGAGTTCAAATCCCAGCAACCACATGGTGGCTCACAACCATCTGTAATGAGATCTGATGCTCTCTTCTGGTGTGTCTGAAGATAGCTATAGTGTACTTATATATAATAAATAAATAAATCTTAAAAAAAAAGAAGCATCCAGGGAGGGAACTGAAATAGATGGACAGTTTCTAGGGAGAAGGCTATACCAGACAAGCCCTTTGCCAATGATCTGGCTAACTTCTGCCTCCTGTAGAAATGGACAGACCAGGGTGGGATGCCAGTTAATGAACTAGTTCTTGGACCTGCTCATTTGTTTGGGCAAACCACAGCAGAACATCTGCTCTGGACAGAGTGTGCTGTGAAGGAATATACATATTGCTCATTATAGTTTTAAAAACCATCTATGATGATCAGGAAGGTGCCTGTGAGGGATGGCAGCAGTGTCACCTCCTTCCAAGTGCATTAAAGATAGAGATTTTGACTTCGCAAAGTGGCCCAAACCCTAGACCCTTCTTGCTGTTTTGTTCTGTTTAATTCTTTTATTGCCTGGAGGGCACTTATCATTTTATTTCATGTCATTTCCTTTGAAGCCATAAACATTACCCAATTTGCTAGATAGAGCCTAGAAAAATCAGCATATTCATTTACTTAAATACATATGCGAAGCTTAATAAGACATTAGGTAATATCTCATTTCCCAAAATTGTGAGTTAAGATTCCATCTTTCGGGGGACTGGAGAGATGGCTCAGCGCTTAAGAGCACCCGACTGCTCTTCCAGAGGTCCTGAGTTCAATTCCCAGCAACCGCATGGTGGCTCACAACCATCTGTAAAGAGATCCGATGCCCTCTTCTGGTGTATCTGAAGACAGCTACAGTGTAGTTATATATAATAAATGAATAAATCTTTAAAAAAAAAAGATTCCATCCTTCACTGAGTATCCTCATTGGCTGTTGGTGGTGAGGGCAAAGGTCATCCCTTCCATAATAAAAGTGTATTACTGGAAAATAGCTTCCCAGCCATATTGTGTTTCCCAGCTACTGCTGTATCACTGAACCTGTCTTTTGAAAGAATGAGAACATTTACTTCATATACACCAAGATTTACTCGTTTTGGGAAGCAAGCAAACTCTGGTTAGAGTGTATTTATGCTATTCTTTTCTGGGAGGCAAAAGTGCTTGAACGATTTCAAGAGTCAAATATTCTTCTTCCCAAGAGAAACGTGCCAACTGTAACGATACCTGGAGGATGCAGGGGCATTGGGCACCATTGCCCTACCCATTTAACAACTATGATTCTCAGTTCTTGCCAGTGAAATATGAAGGTGCAGTTTCTTTCCTGTTCTCTGGTGATATGTTAATATAGACTTTAATGAGTGAAACTTTCTTCTTTTAGTAAAAATACTTATTGAGCTCTCCCTCCCAGCAAGGTTCCAGGTTAAGTTGCACTAGATCACCCCATGAAGTAAAGGTGAGAATGGAGTCCTTGAGAGTGAAAGTCTTGAAACCAGCAGAGAGCAGAACTGGTATTTGCACTGGCGTCTACACTAGTCCATGGTCCACACAGTAAACCATCATGTTGTGCTCCTAAGATTTGGTGTCTAAGAGTATTCCTAATCCATCTTCATTTGGGACACGTTTTACTTTCTTTGGATCCATTGTATCTGAGCTTTGTGCTATACTGTGCATTCCCAAAAGCATGAGGAGTTAATGGACTTTTGTGGTATCATGTGTTTTATTCTATACATAGCCCTGGACTGCACTGGCTTAGTGCTCCTCTTCAAGACCTTTCAGTGCTTTATGTAAAGCTAGCAAAAGTGAAACTTCCCATTTTCAATGCTTTTAAAAAAGATCTGTTTGGTTAAAGAAAAAAAAAAGAACAAACCCTTGTTTAGGATTTCTGCTTCTGAAATGTGTTCCGTTTCAATGCAAATAATACTTCTTTGCCACATTGTTTTTGTAATGTTAAAGACCAGATATGTGGAAGGCATGTAGATCTCGGAGACACAGTTTCTGTATTAGCAGTCCTAACAGCTGGGTGGATTATTGGAACCAGAATTAAGCAGAATAGTTTTGGGCTCTGTGGCATTATGAAGATTGACTTAAGATAATTATAACTGACTTGGCTCCGGACTAAAACTGAACTTGGGTTGCAGCTGGTGGCTGGCATCATAGCGCTCTCTGAAGTATCTTGTAGCAACAATGATTCTTAAATTACTGCACTGTGTTCACCAAGGTAGTGAACTCGTGGTGATGTTTTAGGGCTATGTAGTGTGGGCACAAAGGAATGCAAGAGAAAGCTGAATCCCACAAGTTAGTGTGCTCCATGGAGGAGAGCGACACAAACTAGGAGAAACGAGGTTCATGGGGTCCTTGGAGGCCCTGGAAATTGAATTCTGGGTAAGCTGTGTATTAAAAGGGTGGGTTGCTAAGTGAGTCTAGTCATTTTGCCAAATTAAAATACCACGTTCTCGAACCAGACCAGAGATGCTGGTGAGTGGCCGAGCTCTGCTCTTTCTCCAGCACTGAGCTAGGGTGGGGGTTGCTTTCCAGATCATCTTGGATGTCTCAAAGTTCAGACTTGTTTCTCCAAAGCTTGGTGCCTTGGCGAATGGGTCGGGGAGAGGAGGAAGATGGAGAAGGAGGGGGTGAGGGAGAGATGAGGGGAGAGGATGGGGAGGGAGAGTGGAGTTGCTAAACCCTTCTTTAGCTTTTCATATGTCTTACTGAGCATTCTCAGTGTTTCCTAAGCTGTTCGTTAAGGTACCACAATTATCAGAAACCACAATCAACATCTTTTCTATTCCTCTGTGTGTGTGTGTGTGTGTGTGTGTGTGCGTGTGTGTAACTTTAAGACTTGAATATGTATCTCAGGTGTGCTGAGGTAGTTACAGCTTTTCCTAATGTGTACATGAAATTGATCTACAGCATGCCGACTTTAAATTATCTTGAAAAATGCTCCTTTTAGTTTTAACATGTGAACACAGAGTGGGCAGTGATGGAAAAAAACCAAAGACTGGAAATGGGATTCCGTTTGGTAGAAACTGTTAGATATTTACCTGATGAGTGGGAACCAAGTCTTGATGTAGGTTAGAGCAAGTTTAAGGTAGATTTCAGTTTCGTTTCATTTTAAAAACATCACATTTAGGTTTCTGAAGTTTCTAGACCTTCTGGGTGTTTTCTCCTATTTCTTTCCTGGCAGAGACTTTTACTTTTTCTGGAAAGTTTTAAACTTGCCTTGGCTTCATATGAGAAAGAACAGGATCTTTTTGTTGCTCATTTTAGTGGTGAGACTTTACCAGCTCCCAAGCTGGAGTAGTGTCTGCGAGCATTCAGGCACCAGAGTCAGTGCCGAGCTCCACGTGTGCAGACAATTCCCCTGGCTCCTGGGAGACATAAAGTGAGGTCAGCTAAACCCAGCTAGCGAGTTCGTTTGTGCCGGGCCCAGGAGAAACTGTGGGTAGGTAGAGGAAGGTCTGGCTAGCTGGGAGGGGCAGTGGGAACCTGGCACATTGAGTGAGACATTGACAAGGCAGCATGTAATTTGTGGCTGGCAAATGCCAGGCCCCTTGCTCCTTAGGCCATGTCTGCTGATGAGTGGTCTGCAGACTGTCTGTGGGCTCTGTGCTGGCCCGAGTGGTTTTTTTCCAACAAGTTTTAAGGTGTGGTAAATCCGCATCTTTCTGCTCCTACGTGCCCTTTCATGAAGGTGAACTGAGTAAACTGAGGAGCCTTCCAAAACAGTTGGCAGAAGGAGATGGTATCCAGAGTTTTGATTGCGTTTTGTTTCTGGGACCTCCTTTTCTGTTTAGATGTATGCAGGAGGATTGGTCACAGGAACTGGAGGCAGGGTCACAGAAGAGGTTGGGATCACTGGGTGCATTTGGTCAAGTAGGGTGTGGCCACCTCACAGCCTCTTCGGACTCAAATTGCCTCTGGAATCTCAGGGACTGACAGGGTTGGAGGTTGGGGTACATGGAGGGGAGGAAGGAACAGCAAATAAAACACATCGGGCTTTGTCAATTTAGGGCATGCTTGTATGATTGCCTAGAAGGAAAATTCCTGATCTCCACATAATCTACTTACCTCTCCCCAGTAGCCTGACTCACCCATTCCTGCTCTACCTAGCCTTTGAGAGACCCACAGTTGCCTGCATGTGGAGCCAACTAACAAAGAATTCCAACCTTTCCTCACCCCAGGGTGCCTGAATCCCCCGGTGCTAATTGCACCTTGACAGAGTCCTCTCTGAGACTTTTGAGGGCTTTTAAGAGAAATGTTAGCAGTACCTTTCTCTTAAAAGGCAACCCCCTGGGGGGACTGAATGTTCTTTCACACCCGATGCTTCTGGGTTGCCAGAGACCACACCCTTCTCTATGTAACCACAGTGGATTATTTCTTTTGGCTGAGTCCCTGGCCTTTAAGGATGTAGCCAGCTATGGAAGCTTTGGGTGCTAGACACAATACTGGCACAGTCTAGGAATTATTTCTCTTTTATTTATTTGATTTAATATGATTGTGTTAAAATTTTTAATTCATTAGATATTCTGTTCTTAAACTCAAAATGTGACACCAAACCATTGCCTTTACATGTCCTCATATATATTTACAGTCTAAGTACATCTAAGAAAAAAATAAAGAAATAACAGCCACAAGGTATGCCACACTCTGTTCCTTGGGAGATGGAGCAACTTGAGAATATGGATTGAATTTGGTGTTGAAATTTCTTTTTTCTCTCATTTGTTTGGGAGGAAGCCATTTTTTCCTTGGAAAAAATTGCTTGGGTTCAGCATTGACTTTTCCCTTTAATAATTGAAAACCACTGTTCGTTATTTACATAAAACTTTTTTTTCTTGTCTGCTTTATATAACCTTTCCCCTCATAAGAATTTTAGGAATTCCCTGACATTTCTCTGAGGGGTTTTATGCCTGCTTTATCCCAGATGTGGGACATAGACAGTCCTGACGGTGTGTGTGTGTGTGTGTGTGTGTGTGTGTGTGTGTGTGTGTGTGTGTATCGGTGCTCCATTTGAAGGTAGTTATTTTAACTAGTGAACAAATATGCCACTCGGGGGGAAAAAGAGCTATAAAGAAAAACAACTTAGATAAGGTAATATTTAAGCCTGCTTTACATTTCTAATTTACTGATGGATACCAAAGCTGTATGTGCATACAGTGGTTTCAAGTGATAAGGAGGAAGTGCATTCACCGGTCATCCAGTCTTTCAGTCCTGGGATTTTCTTTTCTGCATGAATGTATGACAGTTTCCTAGTTACAGATCCCTGAGTCTGTCCTTCAGGAAGAGCTGAACATCAGCCCAGGGAGCTCTTGGCAGATTCTTCTGTCTTTTCTGGTCCACCTTCTGCTCCCACAAAGAGGACAGTTAACCTTACACTGTTTTATCGATATGGGTCTTCATAGATGTGCCAGGTTCAGAGGGTAAAATGTAAAGAAGAAAGATGTCATTGCAGTGAAATAGGCTGGATTAAGAAACACAGGATTTTTCTCCATTTTTCATAGTGGTTTCCAGGTTTCTTGGGTTTCCAGGAAACAGTTTATCATCAGCTTTTGGCGACTGTGGTTTATGTATTCATGTCTAAGATACTATAAAAATCTCAAATTTTCTGCATGATAATTTAGAAGAAAGACAAATTTTTTTTTCTGCTTCTCTATAAGTCCAAAGTTGTGTTTTCGGGATGAATCCTATCTGGTAGAGCGCATTTAGGTCTATAAAATTAGACCTTGTGAGCTCTAGTAAGTTTGTCCCTATTTCAACTTTTAGTTTTATTAAGAGATTCACAGACTAGAGAGATGGCTCAGCAGTTAAGAGCACTGACTGCTACTCCATGGAGTTCAAATCCTAGCAACCTCATGGTGGCTCACAACCATCTGTAATGGGATCTGATGCCCTCTTCTGGTGTGTCTGAAGATAGCTACAGTGCACTCATATAAATAAAATAAATCTTTTAAAAAAAGAGAGAGATTCACATGCTTAAATGCTTAGTTCTTATAGGAAGTGAGAAACCTGTCTACTGTGTGCTTCTACCAGGCATGACTGACTCTGTGTTTCTCGTAGGATCGTTCAAAGATGATTTGGCTGCCTTGGAGACTTGGAGATCTGGTGCCACGATGAGGACTCACACACGGGGGGCTCCCACTGTGTTTTTCATATGTTTGCTTTGCTGTGTGTCAGCCTACATCACTGACGAGAACCCAGAAGTCATGATTCCCTTCACGAATGCCAACTACGACAGCCACCCGATGTTGTACTTCTCCAGGAAAGATGTGGCAGAGCTCCAGCTGAGGGCTGCCAGCTCCCATGAGCATATCGCGGCTCGTCTCACAGAGGCCGTGCACACCATGCTGACTAACCCCTTGGAGTACCTCCCTCCTTGGGATCACAAGGAGTACAGTGCCCGCTGGAATGAGATCTATGGAAACAACCTGGGTGCCTTGGCGATGTTCTGTGTGCTGTATCCTGAGAACATCGAAGCTCGAGAAATGGCCAAAGACTACATGGAGAGGATGGCAGCGCAGCCTAGTTGGTAGATTTTTGTCTTTTCCTTCTTCCTGTATGAACCTTGTCACTCAAGAAATGATTCAAGATCTGGCTCAGTTGGTAGAATGATTGCCGAGCAGCATAAAGCCCTGGTTCCCACCACCGGGTTAATCGAGCACAAGAGATACAGGTGGGAGGGTGGCAAGTTCAAGGTCATCTCTAGCTGCATAGTCAGTGTGAGGCCAGCCTTTTTTTTTTTGGTTCTTTTGATACTTGAGCTCCTGTCTCCAGAAAGAGAGAGAGAGAGAGAGAGAGAGAGAGAGAGAGAGAGAGAGAGAGAGAGAGAGAGGAAGAAAGAAAATAGACATGAATATCCAACAATTTTAAAAGACCTAATGTTTCAGTTTAGAAGGATCATATTGAGAGGCAACTTAACCAAAGTGGGGAAAAATTGAAGACTTGAGCAACCAGTATCATGTTATTAGCTGAGAGTTTCTTCCTGTTTAATATACATTTACAGTTATGGGTCACTTGATGAACGCAAACTCTGAGAACACATCAGTAAGCGATTTTGTCCTCATGTGACTACAGTGGACTATATGTACACAAAACTAGCAGTCATTTATAGGGTATAGCCTATGGCTCCTAGGAACTGGATTGACAAGCAATATGTGGTGAAACCAAGCAGGAGATGGGTGAAACAGTGCATGAAGGAAGCTGCTGCCTGCACAGCACAGTGTGCGTGCCCATGGTTCTTTTTGTTTAAGTGGAAGTGGAGTGCATAAACACGTAAATCAATAACAGTTGCTTCTCAGACATTATGCCCTATAGACAGTTCTATGTGCTAACTTTTTATAATTGGCAGTGTAGTAGGCTTCTTTCTACCAACACCCCCATGAACATGTGAGCAGAGACATCTTGTACTGATATTAGAGTAGTTACAATATCACTAGGTATTAAGACTTTTCAACTCGGTTGTAATCCTGCTGGGCTACTCTCATATATGCCTTTCCTTGGAGTAGAACAACATTACCTGATACGTTATTGATTCTTTTTTTTTTTCTTTTTTTTCAGAGCTGGGGACCGAACCCAGGGTCTTGCGCTTGCTAGGCAAGCACTCTACCACTGAGCTAAATCCCCAACCTCACGTTATTGATTCTTATAATTTGGTCTTAGATTTTGATTGACAGTCTTCTCTGCCAAACTGACTAAAATGTTTTAGCCTAGAAGGTATTTCAGTCAGTTAACATTTATGTGCATTTTGTGATAAAAAGGTGATAAAAGTCATTGTGATGGGTTGATTGACAATTTACAAAGAAAATTCTATCTAGTGAGCAGGAGAGTGTTCAAACCTTTGGGAAAGATAGTTCTGCAGGGAATTGTGTGAAGAATTCTGATTAGGTCATAGTTTACTTTCAGGAGTTTTAAGACTCAAGAACAAACTTCCTGTCTCCTCTTGGTTTAACTTGAATTTGTTTATAACTCATATTTCCATCTACTTTTAAAAAAAATAAGGTTTGAACTGACTAAATGTAGACTTCTGTACGAATTTTTGTTCCTAAACTCCAGCTTAACGCACATTCACCGGTTGGTTGCTTAAAATGTTTACAAATTGCATGAGACAGAGTTGTTTATTTATTTATTTATTTATTTATTTATTTATTTAATTATTTATTTATTTTTCCATTTTTATTAAATTGGGTATTTCTTATTTATATTTCAAATGTTATTCCCTTTCCCAGATTCCAGTCCAATATCCCCATAACCCTCCCTCTCCCCTTCTATGTGGGTGTTCCCCTCCCCATTCTCCCCCCATTACTACCCTCCCTGCAACAATCCCGTTCACTGGGGGTTCAGTCTTGGCAGGACCAAGGGTTTCCCCTTCCACTGGTGCTCTTACTAGGCTATTCATCGCTACCTATGCAGTTGGAGCCCAGGGTCAGTCCATGTATATAGTCTTTGGGTAGTGGCTTAGTCCCTGGAAGCTCTGGTTGGTTGTCACTGTTGTTCATATGGGGTCTTGAAAGCTCTTCCAGTCCTTTCTCTGATTCCTTCAACAGGGGTCCTGTTCTCAGTTCAGTGGTTTGCTGCTGGCATTCGCCTAT
Source organism: Rattus norvegicus (assembly GCF_021556685.1). NCBI lineage: Eukaryota > Metazoa > Chordata > Mammalia > Rodentia > Muridae > Rattus > Rattus norvegicus. Next base: position 27,267,771 of record NC_141553.1, on the reverse strand, counting down.
GTATTTGCTGTATTCTGGCTGTGTCTCTCAGGAGAGATCTACATCTGGTTTCTGTCAGCCTGCACTTCTTTGCTTCATCCATCTTATCTAGTTTAGTGGCTGTATATGTATGGGCCACATGTGGGGCAGGCTCTGAATGGGTGTTCCTTCAGTCTCTGTTCTAAACTTTGCCTCCCTGTCCCTCCTAAGGGTATTCTTGTTCCCCTTTTAAAGAAGGAGTGAAGCATTCACATTTTGATCATCCTTCTGGAGTTTCATGTGTTCTGTGCATCTAGGGTAATTCAAGCATTTGGGCTAATATCCACTTATCAATGAGTGCATACCATGTGTGTTTTTCTGTGATTGGGTTACCTCACTCAGGATGATATTTTCCAGTTCCATCCATTTGCCTATGAATTTCATAAAGTCATTGTTTTTGATAGCTGAGTAGTATTCCATTGTGTAGATGTTCCACATTTTCTGTATCCATTCTTCTGTTGAAGGGCATCTGGGTTCTTTCCCCTTCTGTCTATTATAAATAAGGCTGCTATGAACATAGTGGAGCATGTGTCTTTGTTATTTGTTGGAGCATCTTTTGGGTATATGCCCAAGAGAGGTATAGCTGGGTCCCCAGGTAGTGCAATGTCCAATTTTCTGAGGAAACTCTAGACTGATTTCCAGAATGGTTGTACCAGTCTGCAATCCCACCAACAATGGAGGAGTGTTCCTCTTTCCCCACATCCTCACCAGCATTTGCTGTCACCTGAGTTTTTGATCTTAGCCATTCTCACTGGTGTGAGTTGAAATCTCAGGGTTGTTTTGATTTGCATTTCCCTTATGACTAAAGATGTTGAACATTTCTTTAGGTGTTTCTCAGCCATTTGGCATTCCTCAGCTGTGAATTCTTTGTTTAGCTCTGAACCCCATTTTTTAATAGGGCTATTTGTCTCCCTGCAGTCTAACTTCTTGAGTTCTTTGTATATTTTGGATATAAGTCCTCTATCTGTTGTAGGACTGGTAAAGATCTTTTCCCAATCTGTTGGTTGCCTTTGCCTTACAGAAGCTTTGCAGTTTTATGAGATCCCATTTGTTGGTTCTTGATCTTAGAGCGTAAGCCATTGGTGTTTTGTTCGGGAAATTTTCTCCAGTGCCCATGTGTTCCAGATGCTTCCCTAGTTTTTCTTCTATTAGTTTGAGTGTATCTGGTTTGATGGGGAGGTCCTTGATCCACTTGGAATTAAGCTTTGAACAGGGTGATAAGAATGGATCGATCTGCATTCTTCTACATGCTAAGCCCCAGTTGAACCAGCACCATTTGCTGAAAATGCTATCTTTTTTCCATTGGATTGTTTTAGGTCCTTTGTCAAAAATCAAGTGACCATAGGAATGTGGGTTCATTTCTGGGTCTTCAGTTCTATTCCACTGGTCTATGTGCCTGTCTCTGTACCAATAGCATTCAGTTTTTATCACTATTGCTTTGTAATACTGCTTGAGTTCAGGGATGGTGATTCCTTCAGAAGTCCTTTTATTGTTGAGGATAGTTTTAGTTATCCTGGGTTTTTTGTTATTTCAGATGAATTTGCAAATTTTTCTCTCTAACTCTATGAAGAATCGGATTGGTATTTTGATGGGGATTGCATTGAATCTGTAGATTGCTTTTGGTAAACTGGCCATTTTTATTATATTAATCCTGTCAATCCATGAGCATGGAAGAACTTTCCATCTTCTGAGATCTTCTTCAATTTCTTTCTTCAGAGGCTTGAAGTTCTTCTCATACAGATCTTTCACTTGCTTGGTTAGAGTCACACCGAGGTATTTTATATTATTTGGGACTATTATGAAGGGTGTCGTTTCCCTAATTTCTCTCTCGGCTTGTTTCTCTTTTGTGTAGCTACTGATTTATTTGAGTTAATTTTATACCCAGCCACTTTGCTGAAGGTGTTTATCAGGTTTAGTAGTTCTCTGGTGGAACTTTTGGGATCACTTAAATATACTCTCATATCATCTGCAAATAGTGATATTTTGACTTCTTCCTTTCCAATTTGTATCCCTTTGATCTCCTTTTGTTGTCTGAACGTTCTGCAAAGGACTTTGAGAACTATATTGAATAAGAAGGGAGAGAGTGGGCAGCCTTGTCTAGTCCCTGATTTTAGTGGGATTACTTCAAGTTTCTCTTCATTTAGTTTAATGTTAGCTACTGTTTTACTGTATATGGCTTTTACTAGTTTAGGTATGGGCCTTGGATTCCTGTTCTTTTCATGACTTTTATCATGAAGGGGTGTCGAATTTTGTGAAATGCTTTCTCAGCATTTAATGAAATGATCATGTGGTTTTTATCTTTGAGTTTGTTTATATAGTGGATTACGTTGATGGTTTTCTGTATTTTTTTTTTTTTATTAACTTGAGTGTTTCTTATTTACATTTCGAGTGTTATTCCCTTTCCCGGTTTCCGGGCAAACATCCCCCAAATCCCTCCCCCTCCCCTTCTTTATGGGTGTTCCCCTCCCCATCCTCCCCCCATTGCCGCCCTCCCCCCAACAATCACGTTCACTGGGGGTTCAGTCTTAGCAGGACCAAGGGCTTCCCCTTCCACTGGTGATCTTACTAGAATATTCATTGCTACCTATGAGGTCAGAGTCCAGGGTCAGTCCACGTATAGTCCTTAGGTAGGGGCTTAGTCCCTGGAAGCTCTGGTTGCTTGGCATTGTTGTTCATAAGCTCTTTGAGTTCTTTCTCTGATTCCTTCAATGGGGGTCCTGTTCTCAGTTCAGTGGTTTGCTGCTGGCATTTGCCTCTCTATTTGCTGTATTCTGGCTGTGTCTCTCAGGAGCGATCTACATCCGGCTCCTGTCGGCCTGCACTTCTTTGCTTCATCCATCTTGTCTAATTGGATGGCTGTATATGTATGGGCCACATGTGAGACAGGCTCTGAATGGGTGTTCCTTCTGTGTCTGTTTTAATCTTTGCCTCTCTATTCCCTGCCAAGGGTATTCTTGTTCCCCTTTTAAAGAAGGAGTGAAGCATTCACATTTTGATCATCCTTCTTGAGTTTCATTTATTCTAGGCATCTAGGGTAATTCAAGCATTTGGGCTAATATCCACTTATCAATGAGTGCATACCATGTGTGTTTTTCTGTGACTGGGTTAGCTTACTCAGGATGATATTTTCCAGTTCCAACCATTTGCCAATGAATTTCATAAAGTCATTGTTTTTGATAGCTGAGTAATATTCCATTGTGTAGATGTACCACATTTTCTGTAGCCATTCTTCTGTTGAAGGGCATCTGGGTTCTTTCCAGCTTCTGGCTATTATAAATAAGGCTGCTATGAACATAGTGGAGCACGTGTCTTTGCTATATGTTGGGGCATCTTTTGGGTATATGCCCAAGAGAGGTATAGCTGAATCCTCAGGGAGTTCAATGTCCAATTTTCTGAGGAACCTCCAGACTGATTTCCAGAATGGTTTTACCAGTCTGCAATCCCACCAACAATGGAGGAGTGTTCCTCTTTCTCCACATCCTTGCCAGCATTTGCTGTCATCTGAGTTTTTGATCTTAGCCATTCTCACTGGTGTGAGGTGAAATCTCAGGGTTGTTTTGATTTGCATTTCCCTTATGACTAAAGATGTTGAACATTTCTTTAGGTGTTTCTCAGCCATTTGGCATTCCTCAGCTGTGAATTCTTTGTTTAGCTCTGAACCCCATTTTTTAATAGGGCTATTTGTCTCCCTGCAGTCTAACTTCTTGAGTTCTTTGTATATTTTGGATATAAGCTCTCTATCTGTTGTAGGATTGGTAAAGATCTTTTCCCAATCTGTTGGTTACCGTTTTGTCTTAACCACAGTGTCCTTTGCCTTACAGAAGCTTTGCAGTTTTATGAGATCCCATTTGTCGATTCTTGATCTTGGAGCATAAGCCATTGGTGTTTTGTTCAGGAAATTTTTTTCCAGTGCCCATGTGTTCCAGATGCTTCCCTAGTTTTTCTTCTATTAGTTTGAGTGTATGTGGTTTGATGTGGAGGTCCTTTATCGACTTGGACTTAAGCTTTGTACAGGGTGATAAGAATAGATCGATCTGCATTCTTCTACATGCTGACCTCCAGTTGAAACAGCACCATTTGCTGAAAATGCTATCTTTTTTCCATTGGATGGTTTTGGCTCCTTTGTCAAAAATCAAGTGCCCATAGGTGTGTGGTCTTCACACCTGGGTCTTCAATTCTGTTCCATTGATCTATCTGTCTGTCTCTGTACCAATACCATGCAGTTTTTATAACTATTGCTCTGTAATACTGCTTGAGTTCAGGGATAGTGATTCCCCCTGAATTCTTTTTATTGTTGAGGATAGTTTTAGCTATCCTGGGTTTTTTGTTATTCCAGATGAATTTGGAAATTGTTCTGTCTAACTCTTTGAAGAATTGGCTTGGTATTTTGATGGGGATTGCATTGAATCTGTAGATCGCTTTTGGTAGAATGGCCATTTTTACTATATTAATCCTGCCAATCCATGAGCATGGGAGATCTTTCCATCTTCTGAGGTCTTCTTCAATTTCTTTCTTCAGAGTCTTGAAGTTCTTATTGTACAGATCTTTTACTTGCTTGGTTAAAGTCACACCGAGGTACTTAATGTTATTTGGATCTATAATGAAGGGTGTCATTTCCCTAATTTCTTTCTCGGCTTGTTTCTCTTTGTGTAGAGGAAGGCTACTGATTTATTTGAGTTAATTTTATACCCAGCCACTTTGCTGAAGTTGTTTATCAGCTTTAGTAGTTCTCTGGTGGAACTTTTGGGATTACTTAAATATACTATCATATCATCTGCAAATAGTGATATTTTGACTTCTTCTTTTTCTGATCTGTATCCCCCTGACCTCCTTTTGTTGTCTGATTGCTCTGGCTAGAACTTCAAGAACTATATTGAATAAGTAGGGAGAGAGTGGGTAGCCTTGTCTAGTCCCTGATTTTAGTGGGATTGCTTCAAGTTTCTCTCCATTTAGTTTAATGTTAGCAACTGGTTTGCTGTATATGGCTTTTACTATGTTTAGGTATGGGCCTTGAATTCCTATTCTTTCCAGGACTTTTATCATGAAGGGGTGCTGAATTTTGTCAAATGCTTTCTCAGTATCTAATGAAATGTCATGTGGTTTTGTTCTTTCAGTTTGTTTATGTAATGGATCACGTTGATGGTTTTCCGTATATTAATCCATCCCTGCATGCCTGGGATGAAGGCTACTTGATCATGGTGGATGATTATTTTGATGTGCTCTTGGATTCGGTTTGCCAGAATTTTATTGAGTATTTTTGCGTCAATATTCATAAGGGAAATTGGTCTAAAGTTCTCTTTCTTTGTTGGGTCTTTGTGTGGTTTAAGTATAAGAGTAATTGTGGCTTCATAGAAGGAATTCGGTAGTGCTCCACCTGTTTCAATTTTGTGGAATAGTTTGGATAGTATTGGTATGAGGTCTTCTATCAAGGTCTGATAGAATTCTGCACTAAACCCGTCTGGACCTGGGCTCTTTTTGGTTGGGAGACCTTTAATGACTGCTTCTATTTCCTTAGGAGTTATGGGGTTGTTTAACTGGTTTATCTGTTCCTGATTTAACTTCGGTACCTGGTATCTGTCTCAGAAATTGTCCATTTCCTGCAGATTTTCAAGTTTTGTTGAATATAGGCTTTTATAGTAAGATCTGATGATTTTTTGAATTTCCTCTGAATCTGTAGTTATGTCTCCCTTTTCATTTCTGCCTTGCATTAATTTGGACACACTCTCTGTGTCCTCTCGTTAGTCTGGCTAAGGGTTTATCTATCTTGTTGATTTTCTCAAAGAACCAACTTTTGGTTCTGTTGATTATTTCTATGGTCCTTTTTGTTTCTACTTGGTTGATTTCAGCTCTGAGTTTATTTCCTGCCTTCTACTCCACCTGGGTGTATTTGCTTCTTTTTGTTCTAGAGCTTTTAGGTGTGTTGTCAAGCTGGTGACATATGCTCTTTCCTGTTTCTTTCTGCAGGCACTCAGCGCTATGAGTTTTCCTCTTAGCACAGCTTTCATTGTGTCCCATAAGTTTGGGTATGTTGTATCTTCATTTTCATTAAATTCTAAAAAGTCTTTAATTTCTTTCTTTATTTCTTCCTTGACCAGGTTATCATTGAGTAGAGCATTGTTCAATTTCCACGTATATGTGGGCATTCTTCCCTTATTGTTATTGAAGACCAGCTTTAGCCCGTGGTGGTCTGATAGCATGCATGGGATTATTTCTATCTTTCTGTACCTGTTGAGGCCCGTTTTTTGACCAATTATATGGTCAATTTTGGAGAAAGTACCATGAGGAGCTGAGAAGAAGGTATATCTTTTTGCTTTAGGATAGAATGTTCTATAAATATCTATTAAGTCCATTTGGCTCATGACTTCTCTTAGTCTGTCTATGTCTCTGTTTAATTTCTGTTTCCATGATCTGTCCATTGATGAGAGTGGGGTGTTGAAATCTCCTACTATTATTGTGTGCGGTGCAATGTGCGTTTTGAACTTTAGTAAGGTTTCTTTTACGTATGTAGGTGCCCTTGTATTTGGGGCATAGATATTTAGGATTGAGAGTTCATCTTGGTGGATTTTTCCTTTGATGAATATGAAGTGTCCTTCCTTATCTTTTTTGATGACTTTTAGTTGAAAATTGATTTTATTTGATATTAGAATGGCTACTCCAGCTTGCTTCTTCAGACCATTTGCTTGGAAATTTGTTTTCCAGCCTTTCACTCTGAGGTAGTGTCTGTCTTTGTCTCTGAGGTGTGTTTCCTGTAGGCAGCAGAATGCAGGGTCCTCGTTGCATATCCAGTTTGTTAATCTGTGTCTTTTTATTGGGGAGTTGAGGCCATTGATGTTGAGAGATATTAAGGAATAGTGATTATTGCTTCCTGTTATATTCATATTTGGATATGAGGTTATGTTTGTGTGCTTTCATTCTCTTTGTTTTGTTGCCAAGACGATTAGTTTCTTGCTTCTTCTAGGGTATAGCTTGCCTCCTTATGTTGGGCTTTACCATTTATTATCCTTTGTAGTGCTGGATTTGTAGAAAGATATTGTGTAAATTGATTTTGTCATGGAATATCTTGGTTTCTCCATCTATGTTAATTGAGAGTTTTGCAGGATACAGTAACCTGGGCTGGCATTTGTGTTCTCTTAGGGTCTGTATGACACCTGTCCAGGATCTTCTGGCCTTCATAGTTTCTGGCGAGAAGTCTGGTGTGATTCTGATAGGTCTGCCTTTATATGTTACTTGACCTTTTTCCCTTACTGCTTTTAATATTCTTTCTTTATTTTGTGCGTTTGGTGTTTTGACAATTATGTGACGGGAGGTGTTTCTTTTCTGGTCCAATCTATTTGGAGTTCTGTAGGCTTCTTGTATGCTTATGGGTATCTCTTTCTTTAGGTTAGGGAAGTTTTCTTCTATGATTTTGTTGAAGATATTTACTGGTCCTTTGAGCTGGGAGTCTTTACTCTCTTCTATACCTATTATCCTTAGGTTTGATCTTCTCACTGAGTCCTGGATTTCCCGTATGTTTTGGACCAGTAGCTTTTTCCGCTTTACATTATCTTTGACAGTTGAGTCGATGATTTCTATGGAATCTTCTGCTCCTGAGATTCTCTCTTCCATCTCTTGTATTCTGTTGGTGAAGCTCGTATCTACAGCTCCTTGTCTCTTCTCTTGGTTTTCTATATCCAGGGTTGTTTCCATGTGTTCTTTCTTGATTGCTTCTATTTCTATTTTTAATTCCTTCAACTGTTTGATTGTATTTTCCTGGAATTCTTTCAGGGATTTTTGTGACTCCTCTCTATGGGCTTCTACTTGTTCTCTAAGGGAGTTCTTCACATCTTTCTTGAAGTCCTCCAGCATCATGATCACATATGATTTTGAAACTAGATCTTGCTTTTCTGGTGTGTTTGGATATTCTGTGTTTGCTTTGGTGGGAGTATTGCGCTCCGATGATGCCATGTAATCTTGGTTTCTGTTGCTTGGGTTCCTGCGCTTGCCTCTCGCCATCAGACTATCTCTAGTGTTACTTTGTTCTGCTATTTCTGACAGTGGCTAGACTGTCCTATAAGCCTGTGTTTCAGGAGTGCTGTAGACCTGTTTTCCTGTTTTCTTTCAGCCAGTTATGGGGATAGAGTGTTCTGCTTTCGGGCGTGTAGTTTTTCCTATCTACAGGTCTTCAGCTGTTCCTGCGGGCCTGTGTCTTGAGTTCACCAGGCAGGTCACTTGCAGCAGAAAAGTTGGTCTTACCTGTGGTCCCAAGGCTCAAGTTTGCTCGAGGGGTGTTGCTTATGAGCTCTCCCCGGCGGCAGCCACCAGGAAGATCTAGGCCGCCTTTTCCGGGAGCTTCCGTGCACCAGGGTTCCAGATGGCGTTTGGTGTTTTCCTCTGGAATTTGTAATGTGTGCAGAGTGCAGTCTCTTATGGTTTCCGAGGCGTGTCTTCCTCTCTGAAGGTTTAGCTCTCCCTCCCATGGGATTTGGGTGCAGAGAACTGTTTATCCGGTCGGTCCCTTCAGGTTCCGGTGGTGTCTCAGACGCAGCGGACCTGCTGCTCCTGGGCCCTCCTCTACGGAAACCCAGAGGCCGTATATAGATGGGCCAGGGGTGTGGCCAGGGATGTGGGCAGGGGTGGGCAGTGTTGGTGGTCTCTTCAGCTCTGCAGACTCAGGAGTGCTCACCTGTCCAGGCGGTGAGGTCTCTCTCCCACGGGGTTTGGGAGGAGAGAGGGTTTTCCGTATATTAAACCATCCCTGCCTACCTGGGATGAAGCCTACTTGATCATGATAGATGATTGTTTTGATGTGTTCTTGGATTCGGTTTGTAAGAATTTAATGAGTATTTTCATGTCAATATTCATAAGGGAAATTGGTCTGAAGTTCTCTTTCTTTGTTGGGTCTTTGTGTGGTTTAAGTATAAGTAATTGTGGCTTCATAGAAGGAATTTGGTAGCGCTCTGTCTGTTTCAATAGTTTGGATAGTATCGGTATGAAAGTCTGATAGAATTTTGCACTGAACCCATCTGGATTTGGGCTCTTTTTGGTTAGGAGACTTTTAACGACTGCTTCTATTTCTTTAGGAGTTATGGCATTGTTTAAATGGTTTATCTGTTCCTGATTTAACTTTGGTACCTGGCATTTGTCTAGGAAATTGTCCATTTTCTCCAGATTTTCAAGTTTTGTTGAATATAGGTTTTTGTAGTATGATCTGATGATTTTTTGAATTTCCTCTGATTCTGATATTATGTCTCTCTTTTCATTTCTGATTTTGTTAATTTGGACACACTCTCTATATCCTATGGTTAGTCTGGCTAAGGGTTTATCTATCTTGTTGATTTTCTCAAAGAATCAGCTTTTGGTTCTGTTGATTCTTTGTATAGTCCTTTTAGTTTCTACTTGGTTTATTTTAGCTCTGAGTTTGATTATTTCCTGCCTTCTACTCCTCCTGGGTGTATTTGCTTCTTTTTGTTCTAGAACTTTTAGGTGTACTCTCTCCTGTTTCTTTCTGCAGGAACTCAGATCTATGAGTTTTCCTCTTATCACAGCTTTCACCGTGTCTGTTAAGTTTTGGTGTGTTGTACCTTCATTTTCATTAAATTCTAAGAAGTCTTCAATTTCTTTCTTTATTTCTTCCTTGATGAGGTTATCATTGAGTAGAGCAGTGTTCACCTTCAATATATATGTGTAAATTCTTTCCTTATTGTTATTGAAGACCAGCTTTTGTTCGTGGTGGTTTGATAAAACACATGGGATTATTTCTCTCTTTCTGTATCCATTGAGGCCTGTTTTGTGATTGATTATATGGTCAATTTTGTAGAAAGTACCATGAGGTGGTGAGAAGATGGTATATCCTTTTGTTTTAGGATAGAATGTTCTATAAGTATCTGTTAAGTCCAGTCGGTTCATAACTTCTTTTAGTCTGTCTATGTCTCCGTTTAATTTCTGTTTCCATGATCTGTCCATTGGTGAGAGTGGGGTGTTGAAATCTCCTACTTTTATTGTGTGAGGTGTAATGTGTGCTTTGAGCTTTAGTAAGGTTTCTTTTATGTATGTAGGTGCCCTTGTATTTGGAGCAAAGATATTTAGGATTGAGAGTTCATCTTGGTGGATTTTTCCTTTGATGAACATGAAGTGTCCTTCCTTATCTTTTTTGATGACTTTTGGTTAAAAATTGATTTTATTCGATATTAGAATGGCGACTCCAGCTTGCTTCTTCAGACCATTTGCTTGGAAAGTTGTTTTCCAGCCTTTTTCTGTTTTGTGCATTTGGTGTTTTGACTATTATGTGATGGGAGGAGTTTCTTTTCTGGTCCAATCTATTTGGAGTTCTGTAGGCTTGTTGTATGTTTATGGGCATCTCTTTCTTTAGGTTAGGGAAATTTTCTTCTATGATTTTGTTGAAGATATTTAGTGGTCCTTTGAGTTGGGAGTCTCCACTCTCTTCTATACCTCTTATCCTTCGGTTTGATGTTCTCATTTTGTCCTGGATTTCTTGTATGTTTTGGGCCAGTAGCTTTTTCCATTTTATATTATCTTTGACAGTTGTGTTGATGCTTTCTATGGAATCTTCTGCTCCTGAGATTCTCTCTTCTATCTCTTGTATTCTGTCAGTTATGCTTGTATCTCTGCCTCCTTGTTTCTTCCTTTGGTTTTTTATATACAGGGGTGTCTTCTTTTGTGCTTTCTGTATTGTTTCTATCCCCATTTTCAATTCCTTCACCTGTTTGATTGTGCTTTCCTGTAATTCTTTCAGGGAATTTTGTGATTCCTCTCTACGGGCTTCTGCTTGTTTATTTGTGTTTTCCTGTATTTCTCTAAGGGAGCTCTTTATGTCTTTCTTAAAGTCCTCCATCATCATGGTCAAATGTGATTTTTAAATCTAGATCTTGTATGTTTGGATTTTCAGTGTTTGCTTTGGTGGGAGAATTGGGCTCTGATGATGCCATGTAGTGTTTGTTTCTGTTGCATGGGTTCCTGTACTTGCCTCTCGCCATCATGTTGTCTCTGGTGTTACATTGTTTTACTATTTCTGACAGTGGCTTGATCGTCCTATAGGCCTGTGTGTCAGGAATGCTGTAGACCTGTTTTCCTGTTTTCTTTCAGCCAGTTATGGGAACAGAGTGTTCTGCTTTCAGGCGTGCAGTCTTTCCTGTCCACTGGCTTTCAGCTGTCCCTGTGGGCAGGAACCAGAAGGGCCTGCCCCTACTTCTCCTGGGTCCCTGTGCACAGGGCACCCAGATGGTGCTAGGCATTTTCCTCTGGAGTCAGAAATGTGGGCAGAGAGTAGTCTCCTCTGGTTTCCCAGGTGTGTTTGCCCCTCTGAAGATCTAGCTCTCCCTCCCACGGGATTTTTGTGCAGGGAGCTGTTTGGCCGGGTCTCTTCAGATCAGGGTGCATTCTGGACTGCAGGACTCCTGCAGCTTGACTGCCCCTATCTTCCTGTTCCCAGAGGCCCTATATTTCCTAGGTTTCCTCTTGGGCCAGGGATGTGTGCAAAGGTGGGCAGAAGTGGTGGTCTCTCCTGCCCTGCAATCTCAGCAGTGCCCACACATCTGGGCAATGGGGAGCTCTCTCTCCCATGGGGTTTGGGAACAGGGAGCTGTGGGCCGGGATCAGCTTGGTTTGGGCGCCAGCTAGAAACCGGAAGTGTAATGTCCCAGAGGAATTTTGCCTTTGTGTGTCCTGAGTGCAACAGGCAAGGTCACTTGGAGCAGAAAAGTTGGTCTTACCTTTGGTCTCAGGCCTGAAGTCGCTCCTGGGGCCTGGGGTTTCAGCTCTCTGTGAAGGCAACAACCAGAAGGGCCATCCCCTCCTTCTCCTGAGTCCCTGTGCACAGGGGCCCCAGATGGCACTAGGCGTTTTCCTCTAGAGTCAGAAATGTCATCGAAGAGTAGTCTCCTCTGGTTTCACAGGCATGTCTGCCCCTCTGAAGGTCTAGCTCTCCCTCCTACAGGATTTGGGTGCATGGAGCTGTTTGACCGGGTCTGTTCAGATCCAGGCTCAGTCTCCTGCAGCTTGACTGCCCCTATCTTCCTGTGTCCAGAGACCTTATATGAGTCTTTTATTTTTAAAGATTTATTTTATGTATGTGAGTACACTTTAACTGTCTTCAGACACACCAGAAGAGGTTATTAGATCCCATTATAGATGATTGTGAGCCACCATGTGGTTACTGGGAATTGCACTCAGGACCTCTGAAGGAGCAGTTAGTCCTCTTAACCACTCTCTCTCTAGCCCCAAAACAGTATTAAAACTATGCAAGTTACCACTTGTCATAGACTTGGAAAGGACTGGTTTTAAATGCTTAGTGATTTCTGTAGTGATTGTGTGGTGAGCATATTTTACATGAAATACATCTTAGTGTCACAAAGGTGAAGAGTAGCAATTTGTAGCCCTATGGTAACCATCTGGCATCTCTTAATGGACAAGACTCTGGAAGAATTGACGTTCAAGCATTATCAGAACTGAATTTGTAAAGTGGTTGTTAAATAATGTAGTTTTTCTGAAGCTTAGGATATTTTAGGCTGAAAAGAGCCTTTCATTTGGCTTGCCCTGAGTATGACACACTTAGCCATGGGTGTCATATCTTCTGACCTGGACTCACATTTATAAGATCACATTGCAGTTCTGGCACCAAGCAAGAAAATAAACTATGTATGAAAACATACCTGATACTTGTACAGCAAGATGATGTTATAAAATATTACAGTAGTGTAATATTATACTAGGTAGGAAAAAAATCCCCCCTTTTCTGTGTTTATTCTTTTGTAGTTTTCTTTGCATAGTTAAGTGGATTTTGATAGATGATGATGCTCATGAAATACCCAAGAGAAACGCTTACTGTAAAAAGCCAGCTTCATCCCACAAAATACTGAGATTAAAAATGTCTTTGTGGGTTGGGGATTTAGCTCAGTGGTAGAGCGCTTGCCTAGGAAGCGCAAGGCCCTGGGTTCGGTCCCCAGCTCCGAAAAAAAAAAAAGAACCAAAAAAAAAAGTCTTTGTAATGGAATTTTTAAAGCACAAATATGAGATTGTTAGGAAAATTGTACAAGACCTGTAACTAGTATACACATCTGGCTGTTTGTATTTAATGAGTGAAGACTGTCACCAGGATTAAATGCCTTCTCTAATAAAAGAAGGAAAATAATTTCAAATAAAAACGTTAACAGTCACATAGTCTCCATAAGTACAGATTTACCAATCGCTAGGAGTGAGAAGAGGTTTTCTAACTGTGCTGTTACCCAGTGGCCAAAAGCCACGCTGTCACTTAAGTAGACTCAACTGAACTTAGTAGGACTGCTTTCTCATGATCAGTCTAAACTGGGGTTAGAATTTGAGATTGGGTCTTGATATCCTTGTTTTCATTTTAGATAATTGAATCTTTTCTGTTCTGCTTTTGAATGCTCTTGTGGAAATAGTAATTATTTATAAACAAACAGCCACATTCAAACCTAGATTCTTTTTTTTTTGTTTTTTTTTGTTTTGAATTTTAAAACTTGTCTTTATTAAATATTGAGTTGGCAGTGTTTTTTTTTTTTTATAGTCTCATTACTCTTTTTTTTTAAATTTATTTAATACTTAATAATAATTCTTTGGTTTCCGGGCAAACATCCCCCCCCTCCCCTTCCTTATGGGTGTTCCCCTCCCAACCCTCCCCCCATTGCCGCCCTCCCCCCAACAGTCTAGTTCACTGGGGGTTCAGTCTTAGCAGGACCCAGGGCTTCCCCTTCCACTGGTGCTCTTACTAGGATATTCATTGCTACCTATGAGGTCAGAGTCCAGGGTCAGTCCATGTATAGTCTTTAGGTAGTGGCTTAGTCCCTGGAAGCTCTGGTTGCTTGGCATTGTTGTACATATGGGGTCTCGAGCCCCTTCAAGCTCTTCCAGTTCTTTCTCTGATTCCTTCAACGGGGGTCCTATTCTCAGTTCAGTGGTTTGCTGCTGGCATTCGCCTCTGTATTTGCTGTATTCTGGCTGTGTCTCTCAGGAGCGATCTACATCCGGCTCCTGTCGGTCTGCACTTCTTTGCTTCATCCATCTTGTCTAATTGGATGGCTGTATATGTATGGGCCACATGTGGGACAGGCTCTGAATGGGAGTTCCTTCAGTCTCTGTTTTAATCTTTGCCTCTCTCTTCCCTGCCAAGGGTATTCTTGTTCCCCTTTTAGAGAAGGAGTGAAGCATTCACATTTTGATCATCCGTCTTGAGTTTCATTTGTTCTAGGCATCTAGGGTAATTCAAGCATTTGGGCTAATAGCCACTTATCAGTGAGTGCATACCATTTATGTCTTTCTGTGATTGGGTTAGCTCACTCAGGATGATATTTTCCAGTTCCAACCATTTGCCTACGAATTTCATAAAGCTGTTGTTTTTGATAGCTGAGTAATATTCCATTGTGTAGATGTACCACATTTTCTGTATCCATTCCTCTGTTGAAGGGCATCTGGGTTCTTTCCAGCTTCTGGCTATTATAAATAAGGCTGCATAGTGGAGCACGTGTCTTTTTTATATGTTGGGGCATCTTTTGGGTATATGCCCAAGAGAGGTATAGCTGGATCCTCAGGCAGTTCAATGTCCAATTTTCTGAGGAACCTCCAGACTGATTTCCAGAATGGTTGTACCAGTTTGCAATCCCACCAACAATGGAGGAGTGTTCCTCTTTCTCCACATCCTCGCCAGCATCTGCTGTCACCTGAGTTTTTGATCTTAGCCATTCTCACTGGTGTGAGGTGAAATCTCAGGGTTGTTTTGATTTGCATTTCCCTTATGACTAAAGATGTTGAACATTTCTTTAGGTGTTTCTCAGCCATTCGGCATTCCTCAGCTGTGAATTCTTTGTTTAGCTCTGAACCCCATTTTTTAATAGGGTTATTTGTCTCCCTTCGGTCTAACTTCTTGAGTTCTTTGTATATTTTGGATATACGGCCTCTATCTGTTGTAGGATTGGTAAAGATCTTTTCCCAATCTGTTGGTTGCCGATTTGTCCTAACCACAGTGTCCTTTGCCTTACAGAAGCTTTGCAGTTTTATGAGATCCCATTTGTTGATTCTTGATCTTAGAGCATAAGCCATTGGTGTTTTGTTCAGGAAATTTTTTCCAATGCCCATGTTCAAACCTAGATTCTTAAACATTCATTTAGGGCTCAGATTGAACATAATCATTTTATACAACTTAAAATATTGCTAAATGTTTTTATATTCCCGTTACCTTTGCTTAAATTGCTCAGTTTTTAATACAGTTCTTCATTATCTACACAAAGTATACTCAGAAGATCGTCATTGCCTTAGGATAGAGTATGCTTATATCCATTTCAGAAAAAATAAAAGAACTGGTTGTATTCATAAATCAATAATCAATATTACAGAGTTAAACCTCCTGATAATGACTTCATCTGTGGAACGTATTTGCCATATCCTTGAACATTTCTACTCTTTTTGAAAATGACTAAACTGTACTCATTCTATCAGCTAACATGTTAAGCATCTACTGTATGTGGTGCTAGTGATGTAGATTCAGGATTGAGGAATTGGCCCAGCAGTTTTCTGCTGTCTACCTGGGGTGAAGAGCCTTCCTACAGTGAGTACTTCTGTTCAGAGCTGAGCATGAGGAACATGCAGTTAAGGATTTTATTCATGACTTACTTGAACACTGCGGAAAAGGAACCAACTTGGGAGTTATTCTGCCTGTGCCCCTACTTGGGCTGCTTCAGACGAATCTCTCAGTTTGAGGCTTAGCATCCTGGTGTATAACAGTACAGCAGTAGCATGCCTTCTTTACAGTCACTTAGTATGAGCTAACCAGTGCACAGTACTCTGAAAGTTCTTGTCATAAAGTAAGGCCTCAATAAAGAATAATGGCAGGTGACGATAGTTATTGACTCTGCTATTTTTACCTAAGACATTGGCCCTAATTGGTTTTTAATTGTTATTTATAGATTTTTTAAAAAGGAAATAATTTTGTTCAGAGATTTTCATTGGTTTTGTGTTTTTCAGATTGTTCTCAGAGCTAGACCATTTGTATTACTCAGAAAAGTTGCTGTTGACAATGTTCCTTGAAAACTTGAACTGTTTGTCCTCCAGGACCCCTCTTTATGTGTACAAGAATCTAGGGGTGAGGTTATGAAGAGGGCTTGGGAGAAAGTAATAATGATACTTTTTTTGTTTGATGTTAAAGCTGGACTTTTCTCCTTGCTGTGGGAAAATACCCAGCAAGCAGCAACTGGAAGGAAGGGCTTATTTTGACTCCCAGTTTCAGGGTGTCATTCATCGTGATGAGGATGGTCATGGTGCATCCAAAATGATGGTTGCCCATGGCCAATAAGCTTTTTCCTTTTATGTATTTTAGGCCTACATCCAGAATGGTGTCACCACTACTTTTGGGATAGGTCATCTAGAGGCTCATCTCATTGATTCTGTCAAAATGACAATATTAACCATCTCATGTATTGAATTTCATTGGATGTTAGTAAATAAAGAGATTTAAAGGTTCACATACATAGATTTATTTAAGAATTTCAGCTGTGCCAGGCATGGTGGCCTATGCCTTTAATCCGAGCACTAGGAATTCATAGGCAGGTAGATACTGAGACTGAGGCTAACCTGGTCTATAGAGTGAGTTCCAGGACAGCCCAGGGCTACACAGAGAAACCCTGTTTTGGAAAGAAAGAAAAGAAGGAAGGAAGAAAAGAAGGAAGGAAAGAGGAAAGAAAGAGAAAAGAAAAAAGAGAAAAGATTTTCGGCCACTGTGAAATAAAAGTTAAATTGAAAATGTTATTTAATTGTACTAATTGTACCAAATACACTATGAAGTAGAAAAGAAATCTGAAAGATTGAGAATAGTAGGTGGCTGGGACATATGTATAGTAATAGTTGTCTGGGTCCTTTAAACACCACAGAAAGACGAGGACTTTGTGTACCCCACCTCCAGGTGTGGAGGCACCCACATCCTTTCCACGTTTTTCCTGTCTTGTGTTTGTTAATGCTAGGGTTGTGCATTGCTTACTTGTAAACTCAATTAAAAACGTCTGTGTGTGTGTGTGTGTGTGTGTGTGTGTGTGTGTGTGTTGTGTGTGTGTGTGGTGTGTGTGAGTGTGTGTGTGGTGTGTGGTATGTGTGTGTGGTGTGTGTGTGTGTGTGTGTGGTATGTGTGTGTGTGTGTGGTATGTGTATGTGGTGTGTGTGTTATGTGTGTGTGTGTTATGTGTGTGTGTGGGGTGTGTGTGTGTGGTATATGTGTGTGTGTGTGGTGTGTGTATGTGTGTGTTGTTGTTGTTGTTGTTGTGCCTTTAAGATGGCTCAGGCGTCAGTGTACTTCTATCAACCTGATGGCCTGAGTTCATTCTCTGAGACCCACATGGCTAAAGGGGAGAACTGGTTCTCACAAGTTGTCCTTTGACCTCTATATGTGTGCCATGGCATGAATAAATGTGTGCACACACACAAAATACAATGTAAAAAGTTGCAACAATGAATGGACATAAGCAGAATAGTACTTTCTTTTTTCATCAAGAGTTTAAAATTCAAGCCAGGAAAATAATAGTCTAAAAAAAGTGTTTCCTAGAGATTTTAAACAGATTCCTATGAAGATCGGTTCAATGATATTTTGGAGTCAGCACATATTAGTCTGTTTTTTTTTCTTAAACATTTTGTAATGTGCAGGCCTTTTTTACTTTCTTACTTGTGTGTGCCTGTATTGTGCCTTTACCATCACCAAATTTAAAGACACATAATACAGAATTCAAATAGAAAGTAGCTGAAAAAGTAGTTGAAGAGTTGGGAAATGGCTTGGGAGGACAATAATGAGACTCACTAAAATGCATCACACATGTGACCTCGAGTGGGCCACATGTGGACCCTGAGGTTGATTTGTTTTATTTATTCATTTATTTAGCAACAAGATGATAGGCTTCCTCAGCGTTGAAGTTTACAGTGCCCATGAGAATAAAGATCAGGTCAGTTATTCTATAAAAGAACAATTATTCTTAGCCCAAAGTCCACAGAGAATCTTCTGGATTTTCAGAGTACTCTCCTAAGCATCCTCTGGTGTGGGCAATGAAGTCTATTGATGCTTTTCAGACAGCACTGAAGGGGGAGCAGGGAATATGTTGTCTGGTGCATGCATAGATTCCCTTAACAGAGCCTCTCCTGAGCAGATTTCACTAAACCTGAGAGATGAAGGAGTAAGGATGGAGGCGATAGATGTGTGATTTAGCCAGCCATGTTTCCCCCTAGACTAGTTGAATTCTTTAGTAGATTTTTTTTCTTTTCTTTTCTTTTTTTTTTTTTCGGGGCTGGGGATTGAACCCAGGACCTTGCGCTTCCTAGGCAAGCGCTCTACCACTGAGCCAAATCCCCAACCCCTAGTAGATTTATGTCATGTTAGAAAAATGAGTGAAGTGACAGCATCCCTCCATACTCTGTGTCTCACGCACATCTTCGTTAGATGGATTGCTGTGAGCTTGATATACTCAGTGTATGTATTTGGTGATCTAGAACTTAATGCAAATAAAACAAAAGACTCACTCTGTTATTGGAGACCACGGTTGTCTAGTCACTGCAGAGAAGTCTGAACATACCTTGTCTCACTTTATCAGACATAGAGATGAAAGCATTGTGAAGAGATGTGGATTGTAACGGAAGGGATTTGCTCAAGCTGGAGTTGATAGCTGGAGGCATCCAGTGTGCATCTCCCAGTAGTGAGTTTTAGGGGCTTTTCTCTTAATTTGTGAACCCAGGGAAAACAGGCCCAACACAGGGGTCTTTGGGGTAGATCTATGTCTTGTTTGTGTCCTGATTCTGTTGTAATTAGCCCCATGTCCTCTGGCAGATTTCATAGCTACTGTAGTCATGTTTTTTACGTCTATGAAATATGGACGAACCTTTCCCTCCATGAGGGTTCCAAGGATGGGACAAGATGACGCCCAGAAAGCTCTTAAGATTCTGTAGTTGGCGCACAGTCTACTAAAACTTCATTTCTTCCATTATACAGAGAGAGGCAAGGTGCAGGATCAAGGCTTGGGTGTAGAGCCCGACTTTCAGCTACTCTGGTGCTCTGGAGTTGTGCTTTTGAGAAGTATTTGTAGTGAATCACTCTTTCTCCCTCTCCTTGTCGTGTTTTTCTAGGCCTTATCATGAGAAAATAAATCACACAGGAGAAAATGACTTCACTCTTGTGCTGGAGCAGGGAATTGGGAGAATTAGTGAGGGGAAGACTGCAAGTTGAACTTTTGAACAGAGATATAATTGTCCCTTTTTTTCTGTGCAACAGATTATTAAGTCCTTACTTATGGATTGCAAACTTCTGAAATCCTAGGGCGTGTTTGTAAAATAAAACAGCAAGAGAAAGAGGTTAGAAAAGCAAAGTCTCTATTACACTGAAATGAACCATTCTGTTCTGTTGCTCTGTGGACTAAGACGCACTGTGAGGCCTGTTTCATCCTGGCCTGTGGATCTCAAAAGGCTGTTTCTTGCAGCTGCTTCTTGGGCTTTTTGCTTTTCTAAACTGTTAAACTAACATAGAAAATCAAAAGTGGAAGGAAGTAGCTGGGCCCCAACACACAGAGCCACATGGCACTGTGAGTGAAAAGATCAGGTTTTCCTCTGGTGACCTTCCAGTGAAGGCCAAGAGGACTGTTAGTAGACACCTGGAATCCATTAAAGCACTGGGCCTGTCAGAACCCAGCCTCCAACTCTGGCTTTTTCTCATTCAGGTTTTTTTCTTTTGCCCTTCCCCCTCACTCTGACTTCTTTCTTTCCTGTTGTTTAAACTCTGTCCCAGGTTCCTCATTTTGTGTAGATTTAGATCCTTGAAAATACATGGCTCTGAGCTTTTTTTTAACACTGGACATTTTTTTTAATATGTACAGAATCCCAAGTGGTAGGACCCTGACCCTTGATTGGGAAGTTCCTTCTTGACTGCCTCTTAATAAGCAGGTTGCTGCCCACTGGCGTGATTACATATGGATCTGTGGGCACCGGACCCGAAAGCTGTGGAGGAAGCCTGGTCAGGTTGGCAGGTGAGGTCAAGCGAGCATCCTTGGAGTCCAGTTGAACTTGAGTGAAGTCACCCTCTGTACAGGATGCTCAGTTTGCCTTAGTTCTTGCTGCTCAGACACCCTAAACTCTAAACTGTTTTCTTTCTTTCCAATGCTGGTGAGGACGAAGCTGTTTTAATAATGCTTCTTTCTACAAATGTTTAGGGTGTTTGATGAGTGCTCCCATCATACTCAGTCAGAAGGAAACAAAAAGTGAATTTTCTTTGTAAGATATGTTTGTACTTGTGTACTTCAGTGCCCCTTGTTGCCTGTTTAAATGCTTTCTGAATTACTTCAGGCCAGAAGAAGCCTCCTTTTCATAGTGGAGTCTCTCACTTTGTATATACAGCACAGGTAACTTATATATAAAGGTCTGCCTAGTCATTACTTAGAAACATTTAAAGTGTAGCTTTAGATGTTTTCTAACAAAAACTTGGCAGGCATGATGCTTGGATTTTAGGCATTCCTTATTTCCCATCTCAAGGGAAGGTGCTTAATTGGCAGGCACTGAGTCTGTTTGTAATGACGCTTCAGGAAGATCTTTAATTTTCTGTGATATTAGGAAATATCCAATTATGAAATCAGTTTTTAAACACTGGGTTTGTGTATTCGATGAAATAAGAACCCCATTCTGACATCACTTGTGTTGGGACCTTCCTGTCTGTGCATTCTTCGTAATGCAAAATGAGTATTTGTAATAGCTACTGAGGCTGCTGCTGATACAAGCATGCTCATCCAATCACTTGATAATGGTACAGCTGGGCTCATTGGATCACTTGATAATGGTACAGCTGTGCTCATTGGATCACTCAATAATGGCACAGATGTGCTCATTGGATCACTTGATAATGGTACAGCTGTGCTTATTGAATCACTTGATAATGGTACAGCTGTGCTCATTGGATCACTTGATAAGCTGTGCTTATTGGATCTGTTCATAATGGTTCAGATGTGCTTATTTGATCTGTTGATAAGGAGCCAGGTGTGTTCATTGGCTCTTTTGGGAATGGATCTCTTGGTAAGCCAAATAGTTCATTTTGTCATAGGTAGCTTTGAAATGGCCTTTAACTTTTCAAGTTGTAAGGCTTTGTCAGTTAAGGGAATGCATATTAATTACACATAATATCTCTTCTACCTTTCTTTGTCCTTTCTGTCTGCTGGCTTTGAACAGCAGAAACATATACAGTCTCTTACATAAGCCTGTGATTTAGAAAGCTATTTTGGGTAATGATGGCCTGGCATGAATGAATCAGCAAAGAGACACTTGTTAGGGGATATACTGTCAATCAAGGAGGGAAATGAATGCCACAGTTAAGATTCCAAGGGTTGGGAAAGGTAGAAACTAAGTATAATTCTTTCAGCATTTAGACCATCATTTAGAAAATAGATGCTAGCTTCTCCCTATCGCTGACTTCCCAACTTGTGTAATGCCCCAAGACATCTAACAAGTCACCCACGTGATTCTGAGGTCCACTGAAATTTGCATGATAGATGGATGAGAGGCCGTGTGAAGGATGGACCTGAGTGGCTGGTTACAGACTGTACCTGGGGGAGATAGGGAATGTAAGGGGAGAGCTGGCTGCTGGGAGAAAGAGGATACTTCACTGTCTTACATGTCTTTTTTTTTTTTTTACAGCATTATCTGTTGCTTCTGTCCACTTCATCTGACTCACTTTAGGAAAGCAGTGAGGAAGGAGCTGGGGTTCCAGGATAGTCTTCCATAGCATGTCCCATAAGATTTCCTCAAACTCTAGTTAGGCCCTATCTCCTAGTAGTGCTACCAGTTGAGTGTCTCCACCATGTGAGCCTTAGTGGTTAGTCCAGATCAGATTATATGAACCCTTATAATATCACGAGAAAGGGCTTTATCTATGTGGTGATGCACACAAGTTCCTTCCTCACTGCTTCCCAGCTGACATGACATGAAAGTTACACTCTACCATATAGTTTTTAGCACAGTGTTCTCCCTCACCAAAACAATGGGGCCAGTGACCGACTACAAACTGGAACTATGAACTAACTTTTTCCTTTTCTTCAGATGATTTTGTCAGCTATTTTATGATACTATGGAAGGCTGACAGACAGTTCAATCCTTGGCAAATGTCTTGGCATTAACTGTTTTTAGGGTCTCCTCACTACAGCTCACAGATTTAGGCTCTCCCACTCAGCACCTGTTTCTTCCCCCTCTTCTTTCTTGACTCTCCTGAGGGCAGTTGATTGAGGCTGGTTCTATGGTTAGTGAATGAAGGCAAACTTTAGGAAGTCCTTTTTGAGAGATTTAAAACAAACAAACAAACAAACAAACAAACAAACAAACAAACAGATCCCATTGTCATATTAACCACAAAAAAATATGCCCATCCAGAATGAGCAGCTTTTCTGTCATCTTTTGTCTTTTAAGCATTTTGTGACTTGATTGTTTTACATTGTTGTCTCCCTGGGACTGCTTGAGCTGGCATCCTCAAGTCTGCCCTGGGCCTAGCAATAACAAATTGCCCAATCCCAGGAGCTAGATTTCCCCACAACTTTCCAAAAGTCTATCAGACTCCATGACTGGAATTAACTGCTTCCTCCGTGATATGTCTCTAGCCCTGTATCTAGTCTACTGCAGTTATCATGGCTGGTTCTTTTTAATTCAGCTTATTGGGTTGTGCTAGGTACTAGAGTACACATTTTGTAGTTTGACCATGAGTGTATGTCCCAAACGGAATTTCTTTCCAGAAACCTCTGACCTCTATCTCTACCCTAATAGCGCCTTTCAAATGTTCTGTAGGATCTCTTACCCGAAGTGTAATTTTTGGTTTCCATGTCATGCCCTGTCATTGACCTATACACTTACCGAGGCCCTGAGAACATAATACAGTATACCTGCCCCATAGACCACTAAGTAACTCTGAAAGGAGAAGTGATTTTACTTTGACCGACTTGATTTACCAAGAGCAGAAATCATGGGTATTCCTGCAGCTGTGAATGTTAATTTGGTCCCTTGTACACTATGGCTGCTTGTATCCATTTGGCCTCACTTTCATTCTGAAGACCCACATATCGCCAGCCTTTGGTCTAGTCTGTCAGCCTGTAATCACAAAGACACTGTACTTCACAGAGGAGGTAAGATAGTCAGGATTTGTGGATCTCTATTTCTTCCAAGGGTCTTGGATTTCCTTTTCTTTTTTAATGATCTGTTTTCACCCCGTATTCGTTCACCCCAGAACCCTTGAGCCTTGGAGTCTATCATATGATACTGTGTTCCCACTGCAAAGCTTTGGTGAGTTCACTTTCAAACCACTTCCTCCTATGTGTGCAGAGAATGTGTAGAGGTGTTAGACAGAGGGCAGTTGTACATCATTGCAGGAAAGGGCTACGACTCCAGAACCACACTGCCTGTTGTCTAATCTTGAGTCCAAGCAGGGACCCTGAACATATTATTTGACTTCTTTAGATCTAATCCTAGTCATAAGTTGGAGGTAAATACTATGTTTGTCTCATGTTGTAGTTTAGAGCAGTTGTTGAGTTATTGAGACACTGTTGTTTTAAGTATGTTCTTCCCAATTGCAGTGACTTACCAAGTTGAAACATTCCTGCAGAAGGCTTCAAAGCTGCAGGGGGTGGGGTTGGAGTTAAAAAAAAAGTCACATATGCCAGAGAATAAAAACTTGGAAGAGTTTGGGGCCCTTATCCAGCGGTCTGAAGGAGAGTGAACAGGCGCTGTGGATGGAGGCTGACCAACCACAGATGCTCATGCTGGAACTGCACAGAGAGCTCTAGGCACTGTGTGTGGGTCTGTGTGGAGCACTCTAGGGACTGTGGATCAATGTAGAAAGCCCCAGGGACTATGGGTCTGTGTGGAGGGCCCCAGAGGTTGTAGGTTTGTGTTTATGTTTTCTTTTTACAAATTTATGTCAACATGGGCAATTTCATTTTTATACAACTTCATTTGTAATAAATATAATTACATCATGTAAGTAAACATACTCAGCTTAAAGCATTTTGCTGAGTATCAGACATAAAGAAATGAAAGCATGAGTTATCCATCTGCTGTGCCTAGGGTGGTTCTGAGTGGGAGATTAAAAATGAATGGACAGTATTAATGCAGATGACACTATTGTCAGCCAGCTTCAATCACAGTGGGAAGACCCAAGAGGTGTTTGGCTGAGGTCTGAAGAATGAGGGAAAAACAAAATCATGAATCATCCAGTGATGCAGGGAAAGCCATGCTGGGCTGTCCCAGGCAGAAGTAGCTGATGCACAGTTGGCTGACAAAGCAAGAAAGCAGGATGATTTAAGAAACTGAAAATGTACTATAGGAAGGGGAAGCCAGCTGTGAGGTTTTTGAGTCAGAAGAGCCAGCTTGGACTTTTTTCTCAAGAGCTCTGTGAGGCCATTGAAGGGTTTAACAGAACAGCAGCATGGTCAGATATGTGTGCATGTGACCTTTTCACTGTAAAATAAAAGAACACCAAATTAACAATGTGTATGGCAGCTATAATACAAATAAAGAACTGGGAATCTCAGTCACAACCCATCCATCAGAGAGAGAGAGAGAGAGAGAGAGAGAGAGAGAGAGAGAGAGAGAGAGAGAGAGAGAGAGAGAGAGAGAGAAACAGAGACAGAGACAGACAGAGAGAGAGACAGAGAGACAGAGAGGCAGACGAAAAGACAGACACACACACACAGAGATTGGCAGTCATCTACCCAATTCAGGAGGGGTGAAGTCTAGACATTATACCAGAGTCTTGCTTTGCTTTGGGACATGAGATGTCTCACTGTTTTCCAGTTATATCTTGAACTTATGAAGTGATGCTGCTGCCTTAGCCACTAAGTACTACAATTGCAGGTGCCTGCCACCACATCCGACTTTAGTCTGCTCTTTCTCTCAAGTGTGTATGTGTGTTGGGGGGACATGCTGGGGACATAACCTTAGGTTTTGGAGAGAAGCCTTCTACCCCAGAGCTACACTCAGCCCAGTCTTCGCTCATTATAAACCAAGCATCCACCCGCAGTTTGCTCTGTGCCCCTTTCTTTTCTTTCTACTTCGTGGAAGAACTCGGACTCTCTGTCCTGCCTATCTCCTCACAATCTGGATGTTGCTGGTTATAAACCCATGGTGGTTCAGTGAGTACTGCCACTAGATGCTGGAGCTTGATCGATTCGGTTCTGATCTTGCAGATGCATGGGCTATCTTTAATTCTGAAACTAAAATGGCTAGTGCTTTCTCAGGTGGTAACTTGTGTTTTTAGGGTCTCTGCTTACTTACAGGAGCAGATGGCAGAAGTTGTACCAGGGTTAGGTTTTTGTAAGTTCATCCAGATAAAAGCCTAGTGTAGGAAAGAGTTTTAACTGAGAGTTGCCAGTTGTTTCTGGGCCTCAGTCAGGAGAGACCACATCACTGAGCTTACAATACTTGAAGCTGTTGGATATGCTAAACTTTAGTGTTGCAGACCCTAGAGACATCGCTACTTCATATTTGCTAGTGTGTATATTCCAATTATTTGTGTGTGTGTTGGGGGGTGTTTCTGCATACATACATATAGTTGTCTCCAGGAGAAATTATGAAATGAGGAAATAGGCCTTTAAATACAATATGTATAGTTTCTGTGGATGATGAAAAATGTTTAGAAGGGAAGTTCAAAGGTCAGATTTAATTAGAGTGGTTCTGTAGTAATCTCTAGTGAGTAACAGTTGGAAGAATGAGAAGAAGCGTCAGGCACGGAAGCCACATGGGCACCCTTGGATTCTTTTTCTGCAGCTGATGGAAAAGACGACATCATGTCATCTCCACCTACGGGGAGTGTGGAGTTGAGGACGTCTATCGCATGGATTCTTGATGAACTACAGGTAGTGATCTGATATTGAGGCATTGTAGTGAGTGCATGTTAGTACGTTCAAGATTCTCCAGCTGTGAATATACTATTACAATGAAAAATCCAGAGAAAGGGACTGAGGAAAATACATAAAACCCACGCGTATAGCTAAGACTGTATATTAACTCCAGTTCTGTATAAAGCGTTTTGTGATGGTTGTTGTCTGTTTTTTTCATTTCTAAAAACTGAACCCAGAGCCTTGTATTGATCAAATCTTTAAAAACTATGTGACGTTTATGAAGGGTTTTACTTTGGTTGATGACTGATGTGGAGAAGATTTTAAGTCTGGCTAAATCTAGTTTGACAACCTAGTTTGAGAGCATGCCACATGGTTAGAGAAGCCAAGAGAATGTGATTTCCTTTAACAAGGAGGTCAATTTTTATTCTTAGTGCTACTAGATCTAAATATCAGATATCTTAGATGTAAAACTTGGAAGATGTTTTTTAAATGTGCTTTGAAGATAGCTTACAAATTTGGTTCATAATTTCTTATCACTTTAAGTTTATTTTGTTTTGTCACAATATGAAATAGCATAGTCCAAAAATACTTTTTTATGATTCACAAGAGAAAATTCTTGCTAACCCTTTTCCTTAGGTGTTTTCAGTGATGGTATATGGATGGATGGATGGATGGATGGATGGATGGATGGATGGATAGATGGGTAGGCAGGCAGGCAGACAGACAGACAGATGCACTTTTTGAAATTATGTACTAGGCCCTAAAATAAAATAAACATTATTGGAATAAGGTGCTGAAACAAATATCATTTCATTAATTTCATTATCTATTTTGTTTTTAAGCAAAAAAAAAAAAAAGGTTGGAAGCAGGGGATGTCCTCCTTGGATTTGGCACAAGGGACAAGTTATATCTTTCCTTAAGTTGGCTGGAGTCACCGTTCAGCACATTATCCTCTCGCTTTGAACATTCTGAACTTCTCTGGCTTCTTGGGATACTTTTATGACTTCATGGTGGGCCCTCAATTTGCCCCAGACCCTCTGCTGGAGCATCAGGGCAGCCTCAGCTTCCGCATCTTCCAAGGAAACTATGGTAGGAAACTCTGTGCCAGAAGGACATAGCTACTCACAGGATATCAGGTTTTCCTTAAAGACAGTGATCTTCAGACCTTTTGAAATATGACTCTGTAAAAAGCAAAATTTTCATCATAACACGACATCTGTCATCTATGTAATCTTTCATGAAGTATATGTATGCATATAGAAAGTGGCCCTTAAATTTAAATAATTGTGGCGGTTTGAATGAGAATGTCCCCCTAGGCTCGTATATCCAAATACAGAGTCTACAGAGACTTTCGAAGTTAGATGAAATACATTTACATTATGATATGACTACAGGCTTATGGAAGACAGGAAGTGGAATGTGGCCGGTTAAGTGAGAATGGCCCCATGGGGCTTATATGTTTGAATACTTGGTCCCCAGTTGGTGGGAATATTTTAGGAAGGATTAGGAGGTGTGGCCTTGCTGGAGAAGGTATGTCATTGGGAAAGGACTTTGAGGTTTAAAAGCCCACACCAGGCCCAATCTCTGCCTCCTGCATGCAGATCAGGATGTAAGTTCCCAGATACTGGTCCAGTGCCATGCCTGCCTGCCTGCCTGCCTGCCCTGCTTGCCTGCTGCCATATTCCTGTCATGAAGGTCATGGATTCACCCTCTGAAACTGTAAGCCAGCCCCACTTAAATGCTTTCTTCTATAAGTTGCTTTGGTCACAGGGGTCTCTTCACAACAATAGAAAAGTAACTGAGACAAGCATGTTTTTAATCTTGTTTCCATTTCACTCCTCTCTGTTTTTTATTAGTTTCCACTAAAATGTGCTGGTCATAGTGTAAATGCTTATGTAATAATCTGTACTTTGAAGATTGTGCTTAACATTTTGATAAATAGGTGATTTCCTCTTCAGAGAGTCTGGCTTGACTATCTCTCTCTGGTAAGGGGCTGCACCCCCTCTAAGTGGTCTCTTCATTCTGTAATTCTAGTGTTTAGAATGCTTCTTCCAAAAACATACCGAAAGCATCTTTTTTTATTAAGAAGAAGTACAAATCTGTGATTAATAAGCACATTTCAGGTTTCCAGCACTGAAGGAGTACATTTCAGAATATTATTTTCTATTGGCGCTCGGAATAAAATCAGCCACAGTCCATTCACTGTTTTTAAAAGATGCCTAGATTTTATGAAGTTTTGTATACCACTTTAGGAAACCATTAAAAAATCATAGTGTAAAAGAAAAATTTTGATAAAGCCTTCTAAAGTAAGAGTGTCACACAACTATGCCATTTTCTAAGAGGGAGTCCTGAGTAGATAAGATTCTACTGCATCCTTGTACGGTAAAGCCTACTTTACTTTGACTCTAGCACTTGTGATTGTTTCCCACCTAGGAAAGGACTCTCAAAAGATTGTCTAGAATGGATTGGTCTGTGGATTATCTTGATTGCTTTAATTGAGCAGAGAAAACCCATTCCTTATGGGTGGCACCATTCCCTGGACTATGTTTGGGTCCTGGACTATGTAAGTGTGGAAAGGGAGTATGTACACATTGATTTCTCTTTGCTCTTGACTGTGCATATAATGTAGCTAGCTGCTTCAAGAACCTGCCTTGACTTCCCCACAATGATGGGCTATAACCTAGAAACATGTTAAATAAACCCTTTCTACCCTAAGTTGCTTTTTGTAGGGTATTTTTTTTATCACAACAAAAATATAACCAGTACAATATTTTTCTAAAAAGGAAAAGATTTATCAATTTGACAACAAAATTATCGTCTCAGGTTGTCCTATGCTTTTTCTTTCCATGTTAATGGATCACATGTTAAAGCAAATACCAGGATAACCAAATGTTAGATAGCAACAGAAAGAAAGGATGGAGCAGGCTTTCGAGAGTTGCACCATTGGACTCTTCAAATGTTGTGTTGTTGCTACTGTAACTTAAGTACCTCAGAATAGATAGACCGCTGAAAACAACAGAAGAGGCCGGAAGTGTGAGCACAAAGTGTGTAAGGTGACTGCTCCCTTCTGTAGGCTGTGAGGGAGAAACCATCTCTTGCCATTCTCACTGTGTAAGGTGCTTATAGAAAATCCTAAGACAATAAATACGTCTTCTCTCACATTCTTACCCAGTTACGTCATCATGAAAACAATTCTCAACCTGTTTTAATTGTAGTATAGCTCATATTTTATGGGTATATTACAATTTTAATGTGTTTCATGTTGTATTTGCATATTTTAATAAAGCTAAAGTTGTCGACAACTGAACCGTTCTGTGTACTGTTTTTCAGTTTTATGCAACTTTTTGTTCTAAGGTTAACAGCTTTTTTTTAATTGCCTAATTTTTCATTATACACTTAGCCATTAATTACAAACCAGACATTTGGCCAGTCATGTAAGTCTTCTTGAAAGGTTTTTAGGTAAGATATTCTCTTTGTATATGTGACATATGCGTGTGTGTATGGGCGTGCGCGCAGGTGTACTTGTTTGCAGGTACACATAAAGAGGCCAGGGATTTCAGGTCTTTTCCTTCATAATTTACTACATTATTATTATTATTATTATTATTATTATTATTATTTTGAGCTAGGGTTTCTCATTGACTGTAGAGATTGCCATTTCAGGTAGACCAGCTGGCCAGTGAGCTCCAGGGATTTACTTCTCTGTCTCATCAGTGCTGAGGATGCAAGTGTGCGTTTGCTAGGCTTTCTCCATAGGGAGCTGGGGAGCCTACTTTAGATCCTCACACTTGCACTTTACCCACTGAGCCATCTTTGCCCCATCTCCAAAGCAAGATATTTTTAAGGTGTGTTCTTACTGGCTGACCCTGTATGAGCTTCTATAGCCATAGCCTTTGACTTACATTGGATCCCTTCAACACTGGCTCAGTGTCTTGTTTCTTTTCTCTCATGTTGTCTCTTGTTTTGGGTCCTAGTTTTCTTTGTTTTTGATACACATCCTAATGAGGAGCAGATTTTGAGATGTTGGATGAGAGAGAGAGAGAGAGAGAGAGAGAGAGAGAGAGAGAGAGAGAGAGAGAGTTTTGTTAAAGAAGTAATTTATCAGATTTGAAGCAGTGTAAACGTTATAGATTTCTGCTACTGTCTTCTGTACATAATTAATAATTTGGAAAGCATATAAAATTGCTATAATAAAATTTAATCTTATTAGTCTGTTAAATTTTAGAAAGATACATATGCCTTCTGTCTTTTTCTTGAACCCTGGGCTCACGCAGGCCAGGAAAGCCACCTGCCACTGAGCTCCAATGATAGTAATAAAGACTTTTAGGAAAAAACTTAAAGCAAAAGTAATTTACAAAGGAGGGTGCTGCTTTTATATTCTTACAAACCTTGTATTTATGCTTTTTTTTTCCTTTTTAATTCTCTTGGGTTTTTAAGACAGGTTTTTTCTGTATAGCCGTGGCTATCCTAGTACTTTCTTTGCAGACCAGGCTGGCCTAGAACTCAGAGATCCACCTTCCTCTGCCTCC
Organism: Rattus norvegicus; assembly: GCF_021556685.1. Classification (NCBI taxonomy): domain Eukaryota; kingdom Metazoa; phylum Chordata; class Mammalia; order Rodentia; family Muridae; genus Rattus; species Rattus norvegicus. Next base: position 27,237,392 of record NC_141553.1, on the reverse strand, counting down.
TGAATGTCGGATTTAAAGGCGTGCCCCACCACTGCCCAGTGTGATATGTCTGCTTTCTGAGTGGTCATGCCTGGCCTCGCAGATGTGTGCTTGAAAAGTATTTCAGTAATCTGCCCACATATTTATGGGTATTCTTCCTGGTTTCTACACTAAAACTGTGCTAGTTCCATAAAAATCAGTGGCAGTATGAAGTCCACAGACTATGGCAATGAACTTTTAATTCCCTTTTATGCCCAGTTCTGTTGGTATAGGTTGCCCTTACACAGGCGTTTTTGTCCATGAGTACGGTATCATGCTGTCGTCATTTTGAGTGGCTGCTGTTCTTGGTTTTCAGTCTGAATTGCTTAGCTGTGCAATATGAAAATGAATCTGCTGTGTTCTTCCCAGTTTCATCAGGAGAGTGTTGTGTAATCGGAGCCAGTACTAACTGGCTGCTTTTTTGTAGCTGGCTACTGAAGTGTCACTGATCCTTATAATGACATTTATTATCCATTTGACAATGGCTGAAATGTGAGTCAGGAAGAAAGAGTCAATGTTTCTAACATCAACTGGAAAAATGTTGTAAAAACATTGCAATCGTTAGTGGGTGACAGTAGTAAATGATAAGGGAGAACTTTGAAATCTGGAAGAAGTCTGCATTCCTTCCAAAAAATCTTTAACTTTCCCTTAGTATAAAGAAAGCAAAGCGGGGATTGTGATGTGGCCTAGCTGTGCTTTGCAGGAGGGGCAATCAACTCCGCCTGAACACCCACATTCAGACAATAGACTTTGACTCACCCACAAGATTGGTGAATGGATATACATGTAAATATATTCCTAAAGTGAAAGAAAATTTATAATGTCTGCATGTTTTCCTAATGATTCCCCAGCTAGATTTTTCAATAAATTCCTTAACCACTGCTCAGTCACACTGAGCTTTTTCCTGCCTCATCTATGGGCTGAGAGCAAACCTCCTGTTTTAAAACATGCATTTATTTTACTTATTTATATCCTCATCACTAACCTGCTTCCAGTCACTCCCTCCCACAAGAGCAAACCTCCTCTAGTTTCCATGACCGTAGAAGTAGCTGAGGTTGGACAAGACTGTATAGGGGAAGAAATTACATCAGTGGCTTTCAACTTTGCTAATGCTGTGACCTTTAATACAGTTCCTCATGCTATAGTGGCACCCAACCATAAAACTGTTCTTTTTTTGCAACTTCATAACTGTAATTTTGCTACTGTTATGAATCATAATATAAATATATGCAGGATATCTGATAGGGGAGATCTTAGTCTACAGATTGAGAACTGTTGATTTAAATAAACTTCTAGACATACAGCTATTAGAGGATAGCTTTGAAAAAGATAAATTGATAAATATTTATCTATTGGCATGTTTTGTTGAGTTGGAAACTGCTCAAAAGGAACAAACTGAATGTCCAAGACCTAGACAATTTAAAAGAAATTGCCATTGCAATTTTTTACAAAGTTCAGGAGTTGTGTCTTGTGTAATATTTGTAACAATAAAATCATCATTTACACAGGTGTGTAAGGACTTGACAGGTGATAGCAAGCTACTGATGTCAGGGCCATTGTGGCTAGATGTATGCATGGCTATTTAATAGATATATCATAACGTGGTACAATGACACCGAGCTGTCACCAGTCACTATGAGACACTAGAGAACTTGTGGCAATAGCATAGAACTCTGACAATAGCATAGTCTCATGTTTTGTTTCTAGGAGCAGAGAATTTGTTTACAAGCGGTGTAATGCCCACAAGCTGAATTGCTGCAGAAGGGCATCTTTTATCTATCATTTATCTCTCCATCTATCATCTATCACCTATCTATCATATCTATCCATCTATCATCTATTAATCATCTGTCACCTATCTATCATATCTGTCTATCTATGGTTTTTCAAAAAAGGGTTTCTCTGTCTAGCCCTGGATATTATGGAACCCTGTGGACCAGACTGGCTGCAAATTCACAGAAATCTGCCTGCTTCTGCCTCCTGAGTGTTGGGATTAAAGGTGTACGCCCAAGGCATCATTTTTTTTTTAAAGATTTATTTATTTATATATATGAGTACACTGTAGCTGTCTTCAGATACACCAGAAGAGGGCATCGGATCTCTTTACAGATGGTTGTGAGCCACCATGTGGTTGCTGGGAATTGAACTCATGACCTCTGGAAGAGCAGTCGGGTGCTCTTAACCTCTGAGCCATATCTCCAGCCCCCCCCCCCCAAGGCATCATTTTTTAATATGACCAAATGAGTAAGAAACTCATCAATCTTCGTCTTTTTAGTACCAGGACAGCTAACTGGAATAGTGAGATTATTATAAATGCAAAGAGATCCTGCCAGATTCCTGGTTTCATAACCACATCATCATCATTGCAAGCAGTATGACCTGGCTTTATAGTCAGTTTCTTCGTTCATTTTTTTTTCTTTCTTTCCAAAACTATTTACTGAGAGTTATCTGTGCCACACACTATTCTGTGATTGCACACACACAGTAATCAGAAAAGCAAGGGGGATAGAACTTCATTTTGGAAGAGCATTGAAATTCTGCTAAGGTGACCAGGTAAGGCCTCACCCAGATCACTTCTCCTCATCACCTAGTCAGTTTCATCAGTGTTTGAGTCTCTCTTCCCTTCATGATTGACCTTGTACTTCTGTCTAGACTGTGGTGTTGTAGACTACCACACCTTCCTGCCAACCAGCTGATGTTCATATTAGAACTGATATCCAATGTTTGTTGAGCTCTTTTTCCACAGCAGCCTTAAGAACAGCACGTAGAAAGGAGGGGTGAGCACTGAGCTACTTTGCCATCACATGCTCTGTTTCTTATGCATCTGAATAGTTTCTTCTATCTGTCATCGAGAATGGAAAATCTAGCCAAGTCATGGTGTACACACCTTTAATCCAAGCATTCAGGAGGCAGGAGCAGGTGGATCTCTGAGTTCGAGGCTAGGCTGGTCTACAGAGCAAGTTCCAGGACAGTCAGGGCTAAACAGAGAAACCCTGTCTCAAAAAACCAAGAATGAATGAATGTATGGATAAATGAATGAATGGAAAATATAAAGTAAAAAGAAAAAAAAATCTCAGGAGTCTTGATGTAGCCAGAAGCCTGAGAGAGAGAGAGGGAGCTGTGCTAACTCTAGGCCTAACACGTATGTGTCCTTACATCTCTTGGATTGTGTCTTTGTACATTTGTATTCATTTGTATGCTTTGTAGAGTGCTCAAAGGAGTGAGGCTGCACTCATTCTGGGTTATTCTTCTGTTACAGGTTGGTGAAAGACGCACCTTGGGATGAAGTCCCACTTGCGCACTCCCTGGTAGGTTTCGCCACTGCGTATGACTTCTTATACAACTACCTGAGCAAGACGCAGCAGGAGACGTTCCTGGAAGTGATTGCCAATGCCTCGGGCTATATGTATGAAACTTCCTACAGGAGAGGATGGGGCTTCCAGTACTTGCACAACCACCAACCCACCAACTGCATGGCCTTACTCACTGGAAGTCTTGTTCTGATGAACCAAGGTGTGTGTATTACTCTATCACAGCCAGAGCATCACTTGAGCCACTGTCAGTCAGAGCTGCCCTGGGAGAAGCACAAGCATTTTTTCTCATGGTTCTTAGGTTCATGTTTATACTTGGATCCAAATTTAAACCCACAGATGAAGTTACATCCAGGGCATCTTTTAGGTAACTAAAGACATGTAACCTAAAATTTCAGCTAGCTATATTAGCCTGCAGGTTTCCTAAAGCTGGCTAATAACTGTCCCAGACCACAACCCTGTAGCACAGGATCAGTGATAATCACTCACTCTTCTGGATATTCTGACAGAGGAAGACGGTCAACCTAGGACAAAATGTTTCTTTAAAGCTTAGTAGGTTTTAAGTTTGAAATGTATATTCCTAGTATGCAGGTGCGTGAACTACATACAACTGTCTCCCCTAAAACACATATACAAAATCTATCAGAACACCTGGTCTAGATCATTTGCATCAGAGTTGGAAGTAGTTTCTATGGTTTGGATACGTCACACGAATGCCCATGTTGTTCTTGTAACTCTAATTTGGTTACAACCTCCATGGAAATCTGGAACTGAAACTTTAGGCTCTAACATTATAATAAATCATTATAATATTAAATATATCATTGGAACTTGGGAATAAAGAACAACTAAGGCCTTGTTTTGCCTGTAAGCATTTTATTTGGCTGGAAATGTAGGTTAGTGGTAGGGTCTGTCTAGCATTAGAATATTAAATATATCATTGGAATATTAAATATACCCCTGGAATCTAGATATTAAATGTTAGAATATTGAATATATTATTGGAGCTTGGGAATCTAGAATAACTGAAGCCTTACATTGCCTATAAGCATCTTAAATGGTTGAGAATGTGGATTCATGGTAGGTCTGCCTAGCATGTGCAAGCCTTTGGGTTCAATTCCAAAAAGGAGGAATGGAGAGAAAGAAGGGGAAAAAGGTTAAAGAATTAATACTTTATAGATTATCCAGCAAGACCTTGCCACATCCAGCTTTCTCCCTGTCATGTCTGCCAGCCGTCACTTGTAATCAAGTCAGGAGAAAAGCTTCAGGAGACAGCTTGAATCTCATGCCGATGGTTTTTTCAGAATGCAGAGTATGTTGGTAGACACTGTCTAGAGTGATAGCTAATGAAGAACATAGAGTGCAAACCAGGTAGTGTGGTATCAGTGGGATGACAGCCAGGCTGTAGATGCCAGCCACACTGTACTCTGGCTAGAGATGGTAGGATACAGGAAGAAAAGTGACTATAGTTTTAAGCACTGATGAGATAGGTAAGGAGGATTGCTGGAAAGGCTGGAGCTGGGTCATAGCAAGAGCCTGATGACAATTACCACCTCTGCACAACAACATGTGAGGTAGGATGATCCTTAGGGCCTGAGCGGCATGGTGTATGCTGGGACCTGGGTCACTGCTGACCCTGCAAGCTAGCTCATTGCCTAGCAGTCCTGTGGTAGTGTAATCAGCAGAGGCCGGACACACATGCTTGTGGAGTAAGTAACAGTCTCTGCCATATTAGAAGGCAGTAAGTTCAACCTTTCCCTGTCACTGTGCAGCTAAAACGAGCCACCAAAAGAAGCAAGGCTTCAAACCTTTGATTCCGACTAGAGTTCTGTTCGTTTTGAATCATGAGTCTGGAATAAGCCAAGTCTTCTGTAGTTTGGGGACAATAAGGGATAACGCGCTTGTTGAAAGGATCAAGTAAGGTTCTGTTCAGTGCTGTATAGATTGTAACATGAGGAGTTACTGTCACCTAAGTGTGAGAGTTCTGGAACGCTCACATTGCTCCATCCAGGGATTTTGTGAACATAATCTTCAGTGGAAAAATTAAACAGTATGATCCTGTGACCGAATATCTGGATACAGTCATGCAGCTCGCCCTTGACAACCTCAGGTTTCTAGCTGATTTGTGTCACTATTCAATTTCTGCCTGATTATTCTGTCGAATCTGAACATGCAGAAGAATCAGAGTTGTCTCCTGTGATGGTACAGGCTGAGGAAAGTATCCCTAGCATTTATAGTATTTTTGTGGGTTATTATAAAAAAAAGTTAGAAGTTTGAACTTTCATTTTTTTTCTTTTTTTTTTTTCCAGAACTGGGGACTGAACCCAGGGCTTTGCACTTGCTAGGCAAGTGCTCTACCACTGAGCCAAATCCCCAACCCCTGAACTTTCAAAAAAACAACCCCCACCCCAAAAACAAACAAACAAACAAACAAAACTCCAAAAAACACATATTCAAAAACTTTAGGAAATCATATACCAAATTTCCATGCAAGTTGTGATGCAGTGTGTGTGTGTGTGTGTGTGTGTGTGTGTGTGTGTGTGTGGTGACTTTAGCTTATTAAAAATTGAAATATTACTTGTCCTCACTAATGGGTTTATGTTTATTTAATTAGTAAATGATCTATTTGCTAGTAATACTTAACATTTTATAGAAAATACTTAATATTTGCTAACCTTAATATTTAATAGTAGATATTTTAATATGCACATGTTATTTATCATGTTGACAAGTAAAAGCATTTAAAATGTGTAATTTGTAATCATATAACCTGTTAGGGTTCTTTGTAGAGTTTTTGTGGCCATATTTTTAGTCACGTTCTGTTTCAGCCTTTAGTCATTTTCATCCTTCAGGGTACCTTCAGGAGGCCTACTTGTGGACCAAGCAAGTTCTAAGCATCATGGAGAAGTCTCTGGTCTTGCTGCGAGAGGTGACGGATGGCTCCCTCTATGAAGGAGTTGCGTATGGCAGCTACACCACTAGATCCCTGTTCCAGTACATGTTTCTTGTTCAGAGGCACTTTGACATCAACCACTTTGGCCATCCATGGCTCAAGCACCACTTTGCCTTTATGTATAGGACCGTCTTGCCAGGTACAGTAGAAAGGGAAAGCATGACATCATGTCTGACTGAATGTGAGCTAGGGGTGACAAAGCAATGAGCCTGGGGCGGGTGTGGGGCGACGTGTTGAGGCCAAAGTTTCTTTTCATCCAAGAAAAACTGAAGACATTAAAATTTTGGGAGCACAAATAAAGATTGGGAGTTTCAGTACTTTCTTTGGAACATAATGGATCAAATACCATTTCTCTCCTGCCACAGCACTTTCATGTGTATTTAAACTCGGTAGCCATTAACTCATTTTCATGACCTAAACAAGATACAAGCATTACTGATTGTACCTCACTTCTTTATCTGATATTTGTGCTTAAGGCTATTGTAGATTTTGATTTTAAGCTTTTTTATTCAAACTGTACAGATTTGAAATAAATAGTTATATATATATATATATATATATATATATACACACACACACACATTTTGATTTTAAGGTTTAGTGTTTTCTTTGTTTTATTAAGCCAGTGTGTAGTTCATGGGTAGTATGCTAGCTAAACAAATATAAGATCCTGGTTTTAATGAATCCTCAACATCCTGTAAGGAAAAAAGTAATAAAACCACAAAGTACCACTATATATGTGATTAAATATTATATTGAAATATATGGTACAGATACAGAGAACAAAACAAAATGCTATGAAACTTTAGTCACAATATGTTAGCTCATTGTATATCTAAAAATGTGTATAATTATTTATAATTATTTGCTAACTTACTCATTTCTAAGACATCTTTATAATTCTCCTTATTTCTGAAGAAAGACTAACATCAGAAAATTTAGGAAGTAAATTTTCATCAGGGTAGATTTTCTTCCCTTGGGAAATACAGGTTTTCTTTTTTTTGTTTGTTTTTTGTTTTATAATTCTGATGGTTAATGTCCTAGTTTCTTTTCTGTTGCTATGATAAAATACACTGACAAAAAGCTACTTACAGAGGAAGAAAGTATTTTGGCTTAATTCCAGAGGGATCAAGTCCTTCATGGCAGAAAAGACATGGCAACAGGATGGGATGACTTGACAACAAGAGGGGGGAAGCTGACTGAACACATTGTGTCTGCATATAGGAACCAGAGAGAGAGAGAGAGAGAGAGAGAGAGAGAGAGAGAGAGAGAGAGAGAGAGAGAGCAAGAAACGGCCAGGCTATACAGTCTCAAGGCTTGTCCCCAGTATCACACTCTTCCAGCAAGACTCCACCTCCTAAAACTTCTGTAACTGCTCCAAAAGCGATACCAGCTAGGGCCTGAGTGTTTACCTATATGAGCCTATGCTGGGCACTTCACATTTAAATCCTAACAGTTTTGTCAGCTTGATACAATGTAAGGCAGTCTCAATGGAGGATTGTCTAGATTAGGATGATGTGTGGGCATGTTTGTGGGAGTTGTCCTGGTTAAATTATCTGCTCACAGTGGGTGACACCATTCCTACGAAGGGGCCTCTGGACTACATGAGTGGACTCATGGTAGCTGAGCAGTAGTGTACATGCATCAATTCGCTGCTCTCTGCTTCTGACTGTGGATTGGATGTGACATGCTGCTTTGGGTTCTTGCTGCCTTGAATTTTCCACAGCAATAGGCTATAACCAGAAACTGATCCTAATAGGCCCTTTCTCCAAAAGTTCCTTTTGTTCAACAGCAGGAAATAAAACTAAAGGCAATAATTCTAGAATACAATGAAGAATCCGGTATTGAAATCTTTTTGTTCTGTGTATATAGATAGACTAGACAGGCTATCCCCTTATTAGCTTAGTCATCCATAAATTAGTGCAGCAGCCAGGGATTCTCTCAGGCGCAATGCTTGTCATGCAGGTAGGAGAACCAAGTTTGAACTGAATTCTGAGAACCAGTGCAAAGCCAGACTCAGTAGCAGGATCTGTTACTTCAACACTCGAGTATCTGGGGAAATGGAAGTTAGAGACAGGATAGTGTTTGGAAAGTTGTGTGCTGCCTAGCTGCATCCACAGCAGTTAGCAGCGAGAGACCCATCTAAAACAAAGGGAAAGTGACCTGACATCTAAGATTACCCTCTACGTCCACATGAACATCATGTCATGGGCACATTTCCTTTTACACTCAGATGCACGTGCATGTTCACACACACAAAGATAAAAAGTGAAGCTGCATAGCAAATATCAATTTAAAGAGTCAGTTTAAACTCTGAGAACTCAAATGCTTACTTTTACACTGAAAGAAGAATCATAGTATGTAGTTCTTCTTGATAATCAAAGACTGTCTAGAGGAAAGGACTTCCAGGAGGTCCCAGTGTTTGTATTTTGAGCTGAGATCTAACAGTAAGCCTTCTCCTGGTCATTTCCTTAGCGAGAAAAGACAGTCAGGAGATATTTAAGGGGACCTCAGTTATTGTGCTTATTAATCCAACAAACTTGAGGAACACCTTTGCAAAGCCAGGCATTTTGTAATGGGCACTTTAAGATATAAAGAGGAATATGTCTCCCATTTTAAGAAACATAGTGTAAGTTTGGACATAACGTAATTTATAATTATTCAGCTATTAGAAATCAAATTACTAGCTATAAATACATTCATAGTAGCATTTTAGAAGAGATTCTGTTTTTATTTTATTCTTTCAGTTTATTCTCTTCTCTCCTCCTCCTCTTCTTCCTCTTCCTCCTCCTCCCTCCCTCCCCTCCTCCCTCCCCCCCTCTCTCCAGTACAGTAATGATTATTCTTGCTTACAGAGGGTTTTCTTCCTTTCTGCTCTATGATATTTGAATTTGCTTTTGATGTTCTTCCCTAACTCCAGTAACGGTACCTGACTCTATGATTCTTGCATTTTTTGGTTCCTTTAATTCCTGCAGTATGTATTAACAGAAGTTCCCCTGGGAATTCAGTTCTTGTCTTCACCCTTATATGGAAATTAAGTTTTACTTTTTTGGAAGCCAAAATGAAGCACACTACATTCTTATCTCAGCCTAGAATGCAACTTGAGATGTGGAAAATCCTAGGGATCATTAACAGGTTCAGGATCACACCTGATGGTGTCTGTCCTAGATGCAAGCTTCATTATTTATAGTGTGGACATGTGTCCATGCTAACAGGTATGTCACATCTATTACCAACAACAGCTTTCAGGGCAATTATGGTAAATTGGTATGGCACAGTCACAAACATCACAGATTTATTTACTTTTACTTAAGATAAACTTTTGATTGTAATTTTAAAACAGGCATGACAATCATTGTTTAGACTTTATAGGAACATACAGTTTTAAATTCAATCTTTTCAAACTTTTTTTCCTACAGGGTTTCAAAGAACTGTGGCCATTGCAGACTCAAATTACAACTGGTTTTATGGTCCAGAAAGTCAATTAGTGTTCCTGGATAAATTTGTCATGCGTAATGGGAGTGGAAACTGGCTGGCTGACCAAATCAGAAAGAATCGTGTGGTGGAAGGTCCAGGTACACCGTCCAAAGGGCAACGCTGGTGTACTCTGCACACAGAATTTCTCTGGTATGACATTGTTGAGCTGGCTTCCCAATGAAATGGTATCCAGGTTCATGCTATGCATTGTTTTTGCACAAAACAAACAAACAAACAAACAAATAAAACCCCCTCTCCATAGCACCTAAGTAGATACACCTTTAATTTAACTCTTAACAGTGTCTAAACCTCTGTTAGAAATGGTTCTTCATGTTAATGATCTAATTACTATTTGTATTTCTTATACTAGATATATCCTAAGCTTGGACTATTTCATAGATGAACCTGCTTTGCTTAGATTTTATATCGTTCATTTTTTACATCATAGAAGGAAAAGACTCACAGTTTTGGCTTGATTAATCTGATGATCACCCCCCCACCCCCGGAAAAAAAAGGAGTAAAACATTTTGTTTTGTCTAGGTAAATGGAGCATTTTAATCCTCTAAAGGCAAAGCTGTTCCCAGGTTTCACAGTTGTTCAATGTGTTCAGCGTATCTGAGAAGTTCGCTTTGATAGTAAAAAGACCATGTAATTCTTTTTGTTGTAATCTTTTAAGCCTAGAAAAAGCTTGGGTCTCATTTTTTTTAAGTGTCGCCAAGTATGTTGGCATCAAATAAATTAAAGTCAAAATGAGAGTTAATTGTTGAGTTTTGAAAACATATTGAATTCATTGTGTATGCGACCCCCAAATTAGCTTTTTCAGAATTTTCTTGACTTTATTTCCACACACCCTCCCCTTGGAGTTTAAACAAGGAGAAAAATATAGGAGTAACTGCTATCATTTAACTAGACTTGTAAAACTCCTTTCACAGAAGAATTTAAGGCATTACATGTAAGTATTCCTTTGCTCCTTTCAGAGGATATGCAGTAATTACACAAATGCATACTTATTTATGCATAAATAGGTAACAAATGTATGAGTTAGATTAATGCTACATCTGAAGTTTAAAATGTGCTTTTATGAGAATACTCAAACCTACCAAGAGCTGAGAAGATGGTCATTTAGCTTAATCTGGATTTGTTATGTTACCTTAATTAAGCAACCACTATACTAGTCTTCAGGACAAAGATTTCTGATGTTCTAACACGGAGACTCTAGAAGTGGAGAAAACCAAACATCAGGAAGACCAATTTAACTATGGCTAATTGGCTCACTAGGTAAGAGCTACTAATCAGTCTCCTCCTCTTCCTCATCATGAGACCTTTTCGAGGCAGTTGCCCATCAAAAATAATGATTTGTGTTCTTAACCACTGCAGAGTTGTGTATTAAATATCAAATTCTATTAATGAACATTGAGCATAAATAAAAATAGGCCAGTCTGCACCTGAAGCTGACCCTGAGCCACAGCCCTCTGTGCTTGGATCCCAGTGGGAGAGAACTAGTGTCCAAGGATTGCTAACACACCTGAGAGTGCAGATAAGACTCTCACTTCTGCTCTGAGGAACCTGCCAGGAGCCCTCAGGACTCAGGAGCTGAAGAGAAGTCTGGGACAGGATCCTTCCAGTTTCTGTGTGCCCCTGGAGCTGTCCCTGTGCCACAACTCTCTGTGCCTGGATCCCTCTGGGAGAGAGCTGGTCTCCCAGGAGTACTGACACATAGACTTATAGTTGGGTCAAACCACTGTCAAAGAGAGCAAGACCAGCTAAGACCAGAAATAACCAGATGGTGAGAGGCAAGTGCAAGAACATAAGCAACAGAAGATACCAACTCCACTTGGCATCTTCAGAACCCAGTCCTTCCATCACAGCAAGTCCAGGATGCCCCAACACACCGGAAAAGTAAGATTATGATTTAAAACCTCATCTCATGATGATATTAGAGGACTTTAAGAAGGGCAAGAATAACTCCCTTAAAGAAATACAGGACAACCCAGGTAAACAGGTAGAAGCCCTTAAAGAGGAAACAAAAAAATCCCTTAAAGAATTACAGGAAAACACAAACAAACAAGTGAAGGAATTGAACAAAACCATCCAGGATCTAAAAATGGAAATAGAAACAATAAAGAAATCACAAAGGGAGACAACCCTGGAGATAGAAAACCTAGAAAAGTGATCAGAAGTCATAGATACAAGCTTCACCAACAGAATACAAGAGATAGAAGAGAGAATATCAGGGGCAGAAGATACCACAGAAAACATTGACACAACACTCAAAGAAAATGCAAAATGCAAAAAGCTCCTAACCCAAAACATCCAGGAAATTAGGACATAATGAGAAGATCAAACCTAAGGACAATAGGTATAGAAGAGAGTGAAGATTCCCAACTTAAAGGGTCAGTGAATATCTTCAACAAAATTATAGAAGAAAACTTCCCTAACATAAAGAAAGAGATGCCCATAAGCATACAAGAAACCTACAGAACTCCAAATAGATTGGACCAGAAATGAAATTCCTCTTGTCCCATAATAGTCAAAACACTAAATGTACTAAACAAAGAAAGAGTATTAAAAGCAGTAAGAGACAAAGGTCAAGTAACATATTAAGGACAGACCTATCAGAATTACACCAGACTTCTCAACAGAGACTGTGAAAGCTAGAAGATTCTAGGCAGATGTCATACAAACCCTAAAAGAACACAAATGCCAGCCCAGGCTATATATCCAGCAAAACTCTCAATTACCATAGATGGAGAAACCAAGATATTCCATGACAAAACCAAATTTACACATTATCTTTCCACAAATCCAGCACTACAAAGGATGGAAAACTCCAACATAAGGAGGGAAGCTACGCCCTAAAAAAACCAAGAAAGTAATCTTTCAACCAACCCAAAAGAAGATAGCCACACAAACATAATTCCACCTCTAAAAACATTATAGTAAACAATAATCATTGACCTGTAACATCTCTCAATATCAATGGATTCAATTCCCCAACAAAAAGACATAGACTAACAGACTGGATATGTAAAGAGGACCCAGCATTTTGTTGCATACAGGAAATGCACCTCAGTGACAAACACAGACACTTCCTCAGAGCAAAAGGCTGGGTGAAAGTTTCCGAGCAAATGGTCCTAAGAGACAAGCTGGAGTAGCCATTCTAATATCAAATAAAATTGAATTTCAACCAAAAGTTATCAAAAAAGGTAAGGCAGGACACTTCATACTTGTCATACGAAGAATCCACCAAGATGAACTCTCAATTCTGAATGTCTATGCTCCAAATGCAAGGGTAACCACATTTATAAAAGAAACTTTACTGGGGCTGGGGATTTAGCTCAGTGGTAGAGCACTTACCTAGGAAGTGCAAGGCCCTGGGTTTGGTCCCCAGCTCCGAAAAAAAGAACCAAAAAAAAAAAAAAAAAAGAAACTTTACTAAAACTCAAAGCATACATTACACCTCACACAACAATAGTGGGAGACTTCAATACTCCACTCTTCATCAATGAACATTTCATGGCAACAGAAACTAAACAGGGACACAGTGAAACTAACAGAAGTTATGAACCAAATGGATTTAACAGATATCTATAGAACATTTTATCCTAAGACAAGAGAACATGCCTTCTTCTCAGCATGGTACCTCATGGTACCTTCTCCAAAATTGTCCATATAATCAGTCACAAAACAGACCTCAGCAGACACAAGAAGATAGAAATAATCCCATGCATCCTACACGATGTCCATGGACTAAGACTGTTCTTCAATAATAACAAAAACAACAGGAAGCCCACATACACATGGAAGCTGAACAATGCTCTACTCAATCATAACTTGGTCAAGGAAGAAATAAAGACTTTTTATAATTTAATGATAACGAAGGCACAACATATCCAAACTTATGGGACACAGTGAAAGCAGTGCTAAGAGGAAAACTCAAAGCTCTGAGTGCCTCCTCAAAGAAACTGAAGAGAACACACATTAGCAGCTTGACAGCACACCTGAAAGCTCTGGGGAAAAAAAAGCAAATATACCCAAGAGGAGTAGACAGCAGGAAATAATCAATCTGAGGGCTGAAATCAAGGAGAAACAAAAAGAACTATACAAAGAATCAACAAAACCAGGAGTTGGTGCTTTGAGAAAATCAACAAGATAAACCTTTAGCCAGACTAACCAGAATGCATAGAAACAGTATCCAAATTAACAAGAGAAACTGAGGAAATCCAAAAAACCATCAGATCCTACTATAAAAGCCTATACTCAACAAAACTGGAAAATCTGGAGGTACCAGCGTTAACTCAGGATCAGATAAACTATCTAAACAGTCTTATAACTCCTAAAGAAATAGAAGCAGTCATTAAAAGTCTTCCAACCAAAAACAAAACAAAACAAAACAGTATCAGATGGATTTAGTGCAGAATTCTTTCAGACCTTCATAGAAGACCTAATACCAATAGTCTCCAAACTTCCACACAATAGAAATAGAAGGAACACTACCCGAGTTGTTCTATGAAGCTACAATTACATTTCTACCTAAAACACACAAAGACCCAACAAAGAAAGAGAACTTCAGACTAATTTCCCTTATGAATATTGATGTCAAAATACTCAATAATATTCTCACAAACCAAATCCAAGAACACATCAAAATGATCATCATGAGCAAAAGGCTTCTTCCCAGGGATATAAGAATGATTCAATATACGGAAATCCATAAATGTAATCCACTATTTAAACAAACTAAAGAAAAACCCATGATCATCTCATTAGATGCTGAGAAAGTATTTAACAAATTCAATACCCCTTCATGATAAAAGTCTTAGAAAGATCAGGAATTCAAGGGGCGTAGCATAGTAAAAGCAATATACAGGAAACCAGTAGCCACCATCAAGGTAAATGGAGAGAAACTTGAAACTAAATTCAAGGACTAGACAAGGCTGCCCACTTTCTCCCTACCTATTCATTATAGTAGTTGAAGTCCTAGCCAGAATAATTAGAAAACTAAAAGGTCAAAGGGATACAAATTGGAAGAGAAGCCAAAATATTGCTGTTTGCAGATGATATGATAATATACTTAAGTGACCTCAAAAATTCCACCAGAGAACTCCTACAACTGATAAATAACTTTAGCAAAGTGGCTAGATATAAAATTAACTCAAACAAATCAGTAGCCTTCCTCCACTCAAAAGATAAACAGACTGAGAAAGAAATTAGAGAAATGACACCCTTCACTTTAGTTACAAATACTATACAATACCATGGTGTGACTCTAACCAAGCAAGTGAAAGATCTGTATGACAAGAACTTCAAGTCTCTGAAGAAAGAAATTGAAGAAGCTCTCAAAAAATAGAAAGACCTCCCATGCTCATGGATTGGCAGGATTAATAATAGTAAAAATGGCCATTTTACCAAAAGCAATCACCATCAAAATTCCAACTCAATTCTTCACAGAGTTAGAAAGAACCATTTGCAAATTCATTTGGAATAACCAAAAAAAAAAAAAAAAAAGCCCAGGAGAGCGAAAAACTATCCTCAACAATAAAAGAACTTCTAGGGGATTTATCATCCCTGACCTCAAGTTGTATTACGAAGCAATAGTGATAAAAAACTGTATGATATTGGTACAGAGACAGGCAGGTAGATCAATGAAATAGACTTGAAGACCTAGAAATGAACCCACAGACCTATGGCCACTTGATCTTTGATAAAGGAGCTAAAACCATCCAGTGTAAAAAAAAAAAAAAAAAAGACAGTATTTTCAAGAAATGGTGCTGGTTCAAGTAGAGGTCAGCATGTAGAAGAATGCAAATCAACCCATTCTTATCGCCATGTATAAAGATCAAGTCTTAGTGGATCTTGGACTTCCACATAAAACCAGATACACTGAAACTAATAGAAGAAAAAGTGGCAAAGAGCCTCGAACACATGGGCACTGGGAAAAATTTCCTGAACAGAACACCAATGGCTTATGGTCTAAGATCAAGAATTGACAAATGGAACCTCATAAAATTGCAAAGCTTCTGCAAGACAGAGGACACTGTCATTAGTACAAAACAGCAACCAACAAATTGGGAAAAGATCTTTACCAATCCTACATCTGATAGAGGGCTAATATCCGATATATACAAAGAACTCAAGAAGTTAGACTCCAGAGAACCAAATAACCCTATTAAAAATGGGGTAAAAAGCTAAACAAATAATTGTCAAGTGAGGAATATCAAATGGCTGAGAAGTACCTAAAGAAATGTTCAGCATCCTTAGTCATCAAGGAAATGCAAATCAAAACAACCCTGAGATTCTACCTCACACCAGTGAAATGGCTAAGATCAAAAATTCAGGTGACAGTAGATGCTGGCAAGAATGTGGAGAAAAAGAAACATTTCTCCATTGTTGGTGGGATTGCAAACTGGTACAACCACTCTGGAAATCAGTCTGGTGGTTCCTCAGAAAATGGGACATAGTAGTACCTGACGACCCAGCTATACCACTCCTGAACATACACCCAAATGATGCTCTAATATATAACAAGGACACATGCTCCACTATGTTCATAGCAGCCTTATTTATAATAGCCAGAAGCTGGAAGGAACCCAGATGTCCTGCAACAGAGGAATTGATACAGAAAATTTGGTACATCTACACAATGGAATATTACTCAGCTATCAAAAACAACGATTTCATGAAATTCTTAGGGAAATGGATAGAACTAGAAAATATCCTGAGTGAGGTAACCCAATCACTAAAGAACATTCATGGGATGCACTCACTGATAAGTGGATATTAGCTCAAAATATCGGAATACTGAAGATACAATTCACAAACCACATTAAGCTCAAGAAGAAGGAAGACCAAAGTGTGGATGCTCCAGACTTTTCTTAGAAGGGGGAACAAAATTCTCACAGGAGGAAATATGGAGACAAAGTGTGGAGCAGAGACTGAAAGGCCATCCAGAGACTGCCCGACATGGGTAGGTATCCCATATACAGACACCAATCCCAGACAATATTGTGGATGCCAAGAAGTGCATGCTGACAGGAGCCTCATACAACTGTCTACTGAGAGGCTCTGCCAGAGCTTTACAAATACAGAGGCAGATGCTTGCAGCCAACCATTTAACTGAGAACAGGGGAATGGAGGAGTTAGAGATATGAGTGGAGTAGTTGTAGGGGTTTGCAACCCCATAAGAAGAATACAATATCAACCAACCAGTCTCCCAAAGCTCCCAGGGACTAAACCATCATCCTAAGAGAACACAGGGATGGACCTATGGCTCCATCCACATATGTAGCAGAGGATGGCCTTGTTGGGCATCAGTGGGAGGAGAGGTCCTTGGTCCTCTCAGGGTTCAATGCCCCAGTGTAGGGGAATATTTGAGCAGGGAGGTGGGAGAGAATGGGTGGGTGGGTGGGTGAGGGGGAGTGCCCTCACAGAAGCCGGGTAGCAGATTTCTGGAGGAGAAACTGGGAAATGGGATAACATTTAAAATGTAAATAAAAAATGCAATTAAAAAAATGAAGGCAAATGCTACCAAGGCTGCTAACCTTTAAAAAATAAATAAAAATAAGCTATTTCTGATCACAAGTTAAAACAAACCAAAATCTTTTTTTCTGTCCTCTGCAGTAGCCTCAAGTTTTAAATTTGCTAATGTTTGTTTCTTGCTATTTGATCCATTTATATTTTTTGGTATGCTATTCACTGTATATTGTGTCTCCTCTTTGAAGTTCTACCATGTTTTATAATTTTAGAGGGAAAACATCTGACAGAGGAACAGATTCCAGACTGATCATCAGCTCCTGTAGAACAACTCTTTGGTGCAGGTCCAGCTGGATGTTCAGATCCAGTGCCTAACATGGGATTCTCTAGAATAGGAACCTGTTGACCAGAATTAGTTTGAAATGTTTAAATCTATGAGCCCCAGCAGTTTGGATGGAAACTCTGAAATTGCCTAGTAGAATATCCAAGTAGAGGTTAGTGGCAGGTTAGTGGTTAGTTTCCCTCTCCAGCCCATTAACAAGGGTTACAGTGTGTTTTCATGAAGTCCCCAGTGCCCCACCTGGCATATGTTTATCTGACAGTGTTTTGTGACGTGTCCCTGATATTCTGCCCTGCCCCAGGTAGCATCTGTAGATTGTGTTTGCAACCATATTAGAATGTCGTTTTATAGTTCTTGTGACTTTTTGCATCCATCAGAAAACTGTTTAATTTTTAAAAATCTATTTCCTTCAGGTATGATGCCAGCTTGAAGTCGGTTCCACCTCTGGATTTTGGCACCCCGACATTGCATTATTTTGAAGACTGGGGTGTTGTGACTTATGGAAGTGCACTACCTGCAGAAATCAACAGATCATTCCTTTCCTTCAAGTCAGGAAAGCTTGGGGGGCGTGCAATATATGACATTGTCCACAGAAATAAATATAAAGAATGGATCAAAGGGTGGAGAAATTTTAATGCAGGACATGAGCATCCTGACCAAAACTCTTTCACTTTTGCCCCCAACGGTGTGCCATTCATTACCGAGGCCCTCTATGGGCCGAAGTACACCTTCTTTAACAATGTACTAATGTTTTCTCCAGCTGTGTCAAAGAGTTGCTTTTCTCCCTGGGAGGGTCAGGTCACAGAAGATTGCTCATCAAAATGGTCAAAATACAAGCATGACCTGGCAGCCAGCTGTCAGGGGAGAGTAATTGCAGCAGAGGAAAAGGATGGGGTTGTTTTTATCCGAGGAGAAGGTGTAGGAGCGTATAACCCCATGCTCAACCTGAAGAACATTCATCGGAATCTCATCCTCCTCCACCCACAACTTCTCCTCCTTGTAGACCAGATACACCTGGGAGAGGAGAGTCCCCTGGAGACAGCAGCTAGTTTCTTCCACAATGTGGATGTCCCCTTTGAGGAGACAGTAGTAGATGGGGTCCACGGAGCTTTCATCCGGCAGCGAGATGGTCTCTATAAAATGTACTGGATGGATGATACTGGTTATAGCGAGAAAGCAACCTTTGCCTCAGTGACGTATCCTCGGGGCTATCCTTACAATGGAACAAATTATGTGAATGTCACCATGCATCTTCGAAGTCCCATCACCAGGGCAGCTTACCTCTTCATAGGGCCATCTGTGGATGTCCAGAGCTTCAGCATCCACGGTGACCCTCAGCGGCTGGATGTGTTCGTAGCTACCAGCGAACATGCCTACGCAACTTACCTGTGGACAGGTGAGAACACGGGGCAGTCTGCCTTTGCACAGGTCATTGCGGATCATCAGAAAATCCTGTTTGACCAGAGTTCAGCCATCAAAAGCACCACTGTCCCGGAAGTGAAAGATTACGCTGCTATTGTGGAACGGAATCTGCAGCATTTTAAGCCCGTGTTCCAGCTGCTTGAGAAGCAGATCCTGTCTCGAGTCCAGAACACAGCTAGCTTTCGGAAGACTGCTGAGCGCCTACTGAGGTTTTCGGATAAGAGACAGACAGAGGAGGCCATTGACAGGATCTTTGCTATATCCCAGCAACAGCGGCAGCAGCGAGGCAAGTCAAAGAAAAGCCGAAGGACCGGCAAGCATTACAAGTTTGTGGATGCCGTCCCTGATATTTTTGCACAGATTGAAGTCAATGAGAAGAAGATTCGACAGAAAGCTCAGATTTTAGCACAGAAAGAACAGCCTATAGATGAAGATGAAGAAATGAAAGACCTTTTGGATTTTGCTGATGTCACGTATGAGAAGCATAGAAACGGGGGCTCCATGAAAGATGGCTTTGGACAGGCGCGGATGGTGACAAGTCACAACAGAGCACCTTCACTGTCGGCCTCGTACACCAGACTCTTCTTGATTCTGAACATTGCCATCTTCTTTGTCATGTTGGCTATGCAGCTGACTTATTTCCAGAGGGCTCAGAGCCTCCATGGCCAAAGGTGTCTTTATGCAGTTCTCCTAATAGATAGCTGTGTCTTATTGTGGTTGTATTCCTCCTGTTCTCAATCTCAGTGCTAACACCAAAGCCTTTCATGATTGTGAAATATATAGGAGCATTTCATTATCATCCTAATTTGTTATGATTTCTCCCCTAGGTTTATTTAGGCAAATTCAAGGGAAGATGTTTTCACACCCAGAGAACTCTGAACTAGATACACAAAGCATGTACCTAAGGTATAAAAATAGCTTTGGCTGACCCCTCGTGCTTCTTTCTGGGAATGTTTGGCTTGACTGACTGACCGGTTGCTATTAGAAGAGACAAAAATGCCTGTTTTTTTTGACATATTTCTGTTAATATTAAGAAAAAATGAATTGGACTTTATTATCATTAATTTAATTGTTAGGAGCTTCCAGATTCTGTATTATTGAACATATGGAGACACATAATTCCAAGCAACACAGACTGTTAAAATATAATGGGAACCGATATCTAGGACCTGGGAAATCACACAGTAAAATGGTAGCAGAAGATCATAAAGGAACTAAAATTTTTTTAGCAGGAAACAGATACAAATGAACATCTTTTTGATGATGTTGGTCAACGCAGGGATGTGATTTGTGGCTTTTTGATAAATAATACAATAACAAATAATTTTGTATTCTCTTTCCCTTTTATGTAAAATGTTTATAGACCCAACAGCTAAAGTTTTCAAAATAAACTATTTTATATCTTGAAATTCAATACCAAAGAACATAGAACTCAAGTTTTGGTGTGATTCTCATGTTTTTACCTAGAAAGTTTTCTTCAAGTTTATTTTGCTAAATAAACCATTCATAATTATGATCTCTCCTGCTCTGGGTGTGTTTCTTCTGTGTTCCATTGAATTCAAAGTGCATTGACAGTTTCCAGAATCTTCCACGAGAGGTCTTCATTTGACTATGCATTCATTAAACTTACTTGATTTTTGAAAAACACAATTTCATGTTTTTACATGAAAAACATCATTTTATATTTTTCTTGTCTAAGCATATTTCAAACAGTTAACACAGAAACCACAATCCGGTTGCCTAAGTAAAACAATGTTTCTGTAATTAGGTGCAATCGCGTCCTCAGGGGCTAACAGCAGCGGATAATATTGGAAATGCAGCCCATGGTTTCTGCTTGAGCAGAAGAAAATGTTACACTTGGACTGAAAGCATAAGTCATCTTACATATAGTGTAGTTGAGGCTGATAAATCTCTCACTTGAAAATGGAAAATGTATTGAGCACCCATTTTTGGAATAAGGACATGCCCACTGAGCTCTGCATAATAGCAGACTTAATAATAATAGTAAAACATAATAGTCAAACTTAAGTTTGACTTGGGGCAGTGCCACGAATCTTATGCTCGAAGCCTAGAAGCTGACTTCTGAGCAAGTAGTTTGTCCCTCACAGGGGCTGTCTCTGGGGAGGATGTCATTACACACTGCTTAAAGAATGATGTTTTCCAAAGAATAATGCTTCTGTTTGTCCTGCATGGTTGCTCTTACTGGGCTTAAACTTGCTTTATGTGACAGATTCTTTGTTTACTTAACCTCATTCAACATTCCTGTCTTCTTTCTCATTCAAGAAGATGAATTGTCTGAAAGGGATTTTTTTTTTTTAAAGGAGTTGGAGGACTGCTCTTTGAGGTTACAAAGAAAACCTGACCTCAGCTCCAAAACATGAGCATGATTAATAGCAAAGCCCAAGTGAGAGCCAAATGTAGCTTTCCTTTTAAATTAATAACAAATTAGGTTCAGGCTTGATTAGCATTAGTCATCATATCATTGTGTGATCCCCTTTAACCAGAACATGACCTCCTTTTTTCGAAGTAATTAAAAATTATGTTACTATTGTATTTTTTAAATTAATGAATCAGGTACATGAGTTTCCCACTTCCAGTGAATAGTGGAATTTTTTTTTATTTTAAAAGAAATTTCTTGGATTTTAATTGACCAAGTTAAAGATCATGCTAAAAATACATCAGGTCTTTTCATAATGAGACATGTTTTATATCAGGGATAGGATATACTTGGATCAAACTAAGGAACTTTGTATCTTTAATTAAACCAAGCAATGCTTGGTCTCCCTTGAAACTGAGCAGTCAATATGAACTCTGTCTCAGTGCAGCTCACAGTAAAAGGAATGCTTCAAGTTTGTGACTAATCTATGAGCTGTTGTTCAGGACTGGGCAGGACTTTGGGTCTCAGCCTCTAAGGAAATACGAGCATCATTAACACAGTCAGAGGCTGTGTGGTGAAAGCAGCATAGTCTGGGTTTTTGGCTGATTAGCTTTTTAAGGCTCCATAGTGATGCTATGAGAACATTCTCTGGATATAATTCTTAAAATTGTTAAAGTCACAATGTCTAGTGTTGAACACGTTTAATCCCAATGCTTGGGAGGTAGGGACAGGTAGGTCTTTGTGAGTTCGAAGCCAACTATATAATGACTTCTCACATAGCCCTGGCTGTCTCATAGGAAAAATAGAAGTCAGAAAGGTGGGCTATCAAGACAGTCTAGTGTGTAAAGTGCTTGTGCACATATAGGCATGAATTTGAATCCCTAGTGCTCTTAAAAGCTAGGCACATCCCTCACACATGTAGCAGATATACAGCTTGGGTTTCATGTTGGTCCTTCAACAACTGGAGCAGGGGCTGACCCTGACTCTGTGGCCTGCCTGTGGATCCTGTTCCCCTAACTGGATCACTTTTTCTGACCTCAGTGGGAGAGGATGTGCAGGGACTTGATGTGCCAGGGTGAATTGGTACCCTTATCAGAGGAGAAGGGGATGGGCTACATGAAGGGGGGATGAGAGGAGAGGAGAGGAGAGGAGAGGAGGTTCTGCAATCATTATGTAAAGTGAATAGTGGAGAAAATAAACAGAAAAGATGCACAGAGGAGGTAGGGATGAGTGAATCCCTGAGTTTGCCAGCCAGACCTAGTTGAGACAAAAGGATGATCCCTGTGTCCAGTGAAGAGACCCTGTTTCAAAACTGAAGTGGAAGACAATATAACAAGACACCTGATGTCAACTGTTGGCCTCCAAACTCATATGTATGAGCCCGTGTCACATACACCACACACAGGACACACAGAAAAAATACACATGGCTTATAGAATCCATTCTAGAGCAGCTTTAATTATTAAAATGTATTACCTAGACTTAATGATTTTTTTCCACAAAGATTTACGTCATAGCTTTAAAGTGTTACATTTCAAGATTTCCACGGAGAATCTTTTTAACAGAGTACATTGCACACCAGATAATAAGACTTTTTCAAGAAAATTTTACATTATGAATTTATGGCTTTCTAAGAAAACTTTTTTCAGTAGTAGGACTTGAACCTAGGGCCTGGTGCATGGTAGACATGTGTGGCACCTCTGAGATAGATCCCTAGAGCTTTTATAGTTTTGACATGGGAGCTCATTAGGTGGTTGCCTTTGAACCCATCCTGCAACCCAGGTGGGCCTTGAACATGTGCAAGGCTTAGAGTCGAGAAATTCCTATTAGTTTGTAAACTACACAAAAAGGAATCTGAGATTTCTCCAAGTTTTAAAAACGTTCAAATGAATGAACATTGTATTTGTAACTTTAAAAGTAAATTCAAGGCCAGCAAGATGACTTAGTGAGTAAAGGGTGCTTATTGCACAAGACTAGAGACTGAGTCTTGTACCTGGAACCTGCATACAATGGAAGGAGAAAACTGACTCCAAAATGTTCTCTACCACAAGTGTGCCACAGCATACATGCGCGTGTGCGCGCGCACACACACACACACACACACACACACAAACACACACTCATCATCATCGTTTTTAAAACTAAATCCACATATTTAGAATTATAAAACAAGATTAATATGGCTTCACAGACTTAAGGTGTGACTGGTGCAGAATGGATAAGGGGAGAAGGATGGGAAAAAGATACACAGCCTCATAGAATTATACGTGACTTGGATTATGAATGCTGAGCTAGTCCCCAAGGGTTGAAAATGTGTGGATGAGCTTTAAATCAAGAGTCTTTTGCTAGTAGCCACAACTGCTTTATTGTAGATGACAGCTCTTATGCTTAGAGGATAGCGTTCTACAACACCAGATAATAGGTAAGATGTTACATTGGCCTTTAAAGCATTCCTTAAGAATTTGGACTTTACTCTGTAGCAAGGGCTTCTCACCTTTTTGATTTCTTGGCATAATTGAGATATGATACAGACCCATTTCTGAGAGAGCATAGGAGAATTTTTATGGTATGAAAATTATGTACGAATAATGATTTCATACACCCTCCTGTTTTGAAAACTTGAAGTGGCTGTGATGTAGCCTGACATCTTAGTCTGAATTTTGCTGAATTTAATATGACTCTATAGACTGAGCAAATTATAAACAGTATCTGTCCATTTGACTTACAGTCTGCCCACTGGGAAATCTGAGACCTAATGCCACATACCATGAGGACTTTCTTGTTGCAACAGGACATGGCCAAAGCTAACATATATCAGAGAAAAGAGATGGAGCAAACTGAAGAAAGGGGCCACATTGCATTTTTAATAACTAACCTACATGTGGAGGTCATTTTTCTCAAAGCCATCATGATGGTGTGCAGTAACAATTTTAGAGTTTTGAATTCTTTAAAAAACTCAGAAATACTATAAGAATATGTTTCCATTTTAATCACCAGTGTGGGGGTCTGGGGCTGCTTCACAGCAGCTGACTACAATTTGTCACGTGCTTTAGCGTAGGCACAGTTTTGTCAGTTGCAGATAGTTTCCATGGTTTTGTGACTTTTGGCATTCTGGGGAGTTTTCAGGGGGGTCTATCAGTACTAAGGCCCTGAGAGGGAGTGTGGGTTGTTTGTTGTTTGTTGGTTGGTATTGGTCACAGTTTGTGAAGCAGTCATGTGCAAAAAAGAAACAAGAAGAAATTAGGCTACTTTTTGCTGAGTTCCTTGGGGCAAGTTTGATCTTCACCATCAGGGTATCTAACAATAACATCACCCTCTTTGTTGCCCATGGCATTATTCAGGGATCTCTTTCCTTTTCCCCCTATTTTTTCCCTCTTTTATCTAGTGTTAGGGGATTGAAAGGGTGGAAAGGGGGTGGTGGTGGAGAAAGGTGGAAGAGAAAAGAACCCATGAAAAAGGCAAAGACTATCTATAATGGCAGTTAAACATTTCAACAAGTTTTTTGGAGGGGGCATTCAACCACACCACTCCATATCCCATACTTACACTGTAGGGGGGTTGGGATATTGCTCTAACTGGAATCCACTGTAAGCAATGGGGAGACAGTAAGGAACTTTCTCTTTAAATGAAAAGACATGCATTATAGAAAGACAATTATGGCTTTCATGTAGACGGGCCCAGTGGGGAGGATTAGAAGCTATTTCCATAGTTTAGGTGGGAGATCATTAGCACCTTGACAGCCCACAGGGAAAGCATGTGACTGAAGGCATGTGTGCTTTGTGGGAATGTTGACCAGACAAAGGATGAGTCACGATCAGTCATGAGGTATGTATCTGAGACCTGTCTGTCATATAAGAACAAAACATCCTGTGAGTTTATGCCTTACTCACCTGACCATCCTGAACCCTAGGAAATTGCTCAGATTGTCCTGCTGTTTCTATTTTCAGGCCCCCTTTTCCAGGGATTACATTTAGATCAGCATGGCTAGAGTGTTGGGTGGGTAGTGGAGAGGGACGGGAAAAGACACTGGAGATGGAGAGATAGACCAGGCTAATTTTAAAAAGAAACAATACAAGGGCTGAGAGATGCCTCAGTGGTTAAGAACATTCACTTGGCGCTCTTGTAGAGAACCTAGATTCAGTTTTCAGAAGTCAGAAGAAGGTTCGCATCAGTCTCAACACAAGTTCTGGGAGATACAGCTTCCTCATCTGGCCTCTGTGAGTACCCAGCACACATACAGTGCACATACATTCATACTCTTGAAATAAAAATACATTTTTTAAGAACAAAAGAATATAGGTAGCAAGACTGCCAGTCCTCAGAATGCCTTCACAAGTTGGTGTGGGAGTGGGGATGGGGTTGTCTCTGTGATTGACATCCCAGTGCTTTCGATGGTAAGGCTCAAAAGGAAAGCACGAATGATTTGGTATGTGAATTTGAGGTTTTGGATTAAGGTAGTTTGGTTTGATACATGAGCTTCCTAAAATATTGCTGCCAAACCCAGTTAGTGGTAGTTTAGCTTCTAGGGATCATTCTCTGAATACGAGTTTAAAATGGTGTAGGCACCTTCATTTTCTTTTCAAGAAATAAGAATACTAGGCTGGAGGAACAGGGAACGTCTTGTATTGTCTCTGCCATCTTTCAGCCTCTGTCATCACCACTCTTGCCTCAGAGTTAGGAGCTTCCAGAAGGTGTTTCCTTTTGCCTTCCTATTTAAACACCACACCAAATGCTCTAGTGAATATATCTCATGCCATTTACTTTTTACTTTTTACTTTTTACTTTTTACTCATGCCATTTTGTTTTTGTTTTTGTTTTTTTTTTCCAAGACAGGGTTTTTCTGTGGAGCCCTGGCCATCCTGGAATGTAGACCAGGCTGGTCTTAACTCAGAGATGCATCAGCCTCTGCCTTCAGGGTGATGGGGCTAAAGGCGTGTGCCCCGCTGTCCAGCTGAGAATTCTTAGAGAGTTTTTTTTAAACCAAAGTTGCAGTTTTAACTGAATGATTGATTTAAAATTGATTGTTATTTCTGAATACTGCCCTTGTGTGGCTCACTTAGGAAACTGCCAGTGTTTGTGTGTGTGTGTGTGTGTGTGTGTGTGTGTGTGTGTGTGTGTGTGTGTGTCTGCACATACAATGACCCACATATGTGGGTCGGAGGACAACTAGAAGGTATTGAATTTCCTCTTCCACCCTGTGGACCCCCCCCCCAAACATCGGACTCAGGCTGAGATCTCTTTAGTGTTCAAAGAGACCATAATAGTAATCATAATCATTCATCTGTCTTCCATGAGAGACAGCAGAGAAGGGATGGTGGTTCTTACACAGTACCTGGCCAATATTACACTTCTTATTCAAACAATGTTTGATGACATGATAGAATAAAGGATCGACTGAGTGCATATGTCAAAGAGCATAGTCCTGGAGAATTTCAGCATCAATCTTGCTGTAAACTAAGTGTGCCTCACACCCAAATTCATGTTGGGACTGAATCCTCAGTGTCGTGGTGCTAGGGAAATGGTGCTTTGGGAAGATGATAAAGTTGTGAGAGTGGATCAGCCCTCTTGTGGAGAAGTTAGCACTCTTATACCAGAGACTCCAGACAGGCCCCTTCTTTCTTCTACTATGAGAGCTCACAGTGGAAAGAACCACTTATGAACCACCACGCTGGTTCCAAAGCTGCCAGTTCCTTTATCTCAAGCTTTGCAGCTTCGAGAAATACATGGTTCTTGCTTAAGATTCATATTTTTGTTAGAATGGCTGAATCAACTAAAAGCTGAATTTCTTGTAATAACCGTTAATCAGCCACAGAGTGGCCCCAAGAAGTGTCCAACTAAATCCTGGAGCTGTTTCAAAATGATCATCTCTGAGCCTCAGGACAAGCCCTGAAACTCCATCTACATGACATCATGCACTTGAAAGATAGATGTTAACAAGGGCACGAGCAGAAGCTACAATGCTGTCACTTGTGGGCTGCTGCAGAGTGAACACGAATGCCCAGATGCCAAAGCACAATCTGAAATAACATACAATCCATGTGTCGTGCTGGAAACCACTGCCAACCCACCTACCCCTGCCAAGTGTTAGCAGCTGCCTCGGCAAGTGCCTCTGGGGTTCCAGACTTGTGCAATCCCCAAAGCAGGGCCAGTCAGTGCCTCCGACTCCTGGAGAACACAGACAATGCACTTTGGGTGTGGAGAAGTGGGCAGCCATGTGGTAGGCAGGGTTGGCTGTTCAGCTGGCCTTTCAGCCACACCTTCTAGAGTTCACAAACTTCCTGGAAAGGCCTCTGGCAAGAAGGGTATGGCACATGAGTTACCGTGTGTTTTCTCTGCAGCTAAATGGCATTTCTGTGTTGCCCCTGGATTTAAGAGCCTATTTCTTTAATGAGAGGATCTTTATAAGCTCACTCCTGAAAAGTCATTTCTTATTTTTAAAAATGAATTTAGATGCCAGAGAAAGTAAGGAATAAGGGAATATTTGATAATTCTGCAAAATAAGTTTGTTTTAAAAATTAGTTTATAAGGAGTCCATATGCTAGGCTTATTTTATAAAAATAGGCTAAAATTAAAAAAATTCTCTCAATGCAGACTTGTATCATGACTATTTAAGCACTCTGGTCAACCATGGTAAGAGCACTACTTTCCTAAGAGCGAGTGGGGCTCAGGGACCACTCCCTACAGCCCCTTGTTACAAACAGGAAGGCAGGTTAGAGATGCACAGCCAGCAATGGCTGCAGGCCAGGGTATGAATTTCATAACTTCCAGCACTTGAGTTTTAATTATTTGGAATGCATAAAGTACCAAACAATAACCAGTTAAAATATCGAGCTATATATAGTTATATAGGAAATATGAAATCAAAGCTACAACACTATAAATTTTTAACAGTGGAAAACCTTACCATTCAACTTTTTGGACAAAATAAATTTATATCTTTATTAAAGATACTCTAAGGGAATTTTCATGATTAGAAGTTAATGCTACTATGTGCCATAGTTTAGAACTCTACAGTACTGCCTGTGGGAAGTATAAAATGAAATACTGTCAGCTTAAAATAGACTTCTGCTTTTTTTCCTAGTTCTAGTTTGCATTCAAACTAAGACTCACTTTGACCTCCATAAACCCAAGATGATGTCTGATTTGTCTTCATTTTTTAATTTAATATACATTATTCTGTAGCTATTGCCCTTAAGTCAAAAAGGTATGTGTTTTTTTTCAAGTGGTTGACCTGAATGGAATTAGTGTGAAAGTGCGATGCTTTTAATTGGCCAATACTGTATGCATAAAATCCATCTACTTTTTCCCCAGGAAGAGAAGATTTGACTGGGTTCTTAGCAGGAGGTTCAGAGATGCAACAGGCCAGCATTTTTCACACTCAGTACACCATGCAGATATCTGCTACTCACTCCCTTTTGTTAAACACAGCATTATACAGGAGGAAAATGGTGGCCATGATTTTGTTTTGATTTGCTTATTTTTTTCTTTTGCTTTATTTAATTTTTAGAGCCTTTCACTGAGTTTTTCCACTTCTTGCAGGTTCAGGTACTTTTTTGTTGTTGTTTTCTTTTGTCCCCTAAGGCCTTTCCTGGTTCCTTCTTAAGTTTGACCTTTTTAACTGACCCATGGTAGTTGCACATTTGTATAGGGCCTGGTGTGCTCTTGCTGTGCATGTATACATTGTGTAATTATGATATCGAATCAATCACCATTTTTAGTATCTCAGACATTTATTGTTCTTTGGGTTGGGAGCACTCTGTCCTCTCTCCTAGCATTTTAGAAATATTCAGTGAAATATTATTAACCAGAGTCACCCACTGCATGGCAGAAGACTGAAGCAAGCTCAGCGTATCCAAATGCAGCTCACTCATTAAATTCTCCCTTCCTCATCCACTTCCTTCCGTGGGTGAGCTTTTCCATTTCCTCTCATCAGTGCCTGTCTTTGTGCACCTGTGCTGAGTCCTTCACCTTCATACCCTCCAGGGTTACCGTTGCCGATGTAAAGAACAGGGTTTCATTCTTTTATGATTTTTCCCTTTAATGAGCTAGAATTGTGTTGCAGAAAGCTAGAACTGAAAGGTATCTCCAAACATTTTCCGCTTTATTTTTCTAATGTTTGTTGAGCTAACTCTAGGTTGAATCCTCAAAATAGTATAATAATAATAATAATAATAATAATAATAATAATAATAATAATTTAATGCTATTTTTCATTAAATCAAAAGGTCTGATATTTTGCCCCCTAAATATCTGATGCCATCAAATATTAACATCTGTTCCCTCTAGCTCATCATGAAAAGAACAAAAACCTGAACCCTCTCTGTTTTTAACATGTGATCCATCCCTTAGAGAATCTCATTTTAATTCTTACTGAGGCTGTAAGCATGGGCTCAGGTGGCATAACAAGAAGATGAAGGTCAACCACACACTTCCAGTGTGAGGGCTTTGGACAGGAAGACCACTCCCCCTCCCCCACTGCTGAGACATCAGAGAACTAGAGAGAAGGGATTTGAGCTCTGCGAGCAGGAAAATAAAAACCATAGCCAAAAGCGGGAGGGTAAAAAGGTCACAGTGAGAGCTATTGGCGTGTTGCTCATTGGTAAATGGCCGGAGAGCAAAGAAAGCATTGCTGACTAGGAACATGGCCTGGGCTAAGTATTACTGGAAAGGGTAGTTTGCCAAGCGAGCATGACACCGTCCATGGCAGCAAGAAAGCAAACAGAAAAACGTGGTGTTGAAGAAGAATGTGAAGTCTAAGGGATGAATACCATCAGAGGCCAGGTACCTGGGATGAGGGAGAGCATAGATATTAGACTGCGCAGTTGCTCCGTGTCAGAGTAAGGCATGTGGCGCTTGTCCTCCTGACAACTGGAAGCACCGGGCTTTCTGGTGGTAAAGCAATGCCACTCGCTGGCTTGTTTTCTCTGTCTGCCCTATACATTAAACAAAAACATGGAGTTGTAGCAAATGGCAAGACACAGAGCATAAGGCACTGGTTTAAATCAGCACTCCTGTGGTCCTCACAGAGGTTTGTAAATATTAAAATGGCAGTGCCCTTGCATCCTTCCCAATCGTATCTTCATTCAGGCCCCAAGGATGAAAAGTGCTGCCCCGATTCTTAATCATTGCCTTTGTTTTTCTTTCTAGTTTTCTCATAATACAACACATACATAACATACTTTCAAAGTCGAATTTATTTATTAGACTTTTAAAACTGTTTATAAATGAAATCATACTAGATAGGTGGTGGTGACACACACCTTTAATCCAGTGCTCAGGAGGCAGAGAGGCAGAGAGGCAGAGAGGCATCTCTGAGTTCGAGGCCAGCCTAGCCTACAAAGTGAGTTCTAGGTTCAGCTACACAGAGGAATTTTGTCCTGAAAAAAAATTATACTAAATATATTTTTGAAGGTTTAATTTTATCATTTAACCTCATATTTTATTTGTGTTTTTGGGGTGGGGGAGGATGAGACAGGATTTCTCTGTTACCACCAGCTTCAACATCACATTTTAAAGATTTGTCTTTGCTAATTGTTGCCACAGTAATATTTATTGATTTGTGTTGCTATATAGTTCTCACTTGTTTGAGTACTATATATGTTACATCTTTTCTGTTGTTGGATACTTGATTTCTTCACTGGTTCTTATCTATGTCCCCCCACCCCCAGACAGGGGCCTTAATGACAGTCTTTATATAGGAGAGCAGCCAGGCCCCACCCTGGAAAAAAAGCTCAAGATCAGGCAGCAAAATCCCTCTAATCCCAGGCCACTCTGGAAAGCTCTCCCTCCATCCCCTGACTTCACCACCCCCTATTCTCCCCACCTCATCTCCCCACCAAGAAACCCTATATAAAGCCTGCCCCCTGCTCAGTTCTTGTGTCTTTCCCAGTATGTTTCATGTGTGTGGCTTGTGCCATCTGAGTTTGTGGTATACCTTGACTCCCAACTGCCAGGATGCCTTTCCCTTCAGAGCTGCTGCTACTCTTACATTAGTAGTAGTTACTGTTTTAACTAGCTTTATTTACCTGCTGCTGTGAACAACATTGCCATGCACTTTCATACTCTGTATCTTGTTCACAGGCGAACAACCATCTTTAGCTTACACTTGCCCTGTTCTGCTTGCTTTTTGTTAAAAAGTAGAGTTTATTTTAGGTTTACTGAAAACTCAGAGGAAGGTAATGAGATGTTCTGTGCGCTCTCTGTGGCACACGAGTGGAAAGCCTCTCTCTCTCTCTCTCTCTCTCTCTCTCTCTCTCTCTCTCTCTCTCTCTCTCTCTCTCTCTCTCTCTTTCTCTTTCTCTCTTTCTGTTTCCCAGATAGGAGTTCTATGCGTAGCTCTGGCTGTCACTGTAGACCAGGCTTGTCTCAAACTCACAGAAAATATGTCTACCTTTACCTAGCTTTGTATCATTCGGAATTGTTTCTTTTTCTCTTTTTGCTTTTGCTTTTCTTCTTTCTGTTTTATTCCCCACCCACTCCAGGTGCTAGGACTTGAACCTAGGACTTGTACCCACTAAACACCCACTCTCTCACTAAGTTCCAGGTCCAACCTCTCTTACCCTGAAAAGATTTCTGGGTCTTTCTGCACTCATTCTCCTGTTAATCCCCACTAACCACTTTTCACGTCACTGTCTGCAGAGTTTTGCTTTTTCCAGGTCACAGAACTGTACCACACAGTGAGTAACCTAGAAGGTCAGCTTCTTTCACTTAAGTGCTTCAAGTTTCATCAAGTCTTTTATATCTTTTGGGGGTGGGGGCTGGGGATAGATGGTCAGGTAGGTTTCAAGACAGGGTTTCTCTGTGTAGCCCTGGCTGTCCTGGCACTCTCTCTGTAAATTGGGCTGACCTTTGACTCAGCGATCTGCCTGCCTCTGCCTCCCAAGTGCTGGGATTAAAGGTGTGTGCACCCCACTGCCCAGCTTATGCCTTTTCTATACTGACAGCATTTTTTAGAGTTAAATAATATTCCATTGTCTGAGTGTATATTATTAGTCTGTTTACTGAAGAACAGTTGGGTTATTTGGAGAGTTATGGCTGAAGGAATTATAAACATTTGTGTTCAGGTTTTCTGCCAAACATGTGTTCTTACCAAAGTGTCACACATACTCAATAATAAGGTGAGCGTATTCTAGTTGTCTTAGGGTTTTTATTGTTGTGAAGAGACACCATGATCATGGCAACTCTTATGAGAGAGAACATTTAATTAAGGCTGGCTTAGAGTTCAGAGGTATAGTCCATGACCACCGTGGCAGGGAGCATGGTGGCATGCAGGCAGACATGGCGCTGGAGAGGTAGCTACATCTTGACCTACATCTTGACCTACATCTTGACCCACAGGTAGCAAGGAGAGGTTGTGTGTTACATTGAGAACAGCTTGAGCATATAAAGAGACCTCAAAGCCCACCCCCACAGTGACACACTTCCTCCAACAAGGCCACACCTACCCCAATAAGGCCACACCTCCTCACAGTGCCACTTTTAGAAGAGGGTCTGCTTCATACGTGAAGAGGAAATATCAAACCTGAAAAGTGGTAAACTGCATAGAAAGTTGAGACATGCCTGCCAGCAACTCAATTTTTATAAATTGAAAACCTAGTATCGTTAATATTAAAATTCTAATAAAAATGAGCTGGGTGGTGGTGGCTCCTCCCTTTAATCTCAGCACACAGGAGGCAGAGGCAGGTGGATCTCTGTGAGTTTGAGACCGGACTGGTCTACAGAGCAAGTTCCAGGATGGCCAAAGCTACACAGAGAAACTGTCTGAAAATATAACCAAACAAAAGAAAAATCTAAGAAAAGAAATAAGTTAAAGGGCAATATGAGCACTATTGAAGGTGTGGGTAACTGCTGGATGTGTAAGTAAAAATATCTATTAAGCAACTGGAAATGTTTGTGCAGAATTTGGAAGGGGAAGAGAAGAGGACTCTGGGCATGTTGACACATAGTCTAAGCCGTGGTAGAAGAGCATTGATAAGGTGCAGGTTGCTTGAACATTTACTATTGCTGGAACTATTGCAAGTATGTTACATATATCAATTCAGTTAGTCTCCGCGACCCAATGGCAAGGCAGATGCTGTTTCATTTTATACATGAGAGAACAGAGAGAGCTACAGGAAGATTCACTTGCTTGCCAAGTTGGCGTAGTTAGTAGTGCAGTTAGAAGAAATTAATCAGGTAAGGATTGAGCTTTGGTGGGTAACAGTATTAATGGTAAGAGGAGGCAGAGAGCCTGGGATCAACAGTCCAGGAGCTGGGAAGAAAGACAGAAGAGAGTCATTGTTGCCAACTTTGGATTAGTTTAATAAGGGAAGTGCTGCAGGTATGTGGCACTGCAGAAGTAGACTCCCCACGCTATCTGACTTAGAGTTTAGCTGTGAATAAAACCTCTTCCGTCTAGGTTCACTGCTCCCCGAAAAGGAAGTAAAACCTTTAAAATGGTTCTAAAAACAAAGTACAAAAAATTAGTTATTGCTCTTTGGTCATTTCTAACAGCTCGAGTAAAAATGAATATTCCTCTCTAGATAATTGTATTACACGTAATATAGACTGTTGTCTTTATGCAGGTGAGGGCAGGCACAAGATAAGGCAAGGACTGTGATTGGGCAGTGAGAGAGTAAGGCGGGCACAGAACTATGAAGGGAGGAGAAAGAGGAGAGA
The DNA here is from genome assembly GCF_021556685.1 of Rattus norvegicus. NCBI lineage: Eukaryota > Metazoa > Chordata > Mammalia > Rodentia > Muridae > Rattus > Rattus norvegicus. Next base: position 27,203,364 of record NC_141553.1, on the reverse strand, counting down.
GAGGAGAGAGGAAAACCAAGATGAAGGAGGAGAAGGACAACCCAGATCTGTGTGGCCTTCAAGGGCAACCGGTTGTTATGAATATTTCATAAGGGGTGGATTTCTAATAGGTTAATTCATCTTATCTAGATGGGCGGTTTTTATTATCAAGTGGTCGCGAGTTTATTGTGCAAATGTTTTGTAGAATGAGAATTTAAGATATAAATCTGATTGCTAAATCACAAGCTTATTGAATTTTGATTTTTAACGGGTTACTGGGAATTGTGACTGTAACCACAGGGGGCGGATGCTGGGACTGTGATCAGAGCCTGCAGCAAGAGAGTTGCAAGAGGGTGGCTCTTGTCAGGCTCAGAGAGTAGCCAGTGGCAGTGTGAGATGGAGATTGGGAAATTGAGAAGCTTTGTTGATTGAGACAAAAATGGTTTTGATGCCATTTGGCCCACCAGAGCTGGTGCTAGTGTGGGATGGGTGGTAGAAAAACATGGGCCCCAACAGGGAAGACACCTGGGCTGAGTAAACAGAGCAGAAGCCTGCAGGCTCACAGGAGGAAGTCCTGGGAGACTCCTGGTTCTGCCCATGTCTCAAGCTTCAGCAACCCACACTGGTGACTGATAAAGATGAGTGGGAGAGTGTATCCAGGTAGTTATTCACCTGCACCTGGAACCTTCCCCAGGGCTCTGTCTTCTGAATGCTGCCCTGTTCTTCTGTGGATGGGCTGTGTACTGTTTGTAACAAGGTTGACATTTCAAGATGTCTTCAGCTCTGACATAAGTGGTATGCCCAAACAGGCCTGACCTCACGAAGAGGTCTGAGTTGTGAGCTGAAAAAAACAAAACAAAACAATAACAACAACAACAACAACAACAACAACAACAACAAAACAGGCATGGTTCTGACTGCAAAAACAGAAGAGAAACTCTAAGTCTGTCTTTTGTCTTTTGTCCACTAATTATTCCCACAGACATTTACTAACTATCTACAATATTCTAGCTGCTATTATAATTGATGTTGACTTAACAAATTAAGTCAAGCCCGATCTTTGTCCTTATGGAGTTATAATCTAGTTGTGGAGATAAACAGAAAATAGCAAACATCAAATTAACTACTACAAACCTAGCTACAGGTCTATCACCTGTAATAAGGAAACCAAGATGGAGATGGGAAAAAAAATGACACAAATGTGAGAGACTTAGAAAAGGCCATGGAAGGTGCTGCTGAAACACTGTTCTTACACATGCCATGGAGTCACAAGTGTGGACCATATCTCTCCTTTCTCCTGTAGTTAGCTGAAACCTGTGATTGTTTCTGTCCAGCTGTTGCTGCCTGAGCAGAGCACTTCCCTAATAGAAATATTATAATATTCAGCATGCTTTTGGCAGCCAATGACGGGCAGCATAGACATTGATCAGAGAGGTTAGAGAGTTTACAATCATGTTATGGGGTGATTAGTAAAACTAACTTTCATTATGAAATGGAGCAAAACATTATGTAACTAAGAAAAAGGTGACTCTGGGTGGTGGAGGGAAATAGAGCATTCCTGGTGTGTATTTGTTGCTATGGACTAGGATTTGACAAGGTAACAAAAGCTCACAGAGAATTGGCTACTTTGTAAACAAGAAAGGAACAGAGCTATTTCAGAAATTGGAGCTTTGCAAAATTACAAATTTTTATAGACTTTATAGACCCCAAACAGAAAGACGGACATTAATAAATCACTGAAAGACAAATCCCATTAAAGTAACTGAGGATACGGTGAAATGTAAAATGTGCCTCTAGACCTGTTGGAAATGTTGCTCAATAAACAAGGCACCAGGATTGACAGTAGTGAAGTATTCTACTAGAACAACAGTCAGGGCAAAGATAAAATTAGGTGTGGTTTTTCCAAGTGAGAATCCTAGATCGTGTAGGCTCAAGTTTTACCTGTAATGGCAGTGGTGGTGAATGGGGGTGATATGGGTCCAAAATCAAATCTAATGAATCTGCGAAACAACTTTCCAAAACCAAAGGCAAACCTTAGCAAGCATCCTTGGCTAGAATCAGGATACTTATTAAATTTTAGGAGGGATTTAAAATTACAAAGTCACAAACTCAAGTTGGCATATGTTCTTTTAGCATTACAAAATAAAATACAGACCAAGAAAATCGCTTAGCAGCTCTAAGTGCCTATGCCTTATTATGTAAGACCCTCAAGAAACTGGAAGACACAGAATCAAGGAATGTTTGTACTCTCAAGAATCATCTCAGAATGCTCAGGGCAGTCCATATTTATACAGGCTTCCTTTTTCTCCTTTTAGGATGGAGTACTTCCTGTGGATGTCATGACTGTCTTTACTGTATACTTTTTGCAGTGAACAGATCTACAATTACCAGTTTATAGTGAAAGATCTCTGTAGGGAGACCCTCCCTCAAGTATTGAGAAGTCTCGGACCCCAGACACACGAGAGACCGATCTTGAATGTAATATGCAAAAGGTGAGGTTTATTACAGAGATCTCTGGATCAACACGTATCTCACGCAGGAGACAGTGGTGTCAACCCAGAGTGGCTGGGAGAAGGGCATTTTAAAGGAAGAGGCTGTGAGCCCCAGGAGATGGGGGATGTCAAAGGGAAATGTCAAAGACACCACAAGTTTCAGGATTGTCCGGTTGTTTTATGGCTCCAGGAGATAAGGGGGCGCCAAAAGGTTTTATAGCCCCCTGGTTCCTGGAACAGAGCTACTAAATGGGAGAAGGGTCGGGTCCTCAGGTCCTCATTGTTAACTCTCATCCTGTTAAGGTAAATGTTTGTCAGAGTTGATGAAGCATCTGCATCTGCATCTGCCAGAATGCTCTCTGCAGGACGCAATGGATGGAGGGCAAAATGGGAATTAAACAAACATCATAGGGGCAGAACAGAATCCATTACTCATTTACTCACGATAAGCAAATTGTCAATGAGTCTGTACCAGTTCTCCTGTATTTTTAACAATCTATCTTCCTGAGTCAGACCCTGTTGCTGAGTTTTGAGCTAATTTATTTCTAACTAATTTAAAACCCCCTCTCTCAATAGGTCTGTCAACCAAATGGAGTCCCGAGAGAGTTTTAAACTAGCTCAAAACTCAGCAACAGGATCTGACTCAGGAAGACAGATGGTTAAAAATGCAGGAGGACTGGTACAGACTCACTGATTCTCCGCATGTCACCAGACATGAGTAAATGAGTAACGGGTTCTGTTCTGCCCCTGTGATGTTTGTTCAAGCCCCCATTGTGCCCTACAGATAATGTTCCAGCCATTGTGTCCTGCAGATAGTATTCCAAGAAACCGGGCCAAAGCCTAACCAGATGTGTTTCAGATGCAGATGCCTCGTCAACTCTGACAAAAATTACCCTAAAGGACAGGAATCAAAATCTGTTCTCAGAAGAATGAGGTCTTGACCTTTCCCCTGATTTAAACCTTAGAGTCTTAAGAACAATCCTGTGACTTTGAGAGTTTCTCCTTGTGACATTTTTGGTATTTCCTTTTGACATCCCCTCATCTCCTGGGGCTTGTGACTTCTTCCTTTAAAAAGCCCTTCTCCCAGCCACTCAGGGTTGATATCTCTGTCTCCTGCGTGGGATATGTATTGGCCCGGAGATCTCTGTAATAAACCTCGCCTTTGCGTATTGCATCAAGATGGTCTCTCATGTGTCTGGGGTCTGAGACCTCACGAGATTTGAGTAAGGGTCTCCCTTCGGGGATCTTTCAGCCCCATGAAAATGTGACATGATATTGGAGTGACCACACACACATGAAGATTCTGAGCTGTGAGCACCACACTGTGATCAGTTCGAATCTTGTTGTCTAGGGGAGGAAATGGGTGAAACAGAAACTGGGACATGTAACAAGCATCCGAGATAATTTTTCTTCCTCAGGATTGCCTGTCCTTGTGCTCCTGTGGTACGTTGGACCACAGGCTATGCTGGGAGACCATCCAGAACTCTTTCTATGATGGTGATCATGGAGGTAATTGTCACAGATAATTGTCAAGATGGCTGGGTTGAGAGGTGCCTTAGTATGGGGTAATTTTGGGCACATCTGTGAGACTGTTTCTGGTGAAGATAGGCAAGTAAGTAAGTGAACTGAATGGGAAAATATTCCCCAAGCATAGCAGCCCCATCCAATAGGATGAAATGAAAAAGTGCAAGAAGAGGAAACTTAGCAAGTTTGCACCCTCAGCACCCTTTGGGTGGTGCATTATTGCTGCTGCTACAGCCTGTATATGGTAACAGTTCCAAGCCTACTTTCAGGTTTGAAACCCCACCAATCCCTGAGCACAAAACATCACCAATCCTTGGGCACGCAAACCCCTCAATACTTGAGCACGAAACTCCACCAATTCCTAAGCACAAAACTCCATGAATTCCTGAACTCAAAATTCCTGGGTTTGGCTTGAAATCTCACCAATGGGAATCTCCACCCTGAAAAACTCCTCCCACAAGAAACCCTAAATAAAACCTGCCTCCCCTTCAGTTCTCTGCTGTTCCTTTCCTGAGCATAGATGGCCACAGTCCTGGGTTTTCCCCTCCCGATCTCTTGGGAGAGGTTTGTTGTGAGGTGTGATTTTGTGGTATTGCTTGGCTTCTGCCTGCTGGGATGGATACCTTTCCTTCAGAGCTATAGCACTCGCACTGGGGAAACATTTTCCCCCAGAGCTGCAACACTCACAGACTGTGGACACGCCAGATCCTACACTCTTCACTTTTGGACAGTCTTGCACCAACGTCTCTTTGTAGGTAGTGGGAGCTTCTAGGCCTTTGGCCTCAGGCTAGGCTACATTATTGGTCTTTTAGACTTCTCTGACTGAGTAGCTCCTGGTTTTTCCACCTCTCCACTCTGCAGATGGGCACTGTGGCACCAATCAGTCTCTGATTCTGTAAACCAACCTATTAAGCACACATATACACACACATAATTGAATTGGTTGGGATGGGTATATCGTCTAACTTCAGAAGCCCTTTCTAATTACATAGAGTTGCTTGGTTAGAACTAGGGTGGCAAAAACTTATGACTAAATAGACCTTACTTAAGAGACTAGAAAACTGTACTTTTGTTAGGTTTTAGTTATGGAAAACTTGAATAAAGTCACCTGCCCAAAAGTTTCAAACACAGTGAGGTTCTTTCTTGATGGAACATGAAAATCATGGATGAGGAAGAAAACAGGAGAGGGATCTAGCAATGAAAAGAAAATTAGCCAAGACACATGGGAAGGAAAATGTTTTGGAAGATACAAGACAATGAAAATCCTGATCTGGGGTTGTCTTCTAACCATACATGGAAAGAGCGGCTTTCACCATTGAGCTGTTGTGCTAGGCAATAGGTAGTCACTGGTGTGTGTAGCTAGGAAGGCAAGTTGGACTAAGAAAGGGATAAATGTTTCTTGACCCATCTCAAATATTTTCTCTTTAGTATAAGCTATTTATATTTATCACATGAAACAAAGCCAGCCTAATGGATGAGAAGATAATTTACTGTGAACTATCTGCCACTCCAGCAGTGTCTGCTGTCCAGGCTATACTGGAGGAAATGATGCTTAGCCGGGGTGGGTGCAATACAGGATCTCAGTCAGCAGTGAGTATGTAAGAAACAGCCTTTTAGGAAAACAGTTTCAGGGAGACAGCTTGTTTAATTCGGGGTAACAAAGGCTATTTAAATCTTTGGGGAGTGGGGTAGAGGCTTTCCTGGGTGAGTGTACATTATTGTCTAGGGTCAGGGTGCTAGAAATGCCTTATTTGCATGAAGAGGATTTCTAGGTGCTTGCTGGACATGGCCTTATAAGGAAAGAGGACATTTAACCTGGTCACCAGGCTATGTGGCCACTTCAAGGGTGGCAGAGGTGTAGGGTGGAAG